>NW_022900917.1:11541267-11553286 GCF_012274545.1 Fukomys damarensis | reverse complement strand
GCAGACTAGTGCAACCACTATGGAAATCAATATGGAGATACCTCAAAGAGCTTGGACTGGAGGTTCCATTTGACCCAGCCATCCCTCTGCTGGGTATCTTTCCAAGAGAACTAAAAGAATCATATCACAGAGAAGTATGTGCACCCATGTTTATAGCGGCACAGTTTGTAATAGCTAAATCTTGGAAACAGCCTATTTGCCCATCCGTTGGAAACTGGATAAAGAAGTTGTGGTTTTCTATAAAATGGAATATTACTCAGCCATAAAGAATGAGAAAATAGATTCATTCATAGGAAAATGGATACATATTGAAGATATACTCCTAAGTGAAATAAATAAATCACACATGTGTAAATACCGAATAGTTTCCCTTTTGTAAATAATCTGCAACAATGCATAAGATTCTAATAAGATTACTGACATTTAGAAATGGGAATAAAGGGGCTAAAGGTGTAGGGAAGGTGGGATGGGTAGGGGAAGAGTAAAAAGGGAAAAGAAAAAATGTAAGAGAATGAAAAGATGAAAATAAAGTGTTTGTAGATGGGGAGGGGATGAGGGAGTGAAGGGAGGGCAGAGGTAAGGGGAAAAAATGAGAATCAAGACTTGTCATGTAGAGGTACAAGATCCCAACAATGAATGTAACTGTACTGTATCCCTAAAATGTACCAATAAACTCAATTAAAGCTGAAACAAAAAAAAAGAATGAATGACTACTAAATTAGCAAAAAAAGAGAGGGGGGGCCGTATGCAGGTTAATGGATCCATTGCAGGCTTCAGCAGACTGTGGCCCCATAGCCTGCTGCAGTCACTTGCTTGCTTCTATAAATAAAGTTTGCCGGAGCACAAGTGTACTCTTTCATTTACACATCATCTATTAATGACTTCACAGCACAACATCAGATTGCAACTGAAATTACGCACCCCGCAGAGCGTGGAATATTTATTATCTTGTACTTCACAGAAAAGTTTTGCTCACCTCTTTTGCATCAAATTGGTTGACTTTCAACAATATTTCATCAATAAAGAGCAATGGAATAACACCAGGAATGCCACAACACTGATCTAAGGACTGTAACACTGGGTTTACTCAGTACTTAACAACCTTCGGAGCATGTCACAGAGGAATATCATTCTTGCTCACTCCAGAGATTGTGAACAAGAAACTCTAAACATTCTATAAAACCCTGAATGAATGCTAACATTATAGATTTTCATATGGTCAATTGTGAAGTAAATTTACCTAGTTATCATTATGCAAGAGAAATTGTAGATGTATATTGTGTATATAACTTATTTGAGCACTTTTCTGCATCATATTTTCTTTTATTTTTACAAAAAATGTTTGTGTCGCGTAGAGTTCATATTGAAATGATCACTTCTATAATTGAGAAACACATAAAATTAAGACATTTGCCCAACATCTCTCAGTTAATTAATGGCAGACCCCGAGAATAATTGAAGAGTCTCAATTACTAATTTGCTTTCTTCATGGCCATATACCTGCAATGCCGGCTAGCTACAACCAGCTACAATGGAAGCTAGGTTTCCTTCCAAGTTTATAAGTCTTTATTATCAGAGTTTTGTGAATCTGGAGAACATGCACAGGACTTATAGAGTGATTTTTAAGGCTGTGAAAAATTGATATTTTTATAGACATTATATATTTACCCAATAGAATAGTCATGCTAAAGATACTTTCACAATATTAAAATGAGGCCTTGTATAATATAAATACATTGAATAGAAATATATAATGACCTATAATATATTTCATACATGGTTGGGTAATTGCCATATATAATTTTTGTGTAGAGTGGTTAGAGGCTGAAATGGAATAAACAGAATTTGTCTAAAGCTTAATTTCTTCTTCAAATGCATTTTCTTCTTTTGTTTTATGACCTTTTAATAATTGGTCATTTTTGAACAGTGCATTGAGAGTAGGGAGATTTCCCACATATACGGCACTCAGTTTCTCCTGTTTTCCACATTTATTTTTAAACAAAAAAATCAATAATAAGAACCATGCCTCATCTAAAAAGCCAGAAAACTCAGAAAAGAGATGTAGATGTGTGATGTTGATATCATTTTTTTTCATTTGACTCGGGATTAAGACAAGATGCTGTTACTTGTCCAAGGTCAGATAAAAAAATCAATGATACGTGAAATTAGAAACAGAACTAGCCACGTTAAATGGGAGATGATGAGGATGAATGAATCAATGTCTTTAGAATGACTTCAGAACATGTGGACTTCTTAAAATGTGTGGACTCCTGCCTAAAGACAAATCATTACTAATATTTAACTTGCTAATCTACTTTCCACAACATGTTCTTTCATTAGCTCCTTGTTTATTTGCAACACAGCCTGGCTTGGATCCCAGTGTATTTGGAGGCTGAGTGAAGACGTACAAGTTTTTCTGATTTAAAAAGATGGCAGAGGAAATGCCAGGAGCTTTTGTAACACGAACTTTACCAAAGGAGATGAAAGTATTTATATCTTGTCCACAAACAAGACAGCATTTCTTATTTTAAAAGTAATCAGTTTGTACTTTCTTTGAACATTTTCTATATTTGGTTGTCTCTTAAAATAAAGGTGATCAGGTATTCATTTTCTTAGGACACAGCTGTGTAGGAAATTCACTTAGATGTAAAATATCTTGACTGAAATATCATTTTCTCTGCTATCCTTATCTTTTACAGAATGTGAAGCATAATTACAGATATGTAGAATGTATTTTTAAAGTAAACACTCATTTTTATCACAAAGTAGTCCTATCTCCTTTCCTCTGTCTGCTGGTTGGCAAAATTTCTTCACTAGCTGTCAGTTATGCTTCCAGGAGCTCTTGAGGTGATTTACATGTGTTGCGTTGAGATATGGATGTGATTATCGACATTTTATGTTTGAGAAAACTTAGTAGGAAGGGCATTTGAATTTGTCATGTAAATACTTTATTTACTGTAAATATGAACTCTACCTTCTGTGAGGCCACTGCTTGGGGGAAACATTCCCAGCCTCTGAGGAGTGGCATGTGTTTGATTTCTAGCAAGATTCTTTTCCTCCTGCTAAAAACTTTCTCTGTACTTAAATGAAACCAGAAATAAGGGCTCTGCTGGAGGGAATTTTCCTCTGATTAAAATAGAGAAAAACATAAGAAGTCCTTGGAGGCTCAAGGACTTAGCTCAGTGGCACCATGCCTGCCTCACAATTACAAGGTACTGAGTTTGATCCCTGGTATCAAAACCAAAACAAACACACAAACAAAGAAGTCCTTCAAAATCATGCACCAACTACAAGGAAGGCAGGATTTCCTACCAGCTTTTACCAACATCTTCACTGTGGAGTAGGTGCTGTGCAGACCAAGGACAGAACTTGGCCTGGGACTGGGCTGGTTCTGCTCCCAGCTGTGCATGAAACTTCAAGGTTATGTAAAACTTTTAAATTCACCAATAAAGTTATGCTAAATTTACTTTCACAAAGTTGAAAGAAGATATTATGTGATACAAATATATAATAAAATGGAATAAGATATTACACGCTGGAACTCTTTATAGATGCAAAAGACCCTATTCTAATACTTTTATATTTTAATATTTTACTAAAATATTACTTTAAAATATAAATGTGCATATTATAGGAAATGGATAACAAAAATGTTGTTTATTAGTTATCATACATCTCGAATTATGTTTATTTATCTATTTTGCAATTCTGGAGAGAGATCCACCCAGAGCATTGCCATGCTAGGCAAGCATTTTGCCACCGAACTATATGCCTGCCCCTTAGATAAATTTTATAGTTATTCCAGAAGAAACTGACATATGTCAACCAACCTATAAACTAGATATAGAATCAAAATGGAATATAAATACATACAAAAGCAAAGAAAAGGCAAATATTCTAATGTAACTTTCTTAGTTGACTTACTATACAGAGTTGGAATATGTTAATGTTTATTTCATATTTGACATAAAATCTATGTTTTTTCTAATATCATATCTATCATCTGCAACCTATTTGCAAAGTATAACTGAAAACGAAGTGAACTTTGTGAATATCACCTACTTATAATTTACTTGCTGTGTGTAATATAAGCTTCCTATGAGGTATGTGGTGCTGAGAACTACCTAGTGGTCATTAGGTAAGCATCTATTACAGAACTGGAGTTAGATATATATTAAGTAAAAAGTACCACGGTTACAGAAAAAAAAAATAAAAACTACCCAAACAAGCACTGTGAAAATTGGTCATATGCTCATATGAATAATCACAAATAGTTTTCCCTTTTTGTAAAGCCTGAAATTTGAAAAGATAAAAAAGAGAAAACATGTATGTGTGTGGAATAGAAAATATAGAAATACGCTTTTTTATATTTTTATCATTTGTTATCAAATGTTTACAAACTAGTGAAGAGAAATTCACAGAAAATTGTAGAGGTAAATTTTAAAAAATCTTTCTATGTGAAGGTGTATTTCCCCACTTTATAATATAAATGTATGTCTATAATGTAGTTTATTAAGGTCAAGAGATTTAACTGTAAATTTCAATAAATATAAAAGCAAGCACAACTAATGTGAAATTGGAGGAAAGTTCCCATGATAAAACTCTTTCCTAAATTTGTCCACAGGGTGATTTTCTTTCATTGTTTTCATTAAAGATTTAAGTATGAATAAACTCATTCTCAGAGAAATACTTTAATAAAAAAATAATATTATTAGATTTTTGGAATGTAAATTTTTCATGAATCCATATATTAAAATCTACTGCAACCGTAGAGTAAACCTTTAAAATATACATGTAATTGAATCTACGCAACAGCTTGATATGTATTTGTTACTTTAAAAGAAAACATTAACTCTGTATGACTTAGAGTTCTCTCTAACCTTTCCACACACATACCTGCACAAGTGGAAACATCGGGCATTACAGTAAATTGTCATACAAATCTTGATCACAACACTTAAAAGCTTAATGGTCTTGGACAATTTATTTCCTTATTATTTTATTTCTTTTTTTTTTTTTCATGATTTTTTTTTGGTACCGGGGATCGAACTCGGGTCCTTGCGCTTGCAAGGCAGGCCACTGAACAGCTAAATCCCTGGCCCTTTATTATTTTATTTCTTTTTTTTTTTTTCATGATTTTTTTTTGGTACCGGGGATCGAACTCGGGTCCTTGCGCTTGCAAGGCAGGCCACTGAACAGCTAAATCCCTGGCCCTTTATTATTTTATTTCTTTTTTTTTTTTTCATGATTTTTTTTTGGTACCGGGGATCGAACTCGGGTCCTTGCGCTTGCAAGGCAGGCCACTGAACAGCTAAATCCCTGGCCCTTTATTATTTTATTTCTTTTTTTTTTTTTCATGATTTTTTTTTGGTACCGGGGATCGAACTCGGGTCCTTGCGCTTGCAAGGCAGGCCACTGAACAGCTAAATCCCTGGCCCTTTATTATTTTATTTCTTTTTTTTTTTTTCATGATTTTTTTTTGGTACCGGGGATCGAACTCGGGTCCTTGCGCTTGCAAGGCAGGCCACTGAACAGCTAAATCCCTGGCCCTTTATTATTTTATTTCTTATTTATTTATTTATTTAATTATTTATTTATTTATCTTTCTTTATTTATTTTTCCCCTGGTTGAACTCAGGACCTTGAGATTGCAAGGTTGGTGTGGTGCCATTGAACTAGTCTGGCCCCTTGGACAAATTATTTAATCTAACACTAAAGTTCTAATGAAAAGTCAAAACTATAGTAACAAATGAATTGGAAGATATATGAAACAACTCAGCAAATCTGCATCATGTTATGGTTTTATAAAATGGAATTATCGCTTAAGATTTGGGTTTTACAAACGAAACTGATGGCTCGAGATGGGGCAGATCATACTCACTGCAAAACAAGTTAGGACAACACCTAAATTCTGCATGTTCCCTATATGTCAGGGATTGTACAGGTGCTAGATGTCTGATTTATATGGTTAATTTCTTCATCCTCATAAATAACTCATAACGGCTATACAGGTGCAACTGGAACCACTTTGCAATTGAGATCGATGAAGTTTATTTATTGGCCTAATATCAAACAACTGGGAACTCTGAGTTTCTCAATTGGATGTTCCTGAGGTCATCATTAACTCACATTTGGAAATAGTCACATTGTACAGAAATGGAAATGGAAATGTAGATAATTCAAGAAAAAGTAATGATTCCAAATCTGAGAATAGCCCCAAATTAAAAACCAAACACAGAAAAGTTACAAAGAATATACCCTGCCTAGCTTGTGGGAAAAGATAACCTAGAAATCTAATCGCTTATCATGAACCTGTCCCAAATTCCAGTCTCTATAGTTGCAATTTCTATTAAAAAACCTTCTGATTTTAAAAGGAAAAAAATCTATTATATATCAGAGTATCATTTATATAATGCTTTGAGAGTGTGAAAACCATCTCATCACTGTAAAGCCTTCACATTCATATTAAATGGGAAGGTCACTTTTGGGGGGTTGGTTTGGGACTCTTGAGGAGTAGCTTCTCTTCCTTCCTTCTTTGCCCTCCTCCCTCTCCTCCTTATTTCCTTTCCTTCCTCTTTTTTTCCCTCTATCTGCCTTTCTCTCTCTCTCTCTCTCTCTCTCTCTCTCTCTGTTTCTTTCTGTAAGAGGGATGAACTCAGGCCTTCCCAATAAGCTATATCCTCAGCCATTCTTTTATTTTTTATTTTGAGATAGGTCTTGCTAAGTCAGCAACTTGATAGGCTGGGAGGAGTTTCTACTTTTTATATTTTGGACACTCTATTAAATAACGCAAACAGATATCATCTTCATTTGTGTTTTCACATGTGGCACATTTTTTAGCTGGAGAATAAGACATGGGCATAAACCACAGATCAAACCTGTACAGATTTGTCAAAGTTGGAACCATGATCACTAACACAATTCTGTGGTCCACAATTAAATTTTTCTAAATTAAATTAAATTAAAATTAAATGTTTGTGAAACATTTTAATAGCTTAATGAAATAAGGATAACATGACATTTTTGTATAAAAGTGAGCAACTGCTAAGTATTGAATGGCTGATGGGCTGGAAAATTTCTTGCCTTCTGTTTTCTAATTGAAATAGAAGATGACCTAAATTATAATGAAAAAGTCCACTTCTTAAAATGAAAAATATGTCCCCCCTTTACCAGATAAAATACTGTTTCCAAAGGTGTAGGTGGTGCTTCCACTCTTCCAATGCTGTAATTATTGTTATTGTCTCAGAACACGAAATGAATACTCATCTTAATTAATCTATCATGTCAATAAATGATTTAGTAGTCCTTAATCATCTACTGTTCATTGACATGGTGTAATTGGCTTTCATATATATCAATTTTAAGTCACAAAATTTTGTCAAAACTTTAGTTCAGTAGAATGTAAGGATTCACTTTCTGGAGCTGCCTCTGGAAACAGTCCACGAGTGGTATTCAGTGTGCCTCATCACTTGATATTTGACCAGTTCACTTTTCCAAACCTTTTCTCATCTGCAAAATGGTTACAACGACAGCACTTCTGTCATTGTACGGAGTTGGCGATGAGATGAAAAGGAGATTAGCCATGTATATCAGACACCCGGCATGGCACAATCCTTGGGATACAGGAAGGTAGATGGTATTTTAAGTGTCATTGTCTTGGTTACAATCTGGTGTCTTTCTAGACCACCAATATAGTTTATAAAACCAGTTGTGCTAATAAATAATTTCAGTTTATATTCATTTATCTATGATTCTATCTATCTATCGATCTATCTACCAATCTATCTTGTATACTCTTCATCACCATGATTTGAAAACAAATTAAAAAGTATTGATGCATGACAGCAATAGGAGAGAAATTCAGGTCTACCAGATTGCCCAGTTAAAAGAAAATAATTGATATGAAATAAATGACAAAAATCAACAGAGTATAAGAAGGGGTGCATAACCATGCGATTCCATGGACAGTGACTACACATACAAGCAAATGAAAGCAGCTGACCACGTACCCACACACCTTGGCAGGGGTGCACTCCACACTCGCCGGCCACCACCAAGACAGATGACCTCGGACGCGCCTTCCAGCCGGTAACCCAGGGAGCACGAGAAGGTGAGAGTGTCACCAACCCCAAAGCTGAATCCAACACGGCTACCATACTGCGGAGTTCCCGGGTCTTCACAAGGCTCAAGGTTGTACTCTGTAAGTCGGGAAGACCCTCCCCTCCGAAGAGGAGAGGCAAGAAGGAGCAATGGTTACTTTTATGAGGATATTCCTCACTGGCAAACTGGAAGCTTTCAGTGACTAATCATATATTTTAAGAGTAACTATATCTATAATTCTGGACACAAGCTGGTGGGACACATATTTTTTCTTGTGAGAACTATATAATGGTTTAATGAATATTTTTATGTGAAAAGTGAAAATGTAACTTTTTTTTCTGCATTAGAAACTTCCATTTCATAGATTTTTGTGTTATAACAAAAGAAGTAGAGATGCATATTTTCAAATGCGAAGTAACATTTGGAAAGAAATCTTTTGCAGTATAAAAATCTACTAATGTGTTTACTTTAAATGACAACACCATTTGTGCTTCTAGTACATAGGCATTCGATTAACCCATATTCTGAGGGAGAGACAAAAGTTGATGTAAGCCTGAAGTGCCCACACACTGGTAACTATTACATTACAGATTTATACACGACCTTTTCCCCAAGCAATGGGTAAACATCATAAAAATTAACCACTAAACAGTTTTGTGTACAAGAGGGTAGAATTGATTAAATATTATTATTATATGCAGCTCTAATAGCTTAACTAAAAATATTCACAGAGCAATTACTATGTAATTGAAATAAAGATCAACAAGGATTGCTTTATGTTGATCAACTAATATTTTACTGCTTAAAATCATACTTGGACATATTTTTAATATTCTAGGTTAAAATTGATTATAATTATTTACTATTCATGGTGGAATACCTTAATGATTTTAGCAGTTAAAGATTTTCATTCAAATTAAAAAATATTATTTTAAGATTTGTATTACATGTTTACATACATATAACAATTTTAACATAAATTGAGATTAGCAATATCATTGTGTGTATACATATATAAGTATTACAATTTTAATTTGAACAAGTTGGTATAAGATTTACTTATTAAATTTCACTACTTTAAGAAATAACTTTATCTCACAATTTCAATTGACTAAAAAGTAGTACTCTGTGTATTGAGAATACTTTCTGCTCTCTTTGGTATTATCATTTTTCCCCCCTGGAATCCAATTTATGCTATTGTCCAGAAATAAGGTTATTCTATTAAAAAGATATAACCATGTTAATTTGTTTCTAGATAATATACTTTTAGAAGAGTATATTAAGTTTATTTTAATCTTGGTATGTTACTATACCTTTTTCAAGACAAATAGGAGTGTCGCTTAGTTTGCATTTTATTCATATGTATAAATTATATATATGTATAAATTATATATATATGTATATGAATTTTCATTTTAAGTTCACTACAAAAATTTTAACTGATTTTTCCATCAACCCACAGGAGTTTTCTGTTTCTAAGGAAATGTAATTATTGTGCCTTTACTAAATTTTTACTAAATTAATTTATATTTTGCTTTTGTTTAAAGGTTCTCTTTAATTTATCAGAGACAATATTTAAAGTACTTCAAACGTTACCTAAAGCTTCCGAGATATACTTATTTGCTTTCTTATTCTACTTTTAACATTTTTCTTCTTTTCTGTAAGTTTTCCTTCTGTCATGTTATGCCATGGTTTATGAAGCTTGTGTTTTGTTTTTTAGTAATAAGGGGGTCTTTTTTTCTTTCGTTTTCTCACCAGAGAATGTAATGTTGAACCCTTCATATGATATTGAGAAATCTGAAATGAAACGCAGTTGAGCTCTGAAGTTTCCGTAGAGACCGGCGTTGATTGTTGCAGGAAGCTCGGAGCCAGTCAGGCGGGCCAGCGGTTGGGTAAAACTCCCATTCTCTGTGATCAGCAAGTAGTCATGATGGTCTTCCAGATGGAAAGTGTGGAAGCTGAACTGCACACCTGTTAAGAAAGAAAAGGAAACAAGGTGCATCAGTAAATCAGAGATTTTGCTACTAATCTAAAATTATTATGTCTTCTCATTTGTTTTTCTACTATAAAATGTCCCAAAGGTGGATGTGAGTATGGCTCAGTGGTGGAGCGTGGGGCTAGCATGTGAAAGGCTGTGGGTTCCAACCTCAGGAGCACACACAAAAGAAGGGCACTGTAATTTTGTCTTTTGTTCCTATTTTTGTTTTATTTTCAGGTCACTTTTGAAAAGTCAAGTCATAGAAACTTCTCAAAAGTAAAATTTAAAATTAATACCTGAAAAAGAATCATTTGAATCTTCTAAAAATTCTAGGGAAATACATACATAGCCTTTGTTTAGTAATAGAGAGGCAGCTTCCCGGTGACCACCCTACCTGCCTCTTCCATTTCCTCTTCTGAAACTCCAAACAAAATAAAAGTTGCATCTACAGCCAGTACCCAAATTCAAAATACGCTTATGTCTATTTTAGAAGAGTAATATAAAACATGCACGAAAGGTGCTATTTGCTAAATCAATGTAATGACTCCTCATTTATTTTCTTTTCACATATTTCGACCTATTTATATGACGTGATAAAAAGTGCACATAGAAATACTCAGTTCATTGAGTTTTAACAACACCCAAATCAATAGACAACCTTACCAGTGCACCTTTGACAAATCTTTTCTGTTGTTTCATTTTCCCAAATATAACTATCCACTTGACTTCTAATAGCACAAAATATTTTCCTTAATTTATATAAATATTTTTATAGTTTGTATGATGGGATAATATATATGCATTCCTTTGGATCTGACACCTTCTATTCAACTTAGATATATGAGGTTCATCTAAGAGTAAGCATAGGTTATTTTAAAAAATGTGTAGAAAGTTCGTCCATCTTGTGACTCGGTCACTTTCACTTCTCTCTTCCTGGTGATGGTCACTTAGGTAGTGTACATTTTATTGTGAATGTACACGATGCTTCAATAAATACTCAAGTATTTCCTCTGATGAACATATGTTTTACTAGATACCTATCTAGAAGTAGAATTACTGGGTCATGAGATAATATGTTCAGCTTTAACAAATACTGTTTTATGAAATGACTGTGGTTTTACATTTCTATTGCAAACTATACTTGCTCTGAATTTTTACCAAGATTTGAAAATTTTTTCTTATTTTTTCTAATCTGGTGAGGATGTAAACAGTAGACTGACTGTGGTCTCAGTGTGTTCTCATATTAGTTTTTAATTACATTGTCTAGAATACATATAAAAAACTGTAAGCTCTTGCTCCTCCCACAAATTACTATATTATGATTGAAATAAACAGTGCCTATCACATATATATTTCTTCTGAAGTGGTTTATTTACTTATTTTATAACTTGGCCTAAAATATCACCGAAACATTTCTTAAAATCTAAAATACTAGAGAATGATAAGTAACAATTTTTTTCCTTTGGTTTTTTGAGATAAGTAATATTTTTATTGTTTATATTTTAGTTCAAAATGCCAGGCATTACTGAAGTCTCGGGATTTTTTTTTAAAGCAAAGTGACATAGTAAAACCAAAACCAAAACCAAAAACCCTGAAAACACAAGCAATGACAAAATTATCACAAAATGGACCAGTGATTTTAGATTTGGGAAAGATTTGAAATGTATAAGACACCATTTAAAAAAAAATCTTTTAAAAAATATAATAGGTTCATCTGAGAAAAATGCACATGAACTAAAATTTCCAGAATTATTGTAAGGGCTATAATATTGGGTAATATTTATCAATATAGGATCACAGAAATAGAGGCAGCTACTTTATCAAAGTAGTAGAAGCTTCCAAAGGCAGTGACTTTCCAAAGTAAGATCTTTATGGAGCAGCCCTTCATTAGACATTTCAAGAAGGAGATAGATCAATACCTGGGAAAAAAAAAAAAAAAAAA
>NW_022900917.1:11517385-11541123 GCF_012274545.1 Fukomys damarensis | reverse complement strand
AAAAAAAAAAAAAAAAAGGAGACAGGCAAAGGCCCTCGTTTCTAACAGAGAGTGAGTAAAAGCAAGCGTTTCAACATCTTCATGCCTTCTCCTAGCAGTGATCATTTGAAATGTTCTATTTAAGCACTTTGTGTTACATATACATTGGGAAAGACTTGAACATAAACTCAAAATAGCACTGATGTGTAGATTTTAGTCATGCCACCAACAATAGCTTTGAAGGTGATACTAATGTTTTCGAACTTATAAACTTGGGGGCTTGGGCTATGCTTTATCAAAGGACAATCCTACATCTGAAAATATAAAGAACTTTGGATGTAGAATTTCTTTTCTCAAGGTCTCCTTCATTACTAGATGATGTATCATCTTGATTTCTGCAACATTTTAAAGAATTTTTATGAACCCGGAAAGTTCTGATGTTCATAAGAGTATTCTGACCACATAATGTGAACACAAGTGAAACATAAGCCACTTTAACATGATCTCTCAGAAACTCTTGCATATAAAAAAAAATGATGGAATTTGACAGGAGTAAATATAAAAGTCTGCAATGAATATAGAGGATATTGATTGTATATAATAATAGAATTTTAGGCATTGGTCTTAGCTATTATTTAAAGTCTCAATAATCTATAAAGAATATACAAATGATTATAAACTCATGATCGATTAGTAATATGACATAGTGGTAAAAAAATGCCACCTCTGGATCCCTGGATATCATTAAATTGGAACACATTCAAAGAAAGGAAATTAGAATGGCAGTGAAAACAAAAATATTAGTTTATGACGAAGAAGTAAAGAATCCAGGTGGGTTTAGTCTGGGAAGAAAAGACATGGACCCCATGCCTGGGGGAAGACAGCACAACATGGTAGTTTGAGCACAGCGAGACAGACAGTGAGTTGCTGGAGGCTGGAGAGGGTGGACAGGATGCGCTGCTTGTGTATTTATTCATTTATTTTCAGTTTATTATTCTTTTGGCCTACTCCAGGAATAAGAACAGGTATTACAGTTACAGAATACTTTTCAAATGATTACATCTCGGCAAAACTCAAGTAGATTTTTCCCAAGTCAGCTTCCCATTACTAGAGGTATCCATATGAGGACAGCTAGCTAGTCATGTTCTCAGTTTAGAAAGAACTTAGCAGGCTGGGCAAAGAGATAGACTGCATGACCTCAATGATTTCTCCCAACTTTTAAAGATTATCCTTCATGTAACTTTGCCTAGTCTTCAGAATACTATTTCAAACATGCTCCATTAGCTCTTAAAAGAAAGATAATCCAAATCTGCATTTCTTGCCATGTAAATGTAGATTTAATTAACACTTGCAACCTGTGAAGATGCAAAAACTTAAGTGTTAATTAAACCTCTATTTACATAGCAAGCAGCATGTAGCCTTCCATTTTCTTGTATGATATCATGGAGTTTATTTTAAACTCTATTAATCCACTGCGTGCTAGAATAATAGGATGCTTTGGTTAACTTCAAGCAAAGGATAGTGTATTCAAGAGAATAGCAAAAATCACACTTTGGAATGGATTCTACCTCATTTCTGCTGTTCCACATCAGAATACTCCTTTTAATCATACAGTTTTCCTCAGTTACATTGAACTCAGTGCAGAAATCTAACTAAACAATCTCTAATCCTCAAGTCTTCTTCTTAATGGTGTACAGTTTTATTAAAAGCAAACTTCATATGTGAAAACATAATAAATTTGAATTTATTAAAAGCAAAGCTTTAAGGGCCAGGGATTTGGCTCACCGGTTCGGTGACCTGCCTTGCAAGCCCAAGGACCCAAGTTCAATCCCCGGTACCAAAAAAAAAAAGCAAAGCTTTATTTTAAAATTGAGATAGTACCTTCCCACTGTTGAATTTTGAAAATTTTCTATGGTAAAATAAAAAACAAGAGTATAAATAAATAATAACAATATAACCACAGGGCTAAAAGAAGAACTACTGACAGGCATGGTCATGGATGCCTGTAATCCCAGGGCTTGGGAAGCTGTGGCAGGAGGATTGGAGGATGGTAAACTGTAGACTGACCTGGGCTCCATGACAAGATGGGGGGAGAGGGGAAGAGGGGTGCAGTTCCACCCATGCAGAAGTAGATTTTAAAGTGAATAAATGAACTTTTTACAAGATTGTCTTATGGGGATTTCCAAGTGCATAACGCTAAATCATTTCGGTTTTAATATAGGACAGTCATTTTTCCCTCTATTACCACCTTGATCAATTTCACTGTTAATTTAATACTCCATGCTGCATTACGAGAATGAACCGTATTTATCCTACCAGGCCTTTCCTTTGTTTATTTTTAAAAGGATATTTATTAACTGTACCATATGTGTAGTGTAAATTTACACTCCAGACTAATAATGTGAGACTCTAGTATTCGTAGAATGCTTATAATTTTATATGAAAAATATTATTTTATTAAATAAATGTAAATTTTTTTAAAAAAATGTACAGTTTGCTTTGCAGTTGGCTCAGCTTTTCAGAACATCTTCATACTGTCCTCTGAAATTCTAAAATCCTGCACTAGAGAGTAAAACCATTCTTTTTGAGATTTTCATGATATGAAACTACCAAATGACATTGATTTAATATATCAAAAAATAAATGTATCACTATTCTGGTAAAAACATGAACAGATTATAATTTTACAGCAAAGTAAATATAATCCCCTATTGCAGTTACTTAAATTGAATTTTATTTTAGCACACTTTAGTACTAATCCGCCTTTGGCCATCCAAAATGACTTTGAAAGGATGATGGAAAAAAAAAATCCACACTCAGTAAAAACTCAGACTATAATTCAATTATTCCTGCATGAGACAAATTACCTTTTCCGTGGGTTACATCAACAGTCCAGGTACAATTCAAAGAATTTGGATAAAATTCTGGGTAACCAGGTGATAAGATTGTTCCACTGGGCCCTCTGACATCTCCTCCACACAGTGCTGAAAGTACAAAAAGATACAGTTCAATCAGTCACAGAGAAACGCAGGTGGAACAAACCTCTTATCTCCTCTCTTGGAACAGGGCAAGTCCCAGTATCTTTGCCTAAACTACTTTCTGGGAATAGCAGGAGTCTAAAGACCTCTGTGATACCGGGAAATCATGTCATCCACTGCAGCACTGGAGATGAAAAATGTATTTAATCTTCTCTGAGAAGTGATACTGGCCACAAGAAAATATAGTTCAACTTCTCACATTTGAATATGAAGTACAAACCTACTTTTCAAATGATAAGCAGCGTTTATAAAAATGAGTGGTAAATTAAACACATACAATTAATTGTTTAGCAGCACCTTTTAGTAAATACTAAGAAAAGGAACTGTTATCTATATAAAAGTTTCCTATATGTTCCTAAAAGGACATGTATTATTCTTCATAGGATTCTTCTTAAAATAGTGAAGTTATGATTGTTTTGAAAGCTGCTTCTTTATAGCTGTATTTGTCTGAGAAATATCATGAACAAGAAGAAATATTTGAAGAGGCACATCATTGTAAGTAAATATCTCAAGAAAATAAAAATAAATGCATGCCTATGAACTGAAATTAATGAAATAAACATTTGATCAATATCATTTATTTAATAAATTCAAGTTTATAGATGTTTTTTATCACATTCAATGGTTGTCAGTGCTTACTGCATTTTAGTTCATCAATATCAAAAATTAGAAGCTAAGAATTTATGGCACCAGGTGGATTTGTATTTTAGTTATATGTTCTTTAATTGATCTCTCTTCCACATTCTCATTTGCCAATTGTCTTGTGTGTAACTGAGTTTTCCATCATCACAAGCAGTACCCACTTCATTTTCATCAGCCTAATTAAGTCTTTCATCTTTGAAAATGAGAATATTTTACATTTCAAGTGTTTTGAATTCTATTTGCTTTAGGACAATCATTTTGAACAATTATGAGAGATTAACAAATGTGTGCACTGATAAAATATTACTGTGACAGACACTAATGCAAGATAGAAAGCTTTTTGGAGTTGGAATAATTTTAAGAGTGGTTAAAATCATAACCTAATATTCTTTCATACTGATAATACTTGCTTCTCTAACAACTACCACCTTGTTAAAATGATAAAAATGGATTAAAACTTATCAGACTCAAGCTTTCTAGAGATCGAACATATTTTCAAATAGAGAATGGAACTCAAACATATTATTAAAAAAGACAGTGGTATAGAGAAAATATGAAGACAGTTGGATACCAATCATCTGATCTCAATTTTATCCCAACCACACATGACCACTTCATATGCCACTTCATATGCTTAATGCACTGAAGATAGCTGATTTAAGTTCAAGTCAATGAAAAATCATTAAACGCCTGCATTTTTAAAAAGTCAAAATGTTTAGAAGGTAAATAGAATTAATCTTTGCTCAGTCATGCTCAAGATGAAACTGGACTGCATAGACTCGTGCTGGCCATCCCAGCTGCTTGGGAAGCTGAGGATTGAGGAGCATGAGGCTTGAGTTTGGAATAGCAATCAATATAGCCAGACCCTGTCACAAACAAGCAAGCAAACAAACAAATGAACCAAAGAGAACAGATCCAGAGAGAATGGCATGACATAACCTTTGGGGAAAATGCACTGTAGGAATACAGCATTGGAAAGCCCAGAGTTCTCATGGTTCAGTGTTATAAATTCCATGACTAGTAATTTGGATTTTCATCTCCAGGCAAGTTAAAGCCTTTAAATACTTTTGACATGGAGCACAAAATTAAATAATATTAGGGACAAATGTAGAAGACAAAAATGTGAAAGTCAGAAATTCACACTGGCAAAAGATGACAAGGGCCTGCACTGTGCCTAGGAAAACTGGTTACATTTGTTTTTATTGTAAATAAAATGTAAGTTGCTGCTACAGTTAAAATAGATTTTTAAGTTCCTGTGTCTTCTGATACAACTGCCTCCATTGCTTTCTCTCTTGGTGAATATTCCTTTCTCATGTCAACCATTTCATTTATCAGGGCCTGGAAAACATAGGACCTTTACACCACTGTCATTTATCTTAATCCACAGTAATAAATGACCATGTAACCTACACAAAGCCAGTTATAATAAGACCTCCTTTACTATAGTGCCTGGTTCCAGTATAGACCATTCTGATATTCTTACAGTTTGTGGCCAGATGTCTCCCCAATCTTCATGTGGTCATAGGTGGGACTTTTCAGAAGTGGCTGGATCTAGAATGTGTGACTGGGATTAAGTGGGTGTGATTACTATATTAGTACACTGATTATTTTGGCCTAGCTCTGGATAGGATTAAGGCACCCCGCCCTAGGTGTAAGTGCTACCCACCCTAAGGACAGGTAGCTTGGATACAATATAAAGGAACAGAGAAAAACCTGTTGCTTGTCCCTTGCCTCTTGCTGCCTTCTGCCTGCCATGAACAGTTTCTCCTCTGTGATGCCCCTCTGCCATGCCACCCCACCTTTTTTTTTCCTTTTTTCTTTTCTAACTGGAACAGAGATGAGGTCTTAACTTTTCAGATTCTGAAGATATGCTTATAATCTTCCATTTTCCTAAGATTGTATTCTGTACTGCCAATTTCTCACATGGAAAAATCCCACTACAATTTTAGAGAGTTATGTCACTAAACTGAGAAAAGTCCAGGTGAAAGATAGACTCACAAAAAGGTTTGATTTCATGTTTTGAAAAAGCCACGAGAAGTATAACACCTTAGGTATCCTAAGATTTAAAGAGCTGAAAAACAATTTCTGCTTTTATTTTTTAAAATAGTTAAAGGTGTATTTCTGCTATATACAGTCATAAAACAATGACTAAAACAAATGGTATTGTACCAAATAGAGAGGAGATGGCCTGATGATTGCTTTAAAACATATTATAAAACAAACTGGGATATGGCTGTTTTTCAGAAATGAAGGTGTAGACAGTACTTAAATATTTAATCATAAAATGACAAATGTGCTCTTCCAACCTGAAAAAGAGTAATTGTAGAAATGGAAAATCATGCTGTAAAGAGAGATTAAAGCCTTGAACTAAACAATGCACAGATTTACACTGTGCTTTTTGAACATGCAAGCATGAAAGGGATATACTGGGAATCCTCCAAAATGATATAGGGGGAATATGAAATTCTGCATCAGAAACATGAGTTCATGTTCTCTAAAACTGAAGAATGAATTATATGAGTAACAGAGCTTAAGAGTAGGAAAATGTTGAGAGAAAGCTTCTGTCTAAGAGAGACAGAAGGGGGACTGGAAAGTGGATTATCTGGGACCCTATTTTCCAGGGTTTTTTTAATGGAGCAAAGCTACAAGGTGAGGTGGGTTCAAGGTAGGACAAAATTGTAAAGCCAAATGGAAATTACAATGTAGGGATGAGGTCAGGCAAAACCATGATCAAACCAATAAGATTACAGGTACAAGTATGTCACCCAGATAATATTGACTAAATGGGGATCAAAAGGGAAAGCAAGTCACATACAAGGTATTTCCTATTTAGAATATCAATCACTGCTATCTATCTCTAGGGGAAGTTGTACTTCTTTTCTATTTCACAATGCTAACCAGTGAATGTGCCTTAATTTTTCTCCATGTTGGCTCTTGGCTGTGTTGGCTCCTTGAGGGCTGGTACCTTGAGGGTGTCTCTCTAACTGCCTACAAGATAAATGAATTAACTTACCTATCTACAATAAAAACACTTCTCAATCTTAGGGGAAGCAGTGTCTGCTACTGTACTTTCATGTGTTAGAAGTGACAAAGAAATAAGGAGACTGCTATACTCACTTCACCCTAACTACAGGCCTTCCACCCAAAGGGCAATCTGTGTAAGTGGCCACTGTACTTTACAGCTGCTTAGAATGGTGTGTGTGTGTGTGTGTGTGTGTGTGTGTGTGTGTGTGAGTGTGTTTGTGGTAGAGGAACCTTCTATTGGAAGGGTTATACTCCGGGGAAGGAAACTAATGCAATATCCCTTTACTACATTCAACTTTCCCAAATTTAGCATTTTCAACATTATTTTGTCCAAGAATCTCCACTATGTATTTAATCTATGGGAAAGTATGGCTGATTCTTTCTCATATTATTAAGTTTGACAGCAAAAATTACCAAAATTCAAGATCATCTTTGAAAACTTCAAGGTAAGCTTTTGAAAATATGTGTGTGTAAAACCTCATACTGAGTTCTTTGAGGTTTATAAATATTCATATTTTATAAATTGCTGTTGCTTACAAATTTGGAAAATATCGATATCTTCCATATTGAATGAGTCCTTACCATCGCAGGTTGGCAGTGGATGGCTCCACCAGTGGTTTTTTTCACATAGAAGAGGCTCTTCATGGCTCAACCTGTATCCTGGATCACAACTGAAAGAAACAGTAGATCCAATGGAGAAATCGTGACCATAGCGAAGGCCATGGACGGGTATGCCAGGGTCCAAGCAAGAATATGTATTTACAGTAACACCTAAGGAGCAGAGGGAAAGAGAAAGCGAAATTTCATGGAATTGATGTTTAATGAAAATTATTCTCCTTCTAGCAATTGTGGTGGTTTTCACAAATCAATGTACTCAGCTTGATTTTAGAATGTCCAACAATTTAACAAGTCTGCTTTTTAATTTCCTATCAGTGAGGATTAAATTTAGATCATTTAATACTTAAGAAGTTGATGGAAAGGTTTGATCATCTATCAATATTTGAATTAGAAATTTCGCACACATAAAAATATGTCTACAATAATCATAGTACTAATTAAACTTCCTTGAACTTACATTCCAGCTACAATTCTAAATAATGTACAAATTTTTTCATTTAATCTTTATAGAATGAAAAAATTAGGAATATTTTACAATATATGGAAGCATGAATATTATTTAAAAAAATAAAACAGCAACAGAACTGTACAGGTGGCTACTTATAGGTTTTTTCAAAGGATTGTTGTGTACCACTGTGGCATCTCATGACGCTAAACTTCTTTGCAATTTACAATCCCTAGCTGATATCATACGAAGACAGTGCTTTTCCTTTTGTGAGACGTGGTTCCTTGACTTGGGCCCCAGTGACATTTTGTACTGCAGTTATTATTATGGAGATCCTGTGCATGGCGACATCTCCAGTAACCTCCCATGCCTCTCTTAGATGACAGTAGTTAGATGGTCAATCATGAACATCAGAAATGTCTCCAGACTTTGCCATATATTTGCTGGGGTACAAAAGTGCTCCTAGTTGAGAACCACTGGTACAAGGCATTATAAATAGTTATTTTATTCTTTCTGGATGACATATTTGAATCATGTCTAATTACTGTTTTATATAAAACTATAGTAATTAGCATTTTCAAAATTATTATATTAAAAAACGTCCACATATCCAATTTCAAATGGAGCCAATCTACTACAAAATAGAACTTTAATTCTGAATTCATGAAAACATGTATTTATAAGCATATTAATTTTATTTAAATGCTGTTATTTTTAATAAGAAGCTAAAATATAACAGAGATGTCTTTATCTATTATGCAGCTGTTTTCATCTTCTACATTTCTCTTCTCAATGTGATCATTATTCTGCTAGGTATCCAAACCTAGGAAACCCTCATTCACCTTTGACTTCTCTCTCACTCTCTCCCCTCCACAAATATATCTGAAATCTCCATCACTAAAAATCACAATGTCATTTTCTTTAACTTCTCTTAACCTATTCTAGGCTTCACAATTCAAGTCTGTGAAACAGTAATGTCTAGTCTCTTTTTCACAGAGAGATGTTTTATCTTCAATCTATTTTATGCAAAAATTTACACATATTATTAAAATATTTCATTTCATTGTTATTATACTTTATGAGAATGGAATCAGATTCATAATTATAATCCTGACATTCAACATTTTCAAATCGAATCCCACTTTTGTAATTTCCCTTATCTTCCAATGGTTATTCTTCACACCAAGTAGGTAAGATGCCTCGCTATTTTGTCCTTTTCTTCCAGAAATGCCTACAATTGTTTGCTTAATATTCACCATCTTCTCTGTCTTCAATAGAGTACTGTAAATCGTTTTCCTTCAAGTCTAGATCTAATGGTCTAGCCAGTTCAATGTTACCTTTTCTCTCTCTCTCTCTCTCTCTCTCTTTTTTTTTTTTGGTACCAGGGATCAAACTTGGGTCCTTGTGCTTGCGAGGCAGGCGGCAGAACCACTGAGCTAGATCCCTGGCTCTTTTCTCTCAAATTTTGACACGATGGAAATTCTACAAAATCATAGAAACGAGGGCCATAAAAATGACACACAGTGTAAATTATCGCTAAATTGTTCTCTGCAGTGTAATCTTTCCTTTTCTCTCTCTCTCGCTCTCTCTGTTTTTTTTTTTTTTGGTACCAGGGATCAAACTTGGGTCCTTGTGCTTGCGAGGCAGGCGGCAGAACCACTGAGCTAGATCCCTGGCTCTTTTCTCTCAAATTTTGACACGATGGAAATTCTACAAAATCATAGAAACGAGGGCCATAAAAATGACACACAGTGTAAATTATCGCTAAATTCAATTATCTGAAAGTTATTTTACTGGTTTCAGATTACACTGAATAGAAGTCAATGAATAGTATATGATGAATAATTTCATTTGCTCTCTTTATTTATTCACCTAATGAAAGAAGTGAAATCATTTGTTTCTTCTGCGCCTCTTACTGTGCTATGTAAATGTAGGAATCAAGGAATAAGTTTAAAGAAATATTGCATAATTGATTTACACATAAATAATCCAAGGTAAATTCACAGAAATGGAAATTTTGCAAAATTGAGAAAATATAAAAGACCCTGGTTAGTAAATATCAGTATGATTTATTACCACTTAGTCAAAAAAATTACAATGTAATTGATAGAGTAGTTTTAAGATTCTTACTTTATTGCGTGTGTATCAGGGATTGGACTCAGGATCTTGCACTTGAGAGACAGGGGCGGTGCCATGGAGCTAAATCCCCAGCCCAAGATCCTTACGTTTTGACTAAGTTACATCAGTAAGTGTTGCTGACAGAGCCCTGCATTCAATGTGAACTTCCCATTTTTATTACTCATTTGTTTAGTTTTTACATAAATATAAAATAGTTTCATTTATTGAGAACTTAATGCATATTAGCTATTCTACTAACACTTTTTTTCTTTTCTTTTCTTTTTCTTTTTTTTTTTTTTTGCACTGGGGATTGAATTCGGGTCCTTGCGCTTTAACACTTCATATATGCTTTCATTTGGTCCTTAAAATAGGCCTGTGTCTGACTCATGATAAAAAATACATATCTTAGGGCCGGAGATTTAGCTCAGTGGTTCTGCTGGTCCCAAGTTCAATCCCAAGTACAAAAACAAACAAACAAACAAACAAAATATATATTTATACATACACACACAGAGGCACACACACACACGTATATCTTGCATCAAGTGAGACTGAATTTTATTTAGGGTGTATAGGAAATGGCAATTCACAAAAATGTAAAGATAGTTGGATATTGGTACCCATTCACTGCAAGGAATAATTAGTATTGAAATAGATTTTTTTTAAGCAATTATTCTGTCTTTAACAAGGAAAAGTTAAACTAAAAAACTCAGTTTAGGCCCCTTAATTCATTTTCATTTTCAGGTCTATGAGAGACTTCTTGCTGTCTTTTATTTATTTATTTTTTTGTTTATTTATTTTTGATACCAGGGCTCGAAATCAGGTCCTTGCGTTTGTGAGGCAGGCGGCAGAACCACTAAGCTAAATCTCCGGCCCTCTTGCTGTATTTCATAATAATGTTGAGAATATAATTTCATGTCTTAAAGTTTGAGTGAAAAGGACATAAGTATAATTAGATAGTATTGGATAAGAAAACAAAAAGGCAATAAGCACCAAATATGTATTGAGTATGGTTTTATGAACCTATGAATTCAATGACAATATCTATGAAAGGAAGATGCCCAACAGACATGTTAATCTATACATTTCAAATTCAGAATTATTTTCTTGAGGGAGAAAGGATCACCATGGCCTTGAATAGAAAAATCAAATAAAATAATATTTGCACTTGAAATAAAAATATTTTCTAGCACCCTCTTAATTGTGCTGATAGATCTATTTACCCAAACTATTTCATGCAGATATATGGTAATGCAATTTTTAATTAAAATGTATGCATATACGTGACTTTGTAGATATATAATATGCATATATTGTATATATATAAATGCATCCTATTCAATAGAGTCACAAATAAATACTTGAGTTTATAAAGACATATTTTATGCAAATTACCACTATAATTTTTAATATTTAAAATATCTTAGACTTTTTAAATGAAATTCTGAGCTTTTAGGTGAAGTTATTCTGAACTGGTTCCTACACTATGAATTATAGATTGTTTTAATATAGTCTTCAAAAGTCCTGTTAATCATATTTATAAATGTATATATTATTTTAAATGTTAATAAAACTGTTAATCTAAAATAAAATGGATTAAGGAAAATATGTGCAAATCATTCAAACTATAAAACAATAATTAATATATAAAGTGATACAAAAAGGATGTTATTGTTTATATGCCTAGCATCTGCTTTTTAAAATTGTACATAAATTATTAGTACATGTACTCATTTTTAAAAGAACTATTTGATAGCTCTAAAATCTCTTTAATACTTGCTTTTATAATATTAGATTGATATTGTTGGAAAATTATTGAACTTTCTAAAGCACACATTTTCAAAGCAGTGTCACCCTTGTAGGACAAGGAAAGCATTGATTAAAGCTACTAGCTCTCTTAGTTACACAATGACAACACAAAAGGTAGGATGAACTAAATGGATAAGTCAGAAAATATTTTGCAATCACTTACTTTCATAGTGAATCTTGAAGCCATTGTTGGAACGGCTGTTGTCTGTTGTAAATAGAAGGTATATAAAATTACTGCTGCTAAAGAGAAACTGGGGCACCTGCGTGCCATTGTAAGATCCAAGCAAGGGTGACAGAAGATTTGGCCCATCATGAACTTCAAGAACATCATAATTCAGTTCAGTCTGAAACCTATGATTAAGAGATATCATGTAAAGATGTATTTATTGCAATAACACTATATAAGAAATTATGCTTTAAATTGTTAATTTTTTCTCTTAAATCATTTTATTGGTATGTTTTAGTTATACAATACATTTACATTCATCATTGGGAATTTGTACCTTTAAATTATGTATCTTGCTTCTAATTTTTTCCCCATTTCCCTGTCCTCCTGTCAACCCCTCCACCCCTCCCTTTTTGCACAGACTTTGTTTCCATTTTTTTTCTTATATTTTTTACCTTTCCCCTACCCTTCCCACTTCCCCTAACCCTTTGGACCTTTTCCTATTTCACATTATCAATTATTCATTTTAATCTTTATTTACACTTTCAGTTCCTCATATCAGAGAAACTATTCAGGTATTTAAATTCATATTAATTTTATAATTCTCAGTGTGTCCAGTATGTAAGATATCATTTATAATACAGTCATTCTTAAATGCTATGGATAAAGATCTTTATTCCTATGGAAACTTGCCACTAAAAAGTTATGTGTATTGGTCATAAGTAAAATATCATTGAAATATTATGGATTATTATTAGAAAATGAAGGGCCTAACCATTAGCTAAGACTTTCTGTGGAGCTGTCTTTAGTTGCTATCTTCATTTCTATGAAAAAATATGTGATTTATAATCACTTTCAATCAGACAATCAGATTCTAATTTTTTTTCCTCATTGAGTTTACTGGTACATTTTAGGTATACAGTACAATTACTTTCATTATTGGGATCTTGTACCTTTACATGACAGGTCTTGGTTCTCATTTTTTCCCTTTATCCCTGCCCTCCCTTCACCCCTCCGCCCCTCCCCATTTCCAAACTTTTTATTTCCATTTTTTCATTTTCTCATATTTTTTCTTTTCCCTTATTACCTTTCCCCTACCCTTCCCACTTTCCCTACATCTTTAGCCCTTTTCTTTCTATTTCACATTGTCATTTATCTGATTAGGATCTTATGTACTATTATAGTTTATTCAAACCAGATAAACTATTTGGTATTTATACATACATTTAAAATCTGACATTTGTTTTATATATTTTTGGACAGATTTTGGTCATTAAAAGTTTTGTATAGCTTATAAGTATGTAACAACAGAGAGCATTTCTAGTTATGAATAGGCAATAACTAATGGTGCATTTGTTGTTACAAGGTGCTTGAAGCTCTGCTATGTTTATTTATATGTTTATTTAATCCTCCAACTAGATGTCTGAAGTAAATGCTGTTATTATACCCAGGGTGCACTCTAGCATCCTCAAGTATTTAGAATTTAAATGTAATAGACTTGCAAAACAGAGGGAAGCTTAAATCCTGACCCTAAACTATGCTACACTGATTGGTTTTATCCTTATGTTTTGTTTTTTCTGCTGGTGTTTTAATTATTTTAAAAGATACAATTGTTTCATAAATTGCAAAATAAAACAAAAATACTTTTGCTTTATGGAACATATATTAATAAAGTAGCATCCTGTGTTATTTCTTTGCACTTCAAGATTACACCACATTGGCATCTGCATCAGACGTCTAAGCTGTGGAAAATTTTCCCTGCACTCATGGGATGGTATCTTAGTGTTCTGCCCACAAGTATCTGGCAGCCCAGGAAACTTTTCCTGCTTTGTCCAAGGTCTGTTTTACCACCCATCTTTCCACTTCACCTGAAATGTGTGACAGGAATACCTCCTCTGACCCAGTAGGGTAGCTGAGCTCCTTTGCTGCATCGCCACAACCACGCCTTTTGTTACATTAATCACAACTGGGATTGCTTTTGTGACCATTTATTCTCTTCAGAGTTTTTGTAAGCACCTTGAGGTTAGGTTGTGCCTATTTATGTCAATGATTTGCATGAAATTTCTAAAAATATTTACTGGATAAATGCAAGAACCGAAATATGTTAAAAACAAAAATGTGACTTTTTTCCATAGTTTAGTTGTCAAATTGCAAGAAAACATTTTTTAACATAATTGGATATTTCCATAATTAATCATGTATTTTCACACATATAAAAATAAGAACTAAGGCATGTAATGTAAAGATCTAAATTCCCAGTGATGAATTTCATCATATTGGATACCTTAAATATGCCAATAAACAATAAAATATGCATCTTCCATATATTTTCAACATTTTATTTCTCCAGTTATATCCAGGACACATTGAAAAAATAATTTATAGTTTGAAATATGTACTACTTTTTAGAGAATTCTTTTTATTTTATAACCATCGATCTATTCCGAGTATGATACAACGTTAAACCGCAGGCCTGGGGATGAAATTCAGTGATAAAAGCACTGTCCTTGCCTAGCATGGATAAAGTCATAGGTTCAGAATCCAGCACCGAAGATAAAGTATAAAAGTATGAGGATACAGTGTCCTAATTCAACACATGTCTTTAGAGTGCTATGATCAAATCAGGGTAGTTATTTGGATCAGGTTAAAATATTTTTAAAGAATGAACTAGATTATTCCTCAAAACAAAGCATTATAAACCCATACTAGGTCAAAACAAATGCCAACAAATAACTGACTGGATACAAAATTTAGAAACTCTTACATTAATTTCTGACAGGATTAGGACATGGCGTACAAATAGTGAAATTTCAGTCTATAATTTTTTTTGTGGGGTTGCGGGGGTGTGTGTGCCAGTGATCAAGCTTGGAGCGTTGCGCTTACCAGTCAGGCCGCAGCACCCCTGAGCTAGATCCCAGGCCCTTCAGGTACATAATTAATATAGTTTTAAAAGTAACAGTGGACCAGGTGTGGCGGCACAGTCCTATAATCCCAGCTACTCAGAAAGACCAAGCGGGAGGATGACAATTTCAATCCCAGACTGGGCATTTTACTGAGATATTATCTCAAAATAAAATATCAAGTAGAACCAACCGAGGTTGTAGCTCAGTACACGGTGCTTGGCTTGCACGTGTGAGGCCCAACCTTCAAGAGCATGAAAGAAAATCTTACCGGCGAAATGTTTTCAGCTTTTGTCACTGTTGCTTTCTGTTAAGCAACGTATTTAATAAAAAGTATGACTTTTCTACATTTATTCTCTAATTTTACAAGTTGGGATATATTGTCTTTCTCTAAAAAAATCTATAATACCATACTTTAGAGAAAGAAAGTTGTAAGAAGACACCAAGTCCTTTAAACGATGATCAGGCAATTGCATCATGAATGTACTATTTGGTTGCTCTATAGCGAATTTATTGTGAGTGCTGCAATTGGAATTTCACTTTGATAGTCAACTGACCGCAGAGGAGTCGGGCATTACTCTGACCTGAAACACGAGGATTCTTAATTCTTAATGGAATATCAACATTGATTGGTGACACAGAGAACTTTATACAGCAGCACTGAATCTTTAAAAAGAAAATCACAGATTTTTCTCTAAGGAGCTACAACGTGTATGTATTACAATAACAGGTTAAATGGGATTAGGTTACACAATAAATGGCATATCTTTGATTTTATATATTAAACTAGGTGTACAAATTTCCTATGAATTACCTCAATGTACTGTTCATTTATACCACTAAATTTATTGCTCGGATTAAACAAACAACTATTATATAATTTGAAAAATTAAATTGGACCTAATAACTTAAAATATTAAAAAAATTTTTTTGAAGACTGATACCAAAACACTTTGGTCAGAGGTAAGGACAGAAAAAAGAATAGAAAGATGCATTTCAGATAATGACAGTAAAATGAGCACCATTTATTTAGAGTTAGGGGTTGCCATAGCATCAGAAAATTTGGAAACTACAAGAAGCAGCAAAAATAAAACTTCTCTGCATATCTGAGACTAATACTTGTTAAGTATTTGGATTTATAAAGAACAGGTAAACAATTTAAAACTCATGCACGTGTTGGAAGAGTTCAATGATTTATTGTTTGAGATAATCTCAAGGAGACCATAAGAATGAATATATTTATAAATATTTTTAGTTTTCTCTGTAGATTAATCAATTGGTACAGTTCAGACCAAAGATGGAAAATTTTAAATTGCTATGTCATAATCCTAATTATATAATTTGACTTTTAAAAATATTTAAATTTAATTAAAAAAATAAGTTAACTTGTTATTCGTGAGTAATAGAATGAAAAATATATGTCTACCATAAACACACTTTATTGCTTGATGCTTCTACAAAAGTATCAGAATTAAAGAAATTATAGGAAGAATTTCAACTGGTGTCCTTAGAAGAGCCTGTCTGAAAATCAGAAAGAAATTAGCTTTTTTTTTTTTAAACTAGTGCGCATTATGTACTTATATAAATATTATCCTGTTTTCTTAAGATAATTTCTGGAGAAAAATAAAGCATCAAGGCATTATAAGATCAACATAAAGAAATGGTAGAGAGAGATGTCAGATTTGAGCGTGGCTTCTCATACGGCGAATCTAATGGATAAATACATGTATTTTGGGTGTATTTTGAACATCTAATGGATAAATGCATATGTTTCATAATATGAGAGAATATGTTGCTCTTCCCTTTGTTACCGAATTATTCCCAAATATAGGAGGGGTTAGAATGGATTTTTTGACAAAGCACATGGATTATCAGCAGCATTCAATCAAGCAGTCTCAACATCCTTGAAGAATTCTAAAAAAGAAGATATGGGTAAAGACATTGAAATATGTATTTTTTTTCTTCAAATATCTCCAAATCAAGCCTTTTATAGGCATTTGTGAGTCTATGAAGAAAGATCAAATTGGAGAATACCCCAAAAGGAACATTTCAGCTTAGGTTATTTAAAATTTGGAATTTTATTTTATATTTATAAAGTATGATTCAAATGAAATTCATTGATACAGCTATTTGTTTACTCTTGAATACTGAAAATACGTTGATAGAGTCTTAAGGCATTGTAACTTCTGATTCTCCCAGTTTTTGGGCTAATTAACAAGGAACAGATTTTTAAATGATTGCTGTCTAGGAGGTGAAGGGACTATGAGATTTACCTTAGTGTGTAATTTACAGATTAAGACATAGGCACAGAGATGTTCAAGGGGAGAACCAAAATCTTTGGACCCTGGGAGTCATTCTTCACCCTAGCCATTCTCTAGTTCAACTGCAAGACTAATAATTGTTACCATGTACAAATGCTAGTATTCAAAATTACTTTTCAATTTCTGGCCTGTAGAATGATTTAAAAGATGTGTGCCTCAGTAAACACATAAGAGAATAAGACTGGTAGGACAAAATATGCTAAGAAATGACATTTAGAGAAAATAAATTAGAGGGATTTTTTTGTTGTTGTTGAGTGTTACATCTTATAAAATGGCTGGAGAGACTTCACTAGGAAGGCAACTTTGGAAAGATCTAAATCACTGTAATATAGTATTATGTACGTGACTCAGTTTGGACAGTTCAATAGGTCTTTGAGAGAGGTAAACAACAAAGAGACTCATGTTGATTGGTCTGATGGGAAGGATAGGCAATACATGTCAAGAATTTTGGAGAAAGAAAATAGTGCTTTCAAACATGTTTGAAATAAAATGTTATAATATGTACACTATGAATTGTAGGTTTTGCTTTGCAATCAAAATGCTTCTTAAGTAGGCAACTCTAAATGGTCAACTTTGGGTTGAAAGATATCAGGTGTTTATTTATTCATTGATGATTATTTCCATTAGCAAGCCACAGGATGCTTTTGAACATAATAATACACTTTGGGCTTATGTCACTTAAACTAATTTCCTAGTAGTAAGTTTTAGGGTTGTTTAGTATCTTTAAATTGAATATAAGGGAATGAAGAAAGTTGTTTTAAATTAGTTACAGTTTCAATTAGCAGGAGAGTGGAAAAGTGTGAAGTCTTCAAGGGAGAACACTGCTCTTTGATTTGAGGGGGGAACCCTCTTAAATGTTATGTTTGGAAAGAAAGGTAAGATACACTGCCACTTCCCAAGAGCACCTAACTGGGTAAGTAGAGAAAGAGAGTTAATTGCCCTGTATGATAAAGTAATGGTATTTTGAGATTTATTCTGCTAAATCCTGGACGAATGGCTGAGGATTCCAGAAGACGAGAGATTAATGAGAGAGAAGGATATGATTTAATAGAGGGAACTAGAGAGTTACAGGCAATGATTCCTGGGGTGGGAAACTGCGAAGTCAGTTTAGGAGAGGGAAGGCTTTCTCAATCGTAAATTACTATGGATCGCGCAATAACTTTCTTTGTCTTCACCCAGTACCAGAGTTTTTGAGAATTAAGAAAAGTGTTAAAAATTAGAGTATAGTAACCTTGAGAAAGAGCAGCAGCCTCAGTGTCTCACAAGTGGGATGTAGAAGAAATGAGACCCAGAAAGCAAAGCACCTAAACAAACACACAGTACACGCATCTTTAGAAATTCCCCCGAAAATTTAAAGAGGGACTAGATTTCCGTTTGTATGTAGAATGGACTTGGATATTGACGGATAACGGCTAATGAGAACTATCAGAGTGACAGATGCCGTGATGGCTTTTATCTAGATGTCCCCCGAAGGTCCATGGCCTTATGGGTGGGGCTTTTCAGCGGAGGCTGGATCTAAGGTATGTGAAATTAGTTCACAGACTGGTACAGCATGGTCCTCGGTGGGAATGACAGCAAGGCCCACGCTGGTTGGCGTGAAACCAACCAATAGGCTTTTTTCCTGGATCAGACGGGAGTGCAGAAGGCTCCTTGCTTGCTGCCTCTGCCAGCTCTGCCATGGACTGTTTGTCCTCTGCCCTGTCTTGGAGTCAGCAGACTATTGACTGAAACGTCTATAAACTGTGAGCTGAGATAAACCTTTCCTCCTTTAATCTGTGGGGTTGGACATTTTGCTCCAGCAATGACAAAAGTAACTAAAGCAGATGCTATGAACTATATAAACATAATAAAATATGAAAATTTCCACCATTATATTATAACTTTTGATACAAAACAAGGCTAAGTATAACAGAAAATACTGAAATTATATATCCCCCATATGTAACATTTGTATTCATTTAAAAGAGCATGATGGTAGTGTGACAAGGATAGTTATCTTTAAATGCAATGTTATAAGTGTAAAAAGTGAAAATCTAGCCAGGCGTGGTGGCGCATGCCTGTAATCCCAGCACATCTTGGGCTTTTTTCTTGGATCACTGTGAGTTCGAGACCAGCCTGGGTTACATAGTGAGTTCCAGGTCAGTCTCGACTACATAGTGAGACCCTGTCTCAAAAAACAAACAAACAAGCAAAAAAAAAAAAAAAAAAAAAAAAAAAAAAAAAAAAAACACACACACAAAAAAAACCAAAGCAAAAGCGAAAATCATAAGCTAAATCTCTGTCCTTTGGCCCTAGTCAAGGCAATTTGTAAAAGTTACTCAACAATATAATCAGTAATATAATACTACAGTGTGTATTTTAAGCCAAGTATGATTTTCTGTAATAAAGTATGGCGAATTTTGATTCTTCATTCATTAAGCAGCAATATCTGATGGAGATTTGGTAATTGATAAATGAGATGCTTCTCAAGTTGGACATGGTGACACATGCTTGTAATCCCAGCCCTCGGAAAGCTGAGGCAAGAGGACTGCTAAATTGGAAGCTGGCCTGGCTAGCTAAGACCACTAGGCCAACCTGAACTACACAGTGAGGCTCTGTGTCAAGCAAGCAGAGAAAGAAGGGGTGGGGGGCAAGACATTGCTACAGAAATGCAAATCACCTTAACTAGTAATCAGTGCCTCTGCTCCTACTGTCAAATTATTCTAAATAAAATGTGTGTGGCTCAAAGTTACGGCTACATTGTAACCCTCCAAATTCACATGTTGAAATCATAATCCCAGCACTTCTGAGCTGGACTGTGTGAGGAGGGCCTTCAAAGTGACCATTGGGAGAAGCCCTGCTCGAAGTTGTGCAGTTATAATTCCAGCCCACTGGGAGAATGAGGCAGAGAGAGTGCAAGCTCAAACCCATCACGAGCAACTCAGTGTCTCAACGTGAAAAAGAGCTGGGCATGTAGCTCAGTGTGAAAGCCCTGGGTTCTATTTCCAGTACCATTCTAAAAAAAAAAAGGGCCAGGGATTTAGCTCAGTGGTTCTGGTTTCTGGTGCCTGCTTTGCAAGAGCAGGGACTTGAGTTCAATTCCAGGTAGCAAACAGAAAAAAAAAAAAAAAAAAAAAAAAAAAAAAAAAAAGAAAGAAAGAAAGAAAGAAATGTTTTGGGCCAGGGATTTAGCTCAACTATTCTGCTGGCCTGGCAAGTGCAAGGACCCAAATTCAATCCCTGGTAACAAAAAAAAGAATCAGGTATAAATGCAGAGAGAATCCCACAGGAAGAGACAATAGTTTTAATGTGCCAGAACACACAATATTTTGATCACTTAGATCTCAGACTACGGGACTTCAGAATTATGAGAACTAGTCATTGGGTAAGCCATGTTGTTTATGTTCTCAAAGCAAACAAGAGAGCGAATATCATCAAAGGAAGGTTTATAGGTCATAGTAACGTAGGATGCACCCTTAAAAAATAATTAATACTTTACTACTGTTTAAAACAGTTTTTTCTCATGCAAATTTTAACACTAGCATGGATAAGTAAATCAATGAAGGTCTTTTCGTTTATGGATTGGACAAGTTAGTTTGGTGAAATTCAATCATTAGGCACTAGTCAAGATTCTCTGCTGTGTTTATATCAAGAGCACAGTGCTATAAAAGTTTTTTTGTTTTTTGATGTTTTAAAAAGACCTTGAGAAACGATGAAAGTCAATAATACAATGCAAAAGTAATGATTTTTAAAAATATGATCCCATAATAAAGCAGAAGCTTCATTCTTTTAACTCTCAGAATATTCAATGTTATATGGTCTTTCGTGGTATTGATTATTTGATCAGCAATACTTTTTCTAAGAGAAAAAAGGTTCAGCTATTCAAAGAAAGTTTCTATTTTGGTACTGGGGATTGAACTAGGGTCCTTGGGCTTGTGAGGCAGGAGGCGGCACCACTGCACTAAATCCCAGATCCTCAGATATTCAATATTAATACATGCTGAAGACCTAGACAATTTTAAGGCAAGTATAGTCATATGGATTGTGCACATGAGCATTTTAGGCTGCGATACAGTATAAATTGGAAAGTTTCTACAGCACCTTTATCTCTTGAAACCTAGTAGAACAAAATGCACAGCCCCTTCAAAAAACAGGACAACTAAACTCATTAAGTTAAAGGTTGCATGTTCATATATCAGTGCTGTGCATATACATAAAACAAAAAGGTCAGCCTTGCATATTTGACTAGGATGAATATAGCAGTAGACAAATAGAAAATTAACTGGAAAACAGGCTGAAAGGTTAAAAGGGGGCCAACAGTCTGAAGCCTTCAAAGCCCGATTGACTAATACAATAAAATTATGCATTGATTTGTTAAAGGAAACAGAGAATGTCAACTGGTCTTTTACATAATATTTTCTTGAAAAGCCATAAAACATATTTTCAGAGACCTTTCAAATGTAATTTTGATAGAGTGTCCAGGTTCAGCTTCGATCACCCACTCACAGTTCAGAGAGTCTTTGTAGTACCCCGGCCATCCTGGAGAAAGAATCACTCCGCTTGGAGCTGAGAAGTGGCCACCACAGGGAGCTGAAAGATAAAATTAGGAGAGCAAGTAACAATAGACCGTTTAGAATAACTTCCAGCAATGATTTCTAGTATCAACTATAATGTGTAACTCAATCTCTGTTGTATACCTATGAAATGTCAGTTAGAATTATTTTGAAAGCAATGGTGTATCTTTACTTCTGTTATTAATGGTTATGTTCTTTAAAACTGTAACATACTTTAAAAATATGGCAGCTCCACTTAGAAATATCAGGTAGTACATTGATCATTTCCAAGTCTCTGAATGATATCTGTTAAATACATTCTTGTGTCTCTTTTAAAAGATACGTTATGATTTGTGAGTGGTGGCCTATGTTTGCAATCCGGTTTTTTTTGGGAGGCTGCAAAGAGAGAAACACAAGGTTGATGGCAGATTGACCACCTTTCATAGACACTGTCTCTACAATGGCTGGGCATTCACTGGGTATTCCCTTAAGATAGTTCAAATTCCTTTCCCAACAGTTTTCAAAGGAGGACATTTTCATGAGGGTTATTTACTCTTTCTTTTTATGAAAACTCATAATTACATTTCTTCTAGGGTTAAATAAAATTATGTGCATAATAGTCACACAAATTATTTTTTAAAAAAGAGATAAATATTTCAGTAAGAGAAGGTCCTAAATATGGAGTATTTCTGACAAAAATAATTATTATGTTGTCAACTCATATTGTTCTAGGAAAGTATTTGGGCATTCAGTCCAATCATCATTAAATGAAGTAATTAGCCAGTTGCAAGTTAGAAACCAGGCCTAATCCCAGCCCTTTAAAGGACTGGGAACGTGCCCCTATGCAAAGGCCCTGAGCACAGTCTCCAGAAATACATATCCACAGCAAAAATCAACAGCTGAGTAATGAGCCAAAAAAGATTGTAACAGATTGCAGGGGAAGCAACATGGCTCAATAGAAGAGGAGTCCCATGGAGAGACTCAGAGACCAAATGAAAACACAGGCAATTGAAGAAGGGAAGGGACACATATCCTGTTACAAAAAATTATTTCCGAAAGAGACCTGTAGATCAAACAAAGCATACACACAGAGTATGTTTGAAAGAGACAAAGAAGTAGACAGGGCTGTGCTTGGGCCTCGGTGTGTGCTTAGCGAAGGAAAGGCCATTAGGAGAAGGCGCCATTTTGAGAAGCTGCCGTAGATGTCAGGATCCCAGGAGTGCGGCAGAGTCAAACTACATAGGAGAGACTTGGGGTGTACACTGCCTCTTGCAGCACCGCCCCTCCTGCAAATAGCCAACAAGGCCTGGCAGCATTTTTAAACGGCACACACCAGGGCTGTGTGACCAAGGAACTGCTCCCTTCCCTGACCCCCCGTTCATTCTCAGACTAAAGAGAATAAACAAGCCACTGCCTGTGAGGAGTCTCTCTCCCAGACCCCTTCTACTCTTTCCTCATGTTTTTCTCACTTTCTGTTTATCAACTGGTTCCCTTAGTATTATTTTTTTCTTTTCTTTTCTTCCAGTGCCATCTCCATGCCCCATTATTTAACCTTCTACTATGTGGTCAGCGCTGTCACTGTTATCTAATAAGACTGACTTCACTTTACCCCTAACAAGACCTCCTATATCAATCTTAGCACATTTTTTCACATCTGCCACTGCTTTTTTATTCATAATCTGTCTCTTTTAGCTTGGTTTTTCTTCATGCGTTCACATCCATGCCACTTACCCTTACGAATTAGCAGGTAGGTATATCTTTGGCTGAATACTGTTTTATGGTGAAAAGGGGTAAGTCAATCCATCGAGGACATATTTACTGCATATAATTTTCTGAATTGTCTTAGACTTTTTTATATAACTATATATCTTGTACCTGGGGTTAAAGGTGCCACAATATGAGTCATTAATGCTTGTCATTTTCTAGTTTGTGTTTGACACTACGGCTATTACTGATTATACTAATTAGCCAAAGTTATTTAGCTGTTGTGATTAATTGATCCTCCTTGTGTACCAACACCTAGATAATCTGAGGAAAATCAACAGTATGACAGCCCAGTACCAAAGAAATGGGTGCTAGCCCAAATAGCCTGTAAGCTAGCTGGGCATGGTGGCATACTCCTCTAATCCCAGCACTGGAGGCTGAG
>NW_022900917.1:11508193-11517260 GCF_012274545.1 Fukomys damarensis | reverse complement strand
AAAAAAAAAAAAAAAAAAAAAAAAAAAAAAAAATCATTCAAATGGACTGTAACCTTTTATCCCTGATAAATAGAAGAGGTAGGATCCTGGAACAGATTCATATGCCAAAAGCCAACCTAGAAGACAGCTCTGAAAAATAGTCACTATCTAAGAAGATCTTGATAATAGTAATAAAATTACTTACCTTAAGCAACTTAAAAGCCTCAATGTGGAAAACAAATATAAAAATAAAAAATGAGAAAATGCAAAAGTAAGATTTATTCTAAACACCCAATTCATCCAAAGCAAGGCCACCGCGCACTAAAGCAGAGGAAATCAAGAGCCTCCCACCTGAATTTCATGAGAGGGAGGCAGCAGAAGTAAAGTACCAGATGAATAAATTTCTAGATGAAAACAAATCAGACAGGGAGCTGAAGAGATAATGATCTTAAAGAAGGAAATCATAGATAATGGGAAATAGGAAGAAAAGGTACAAAGGGGAAGGGGAAGTGGGAGGGGTGGGGGAAAAGGAAGGGAATGGAATTAGTACGAGAGAAAGAAAAGTGGAAACAGTCTTTACAGATAGGGAGGGGAGGACAGGGGGATGGGGAGAAATTAACAACAACACGGATTATGTAAACATGCAAATTTCCAATGATGGATGTCATCATGTTGTACACCTTAAATGTACCAAAAAAATGAATTTTTAAAAAGGAAGGAAACGATCAGTCGATCAAGATTCAATTTTAAAAAATAGAGGAGATCTTCACAATAGAAAAAGAAACAATGGAAAGGACCATCTGAACCACTTGGTTGTCATAGGAGTCTTTTTCACTGTTCGGTTTTGTTTTCTACTAGGAATTGAACTCAGGACCTAGCCCTTGCCAGGCAGGTGTGGTACCACTGAGCTAAACTGGCAGCATTAGAAGTCTTTCTAAACATAGGTTAATGTTGAAATTTCAATGCAGGTGGAAGGAAAAGGTGAATGTTTAAAGGGGGAAAATCAAGACTGTTGAATAAAAAATACAGATAGAAAGGAGACAAGCAAACTCAAGTCTTTTCTCCCTCATCATCAAATTTGGAATGATCAATTTTGCACATAGGCAAGCTGATCAATCAAGTGGAGAGTTAGTGTCTTACAGATATTTTAGCCCCAAATTTATCTAGGTTAGCTCATCTTCTTTCAAGGCTAAGGACACTAATGTAAGACTAACAAACAATTTTCTGGGACTCTCAGTGGCCAACGTTCTCAACTTCACAAAGTCGAGCTCCAGAAAAGCAGAGCTTTGCAGCCCTCTCCCTGAAGAGATCATCTCCCCTGATGTGGAGCAATTAATCAAGACTGGAGTGGAGAAAGTAGCCTCCCCACAAAGGGAACCATGGGCACTCAATTGCTCTCAAGAGACCTGGATTCCTCCAAAGCTATGAAAAGCAGAGCTGAGATAATAAGCAACAGATCCTGGGCCACCTCAGCTAATCCTTGAAAGCTCTGAGACTCCACCTCACTCCAGAAAGAGTGGCTACTATCAAGAAATCAATGCTGGCTGGGATGTGGGGGAAAGGGAACCCTTTTTTGCAGTGGAGGAGAGTGTAGACTAGTGCAACCATGGATAAGATGTTAATTTGACCAACTATTCTCTTTCTTGAATTTTTTTTTTTTTTTGTACCAGGGATTGAACTCAGGTCCTTGCACTATCGAGGCAGACGGCAGAACCACTGAGCTAAATCCCGGCCCAACTATTCTCCTTTCTTAATATCTCCCTGTGAAAGAATTAAAAACATCATGCCACAAGAGTATACACACATCCATGTTTATAGCATCACAATTTGTAATAGGTAAATCTTGGAAACAGCCCAAATGCCCACTAGTGATGAATGGATTTTAAAAAGATGTTTTTTTTTTTTTACAGTGGAGTACAATTCAGTCATAAAGAAGGATAAACTTGAGAACACAGTTTTAAGTGAAATTCAAGACACATGTAAATATCACATTCTTTGGTGTGAGAAATCAAAAGTATAAATAAGGATCAAAGTGTATTCTATGTATTGTGAAACAGGAAAATATGCTCAAATGGAAAAGGAAACTAGGGAAATGGAAAAGGAAAAGAAGAAAAAACAAGAAACAGGAAAAAATTGAAATAAAGCATTTGTAAATACACAGGGTGAGAGAGAGGGAGAGAATGGGAAAAAAGGGGAATTGAGCTCTATTGTGTCCACGTATAAACTTTCTATGATGAATATGTTCATTATATATCTTTAAAATGTACCAATACATTTAATTAATAAAAAGAAGCTGCCTCATGCTTTTTTGATTGGACCAACAACTGAGTCCCTGTAGCAAACTATCTCTTCTAGTTACCCAAGCTGGAGCCTTTTCCCTATTCTTGTCTTACTGTCTCTCTGCTATACCTTTGTAAGCATAGCACTGACATGCCCTCAAGTTATTTTTCTGTGCTGTGAGTCAAGAACCTATGTGGTGGGCCAAATTGAAATCTCTGTCTCCTCTTGGGATGACAGACAACCTTGGACCCATCTGGTAATATTAATAAATTATTTACTCAAAAACAAAGTTGTTGTATAAAATTCTGGTTTGTTCCTTGGGCTAGTTTTATTTTTGAGGGAGCAAAGAAAATCCATGATTTGATCCAACATAGGGGTAATGGGGAGAGCTGAGATTCATTCCAGTCTTTGCACTCCATGTTAGGAGCTGTTTTCATGATAGATTTTCTCATTGAACTCTTCAAGACATGCATTTATTTCAGCATTTCTCACTATTTTAACAATACATTTAATGAAAATACAAGGATAGCAGGTTGAGAGGAATATTCAGCCCAAAGATCCGTGGTATAAATTTGATATTCTATACACCCCCATTTAAGTGCTTTCTCAATAATCAATTAGTTTATTCACTTATTTATTGACTACATAACATTGATTTAGTTCTTCTTTATATAAGACACTATGTTAGCTTCTTAAATTAAAAAAGAATTCTGACATTATATCTCCCCTCAGGGGACACACAATTTCTACAGCTAATGTGAAATATTTAAACTACTGCTGGAGCCAGGTAGGGAGGCCTGAAATGTAAACAAGGTCAGGGAATGTCCCAGAGATATGAAGATGTTGCCAGAGGAGAGTTGGATTGAAAGATGTCTATAAGAAAGACTTATGGAGAGAGATAGAATGAACAGAAGCAGGAAGTGAGAAATACTAAGTGAGTAGGAGGAAGTAATTTTTTTTTTTTTGCATGAATGGTCAGTGGAGGAGAAAGAAGGGTCTGGTTATGAGTGCCTTTTGGCTTTATGAGGAGGTAATCCCTGCTTGAAAAGACTTTAAAACTGTAGTGGATACCTAAAGAACTAATTAAAATGCAGAGTCCCACAGTGCACTTTGGCAGTTGTAAGGTGGAAGACAGAAATCCTCATATTAACAAGACCTCCTCTGCCATCCCTCAGGTCACTTTACTCCCTAGGCTCTGCGGACACAGAGAAAGTCCAAGAGGACATGGGAAGTATGTACCCCCAAGGTTCTCTGGGTGTCCTCTCAGGTGTGTGAGATGGCATGATTTGAATATATCAGTGAAACACAGGTTTTGCCTCTGATCTTTGTAATGATAAAAACATAGTAAGGTATATGATAAATATAGGTAGACGCAGTCCATTTACATTTTATCTTCCTAATATCTAAAGAAAGTTTTATAATTTGAGTGAGAAGGCTTGTGCCTGTGTTACTTATAGTGAAAAGGATATTTCAATACACTCAGGGCGAAAGGGGAAAAGGAGAAAGTGAGTGACGAGGAGAGGAAGGGACAGTGACAAAATATATATATATATTCCTCAGATGAAGGCAAATGTTATGTCTTGTAAATGCAAACTGATGCACACACACACACACACACACGCACACATGACCTGCATAAATGTCTTCACGCTGTATTCAGATAAAATTTTCCACAACAAAAATGCTAAAGAAGTCCATTGCCCCACAGTAGGAGGTGATCTTCCCACCTGAGAAGTGGCACCAAGGGCTCAGATGGAAGCTGGAGACCTTGAGAATCAGATCTTGATGGTGGCAGTTTGGGAATAAGTGAATTTAAGAGGCAAGCATGTGGCATTTTTTTCTGGTGGATAGAGTTTCTGTGAAGATACTTCTGTGAAAAATCTAGATACCACCTCAGGGAGTATCATACAATGATCTACTTTCTTTTCCTTGTTAAAAATTTTTATGTTAGTTTTTTATTTCCTTTATGGCTATGGGCATGGTAAGAAATCCACTTTCACTAAGCTCTGCACATTGAATGATGGTTCAAAGAACACTAAAGGATATTCTAGGGCAAATTAAAGTTTGAGTTCAGGATAAAAGATGAAGACAGAAAGAGGAATTAAAGAGCGAGAATTACAGAAAACTTTGAATTGAAGTCCTACACCCTTTTTCATCTACCTCACCTCTTCTCCTTCATACCCAGCTCAACAGAAATTAGGAACAAAACCCTACAGATGGCTACTGAATTACTTTCTCTGTCGTAGTCCTCTAGGGAGACAAAAACATCATATTCCACGAATACAAAACTTATACACAGGTTCTTCGTTAGATATAAATAAGCATACTGTGTAAACACAAGTTCTGCCTATTACAGCCACAAATCAAGTCTGATACATGCATGAGTTTGTTACTGCAACTGCTCCTTCACAGGAACTGTCCCTGAAGAGAATGCGATATTTGTGAATGGTAGAGCTTCCTTTCCTCTGAGGCTAATTGAGATTCAGGAGAAAAACCCTTCATCCTCAAAGGAAAGTTCATCAGAAATGCAAGTCCAGACTCGTCTCTAAACATGTCTCCAGAGACTTCAGTTCCATCCTATACACTTGAAGAATTTTATCAGATATCTCATTAAGGAAGCCATAGTAATTTAGGGAGTTTTGTTATGAGAACACAGAAATTCTTGCTTGAGTAAGCATTTTATGGAACATTCTGAAATCAGTGGCACAGAAACCAAAGCTGTTTCTCAATCTCTCTCTCTCTCTCTCTCTCTCTCTCTCTCACTCTCTCTGTTCTAACTACCGCCTTCAAACATACCATACGTTACCAAAACACCCTCACCTTAAAGAATATGGTGGCGATTTTCCAGTCAATTTAAATCACCAGTTTGAAAAAAATTTCATCTAGTTCATTTTGAAAGACCTCATTTTTCCCATCTCTCCACCTACGGTGCGTCTTTGGTTAGTGGTCAGAGGGACTTAGAGGTTGGGGAGGACCATGCTAAGGGAGGCCTGTTCACTGCTGGTTCACTGCTCCAGTGAGCACTTGGGTGACAGAAAAACTGCCTTCTCTTTACATCGCACCTATTAACTTTTCCTTTATTTTCTTTTTCCTGTGGCTGCTGCTATGTCCTCCACTAACCCTCACTGCTCACCGGTGCTTTCCATTTGTCAGGCATTAAACAACTTGATTTTCCCATGAGAGGAATAAATTAGCTTTTTAAAAAAGGCCAGGACAGAAGAGAAATGGCTTCTCAGTGCCTGATTCCAGATACAGGGGGAGCTTAACCTTTGCCATTCACCTTCCGGCTCCCACCCCTGGTAGTAAACCCTGTGATCTCGTCTTTACACATTTCCTTTAGTTAGTGGCCAAACCCAGGTACTTTCTTTGATTTTTGTTTGATGCACAGAAAGTCACATCTCTGACTTGCCAAACTGTTTGAAATGAACAGTTGTCCCTGGCTCCAACCTGCCAGGTTTTCACCAATTCCTTTTATCTTATTCCATAAGTGTAGAAGGCAGATCAGCAAGTCCACTGCTTAGACAGATAGGGACCTAGGGAGTCTGGTTCCTCTTATATACTGGCATCTCTATTCTCTATGAGCAAAATGCTTAGAGTCCTTCCCGCCACTGTGGCTTAATGTTAAGGAGACTAGCATTCGTCATCACCACGAAAGATGAGTGAAAACCAGGGTGAATTAGGACATTAATATGTAGTTACAGATTAGATACAGAGATACACAGATGAGATAGATAGGTAGATGGATAGACAGACAGCTGTAGAGATGCATGGATTTCTCTTATTTCTTACTGCAGTTTACACAAATCGGATATGGGCTGACCTAGATTAAGAATGAGATGGAAGAGTCAGTTAGACCCAGTTAAATTCTGGATGGGATTACTGGACCTGGGCATCTAAGGGAGAACTATTGTTACTTTTTATTCTTTAGCAAGGAGTCGAAATTGCCAATTTTGAACCAGTAGGAAAATCTGGCTCTACTTGTTGTTACTCACACATTTACCTGTATTATTTTCCTTAACAGGAAGGTTGCAAAGATAACAAGATTTGACATTATTACCAATCTCCAAAAGAAACAGGTACTTTTTCTTTCATCCAATTTCAATTCAGCATCTTAATTAAACCATCACTTTTAAACCAGTAGCATTCACCTGACTCTTCCAAAATATTTCACTGAATGAAATCCTCTTTATCAATACAGCAGGCCAGCGAATACATTATGTCCTAATCATAATCAATGTATGTAATCCAGAAGGCCAGTGTATCCCATTCTCATTTTGGTATGGAGGTTGTTTCAGATTAAAGAGGGATTTGATGGACCGAGTGTAACGGTCAGGGAAGGTAGAGGCACAGATAAAAAGAGAGAAGGAGATGGTACATATACAGCAGGGTCTTCTGAGACCTACAGAAAAAAAATTTATGAAGAAACCAACGACTGGGCATAGATGAAATGAACAATCCATTTCTACATTTAAACTACAAATTTCACTGTCTACATGAGATTTTTCATGGGGTGCGTAAAGTATTATTAGGGGAGAATTGTTTGGGGGCCAAGTGTTTTTAGAGAAGAGTGGTTCATCACTTTGGCTGCTATATTGAGAACAGAACTGAGTAGGAGTAAGAGCAGAACTGAGACCAGTGCTGGGACCATTGTGGTAACTGAGGCCAGAGATACTGGTTGCTGATACCAAGATTATCAAAACCGGAAGTAAAAAGAACTAGTTGGGGTCTGAAGACATTTAAAAAATAGACAAGTTTTTCTGAGACATTGTATATGAACATGATAAGAAAAAAAAAAAAGGAAGCAGGAATGATTGATGGCCCGATATATTGAGATGACAGTTTTCTATTGATGGTGAAGAAAGTCTGTGACAGTAGCAGATTTGGACTGATGGGGGCCATTGAACCCGTTCTGGAAACTGGTTAAGTTTGAGATGAGCATTAAATCTCAGTGCAGTTGTTGTGGAGAAGGAAGTTGAATGTATGAGTCTACTGTGGTCCAAGAACCAGGCTAGTGATGTAAATCTGAGAGACATCAGCACACCGTTTCTACTTCCTATTTAAGAGTGTGTAAAAATTATCAACAGAGTAAATGAAATAGAGAACAGAAATGACCTGAGACCTAGCTTTGGGATATCCACTGAAATTACAGAGATGAAGAGAAACAATGATGGGAGACTAAAACATACCAAGTTAGTAAGTATGTTTAATTAAATGAAATGCAAGAAGAGATAGAGTTTTTAGGCTTATCCAACTTATCTGTTCATAAAATTTAATAACTACAATTTAAACTGTTGATGAAAAGCTGGCTAAAAATAAATGTCATGGATTTTAGATTTTATAACAAAATTTGAATACATTTTAATTTAACTCTTATTTTTGGACTCCAAACAAATCCTTCTCATCTTTAAATCTATATGAATGTAGTTCAGTAACATTTATTTTCAAAAACAGTAACATTCACAAATGATAATAAATGCTCATACTCAGGAAATATTTCATTTTGTGACTACAACAACCATAAGAGAGTTAATTTATAACCAACTGTCTTTACCTTTTAAAACAGAAAACATACTGCTTACTGTTTGACACCTAGGAAGAGAACTGCTCTATTTTGTTCTAATTCTCAGAGCATGGTGTAATTGTTAAGTTCTACAAGGATGTAGATTTATTTATTACTGGCAGATATACAGGCAAGCATTTACTAAGTAAGAGCGCAACTCAAGGAGAAGTCTGAAAAGATATACCAAAACTTTGATCTCTCTTCACTTAAAGAATTTCACAGTTTCTTATAGTAGGGTGGTAGGTATGTCACCAAGCTTTCAAGGGAACCGAATAGTAACTGAAATCATTAGGATGGGGTGCACTGATCCTTCCATGGGGCAGAATATGGTAGAGTACTTGTTGTGTTACCTTGATAGCTATATTAAGGGAAGATGAGCTGAGTACAAGTGAACAAAGTCATGGGCCAAAGAATAGAAAAATGATAAAGGAGAGGAAAATAGCTTGATGAAGACAGATTTGTGTGCAGCATGGAGGAGAGAAGAGAGATGATGTTGAATAGCGGGGCTTATGGATTAGGAGGATATTTAAGTTCATTTTATGAAGATTTTGAGTTCTGATTCAAAGGGAATCATAGTAAAAATCTCTATTATTTATGAATGAATCTTGAATAACTTTGGTGTAGTTCCTAAGTCTGCACAATCACACTAGACAATTAATCCATGTTAACACCTAACTTATTAGCAAAACTGTAGTGCCAACTAGTTAAAAAACAGAAAATAAAAAAGGACAAGCTAGGAAGATAATATGAGTGCAAAGTTAAAAGGTCTTGCAAAGATGACCCTGACATTGAAATGAGAGCTTTCAGGAAGAATCTAGAATGCAAGGTAAGATGTTCCGGCTGCCCTCTAGATGATAGACAAGTATGCTTCAGCGGAGTCACAAAACTTCACAGAAAGGAGAAACTCAAGAAACTTCCCAGTAGCTCCCCAGGAAAATGATTCTTAATTAGGTCCAAAGGACTTTCAACTTCTAGAGACACTGTGTGCTTTCTCAAGGAGGGGAGAATCCATCTGCAGCATTCTCCATTGCTTTAGGAGGTTTCTTTGAACGAGACACAAGGCAAAGACTATCTAGATGGAGCCGGTTATATTCAGCTGATAGGTTCAGTGTGCTTTCCATTAGCAGAACTGAAAGATCAGCAGGTTTTTAAAAGCAAAACTGTAGGGCCGGGAATTTAGCTCATTGTTTCTGGTGCCTTCCTAGCAAATGCAAGGATCCAAGTTCGATCCCTAGTATGAAAAAAAAA
>NW_022900917.1:11487095-11507597 GCF_012274545.1 Fukomys damarensis | reverse complement strand
AAAAAAAAAAAAAAAAAAAAAAAAAAAAGAGCAAAAACTTTACTTTCATAGTGAGACTGGAACAACTCATTTTAGAGAATAAGTTCAAATTCTTAGAAAGGTTAAAACATACACTTAGGGTTGAATTTAAGGTCAGTGAATAAAATGAGTAGTTCATTTTCACCCCAATAACTGCATTTAAACTATCTAAATTTTATTTAACTTCGGCTATAAGATTATAGACCTAAAACACATTATGACACCATGTCTCTCTTTGTGTCTGACAATCCATGTGGCTGTGGGGAGTTGAAAAACTTCTGTTCGCTCTTTTCAGACATCCCACAACTTCAGGGTTGAGGACGTGAGGACTGATTGAAAGGGGTCAACCACAAACTTGCCAATGTAACCAAAATTCCAAGCATGTGTAATGGAGAGGAGCGGGAAAAGAGGAGGAAGTCAATTTTGAAGTGGGCGGAATCCAAGTTTTCTAATCAATCGTTGTGTACTGCTTTCCTTTCACTTGTTCTACAAGCAGTAATTAAAAATAAAAAACATATTTTCAATTTTAAATATACAGTTATCCACATGTGTAAGTAACTTTTAAGAAGGCAATGGATTTCAGAATTCTTCATGTAAGATAATAATATTTGGGCCGGGGATTTAGCTCAGTGGTTCAGTGGCCTGCCTCACAAGCGCAAGGACCCGAGTTTGATTCCCGGTACCAAAACAAACAAAAAAAAGATAATAATATTCAAGTATATTCTAGCAGAATTTAGTTGGGTTAACACAAGATACAGTGGATCTTTCAGTGGACCCTTGACTTATGAACTTGATTGGTTCCCAAGGGCTGGTTTTAAATCAAATTGGTTGTAAGTCAATATAGCTGAGATCTGTATCTTTATCTGGGTATATGCTATAAATAACAAAGGTCAGATGAATCTTCCATTAGCCTAATTAACCCGTTGTTCATATGTGAGTCTGGTCATAAATTGAGGGCTCTCTGTATAAAGATGTCTTTTTAGTAAAAGTTATATATAAAATGTTTAATAAAAAGACAATAAAAGAGTTTTAGATACAGAGTTAAGTATTAGAAGCTGTCATAGTGCTCTAAAGGATGAAATAAGATAATGACCAAAACTCTTCCAACAAAATATAGAATGTCTATAAAATAAAGGAATAGGAAGAGAGGGCTTCCAGCCCTAGTTCTTAAATAAGCAAGAGCTGCTATGAGACAACTTGAGAAATGGTGGGAAAGATTTTTACAAATTAGGAGAAAAGTGTGATTTTCTCAGCTATCCCCTGCTTTTGTTGTTAGTACCTAAGCAGAAGTGAGGCAAAAACACAGTAAATCAATATAAAGCTGAATTAGAGTCTAAGAAGTCAACCCCACCTGAGATTTATAGGCACGGGTGTCAGGGGGCTTTGCTGAGTGCACCTGGCTCAGAGCGTGGCCTGGAATATGGTCCATGGCCTGCCCAGTGTCACAGCAAAATTGCTCATGTCCCACCTTGACTCTGCCTTCTTTGGCTCCAACCTCATTCTTAGTGAGGTTCCCACCTTGGTGTTGGGTCCCTGGGCAGGCAGGGGAGGCAACCGCATCAGACACACACACACACACACACACACACACACACACACACACACACTAGTCTTCTCTTGCACACAGTTTCTTTTCAGGGTGTTGAGAGGACTTACTGGCTAGTGCCAGATTAGAGTTGTGAACACTCTGTTCTGCTTGTTTTTAAAAGTCAAATACCATTTCTTTCTACAGAAAGCTGAAACTTGCTCTCTAGAATTAGCAGTGATTCAAAAAATTATTTGTTATGAATTTAATTATTTATACTTCCCCTTCCAGCTAGGTACTAAGCAGTACTACAGTCAACAGTGTAGTTAGGCAAGTAAGAAGCCTACAAAGTTTGACAATTACTTGGAGGTGGTCTCTGTGGCTGTTCATTCTGACTAAAAATCATCTCCAGGACATGGGAAGGAAGGGCTCAGCAGCTGTCAATTGCCAACCCAGGGGTTCCTGTTAGGCTAAGATGACTCTGAAACCACCTAGCACTGCTCAGAAAGCATGCCTATCTGTGGCCAGGTCCCTCTGTGCCTCTCTCATCACACTGAGGCAGTGCTGGGCCTTCTGCCTGCAACAAACTTTCTCCCACCACTCACTGTTTCTTCAGGTATCACTTACTATAGGCTTGAGAAAGCTGGGGTGGGATCAGCAACTATGATAAAGGAATGAATGGAACCCAGGTGTGGTGCTGCTGGTCTACAATTCTCGCACCCTGGGAGGGTAAAACCAGAGGACTGCACCTTCCATCACAGCCTGGGCAAGCCTAGGTTCAATTCCTACTAAGGGGGTGGGTGGGGAAGGGCTCTGGTGCAAAGGATAATGTAAAACTTGAACTTTCTGTTTTTTTTTCTCTCTTTTAGTCTGATTGTGCAAACTCATTGTGTTTTTAAAATGATATCAGAGTCAAAATTATTGCCAAAGTCATCATCCCTTGGTAAAGATCACTAAAGTCATGAGGTTCAGCACCCTAAAATCAGAAGAGATGGGAAAGAAAGAAGGAGGTGCTGACGGAAGGGGCATCAGGAAGACACTGTTACGTAGCCTGGAACTGCTGCATCAGGAGGCATTGAATCTGATGAAAGTCAGCAATTTGTGGACAGTCTTCTGAACGCCATACTTCAAAAACTGTATTACACGAACTTTCTTGGTTCAGCTAGAAATTGAGTAAATGAAACTTCTAGAGTAAATCTGAACACTGGCAAGAAGAGAAACAGTGAAAGCAAGAAAAAAGAAGAAGCCATTTGAAAAATGATTACCTGATTTTTACAGAATTATCTATTAAGGGTGCTTCATGGTTTAGCTCTTTGTATATACACTACACACACATCCACATAGATACATTACTGAATTTTCTTCACCATATTTTTATCAGGAAGTAAAAAATTGAAGAAGAATTTAGCAAAACATACCTATAAAATTATATATCTTAAATATGTGAATGTTTTAGCATAAATGCATTACAATCAATGATTGAGATATTTTTAAAAATTAAAGATACACAAGCTTGGGATTCACATGCCTCTGAATCCACAGGCCAAAAAAAAAAAGAAAATTATTATGCAAGCTCAGGTGATTGATACTGACTGCTAAAGGTCAATTAGACTCTTACTCTCCAGTGAAGTTCAGGAAATGTATGTCTTCAATACCAGAGACCTTCAATCGTGTACTAACCCATGACCCAAGCTGGTAATGTGGTCACACAAGATTGTAAATTTTTAACACTTTTATGTGACACTTATTGAAATTTTTCATGACTATGAATGTGCAGTGCTCATATGTGCACTGTGTAGACAAGAAAGGAAGCTTGTGTGTAGGATGGTGATGCATTTATCTACAGATATGTAATCATGGCTAAGCATTAGTACAACAAAAATGTAAAATACTGATAAACCAAAATACTGTAAACCAACCTATCAATTTTAACACAGAGGTTTTGTTGAGTGGTTAACAAGGTAATCTTTCACAGAAACTAATTTCATTTAAAAGATGTCCTACTTTTCTTGCTATGAAATCTGAGTAGAGTAGATAATTAACCATATGTTATAATAAACATACAGGACAGTGTTTTTATTTCCAAAAAAAGAAAGATACACCATAATAATTAAAATACAAATGAAATATGACATCGTGAGGCAGCGATGCCAGGCAGGTCCAGTGCTGACAACTAGGCTGCGCTTCTGACTCCCCACCACACTCACCTCCACATCTCGGGATTGGTCCGCTCCACAGGACTTTTCCATCCATAAGAATGCATGTAATGGTTTCTGTTCCCTGGGTTTTAATAAATCCTTCTTCACATATAACTGAAATAGAACTTCCTAATTGAAAGTTGTCTCCAAATCGCCGCGCATTGATAGGGATTCCAGGATCGGGGCACTCGTTGTGACCAAAAGCTTAATAAAGATAAACAAAAACACAAGAGCTTATGTGAGAAAGACGGACTTTTGTACAGAATTTGGTGGGGAAAGTGATTCTTTAAAAAAGTCTGTGTTTAGGTGTTCTCCTCTGTCCATACTGGACCCCCTGGGATACGTGAAAGCTATGTTTTTAAAAAATATGAATTATAACCTATTATAAAATATCAAAGTAGTGTTATTTCTGCTTTTGTATTTTGTGGAGATCATTACAGTTAAGTCTATGCAAACATTTTTGATATAAGATGGTCAGCATTCCAATGAATGTGAATACTGTGCAATTTGACAATAGCTTATTGGAAATTTCTATGGTGCTCTTTGTTGGGAATGGAAAGATAGACACATTGTAGGAATTAAAATGAAATGTTTCAACCTAGTACGAAAGCCTTAAGATTTCTTTGTAATTTTCCATGAGATTTACTTTTTTTCATCTGGGAACAGGGAAGACGAACTCTTTTGCAATTACCAAGCTCTAAGCCCTGTGACGTCATCTTTCGGTTAACATTCAGAACAGCGTGATGGGAAAAGAATCCCTATCCACTACAAAGGGTAATGTTCAACTGAGAATAATCAGGTATCTTGCCTCTGGTCAAAGAAATAAGACTTAAAAGGAATGCAATGTACCTTCCCCTTTGGCTTTTAATTTTTTCTCAGCACACTATGGTGTCTTAAATTATTTATCTCAAGTTTCTCAAGAGGATGAGTTTTCAATCTCAGAGCCACCATGCTTGTTTTACCTTGTTTCTTCCATGGTTACAGGGAGACTGCTAGTAGCACACTAATGGTGCCTGCTGTCTTGTCGGCTGAGTCTTTTGAGTCCGGAAGTTAAAGCCTGGAGCTGACAACTACATGCTCTTAGCTGCTGAGCAGCCACTAAATGCTCACACACATGCTCTCAACTGTAAGCTCTCGAATGACTCCACAGACTGGATGTGAAGGGCAGGAGGTGTTCACACTTCAGACAACCTCGTCCTCCTCGTAATGCCCTCACAAGGAAAACCACACCTTCTGGGGGAACGGTGACAGATCTGACTGTGCCAAGAGGTGGCCCACTGACTGTTGGAAACCTCTATTCAGTAACAGTACAGATGACAGCCTGCGTATCACCTTTCCTCATAATCCAGTTCTAATCAAATCCAAACCTAGACTCGCTCAGAGACATGGTGCCTTCAGAGCATGGGTGTCCAACTTTTGGTCTTGCCTGGGTGGCACAGAGTGAAGAGGAATGTCTGGGCCTATTTATAAACTACATGACACGGTTACCTTGCATAAGTAACAAAACTTCCTCTTATAAAAATATACATGAGCATCAAACTGTTTAACAAGGACAAACAGGCTGTAGGCTGCTTTAGAGTAGGAACTCCTCTTCTGTGTTCATTGGTCACTGAGTAACACTTCCCAGCTGTTCCTAGAAATCTTTGCTTATTTGTGAATCACACTGAGTTGGAAAACAACCTACAGTTTTGGTAACAGTAGCTGGGCCTACGTTTGGAAATATTTGTGAGATTTTTGATTCCCTACTACTAGGTTGCTGCTAAATGACTGCATACAGTTATTCTAATTTTTTCTATTTTCAAAATTGTACATCACTGCATTATTGTATTATGCAGCATTTAATTAAACTGCATAAAATATTAATGTGAATTTTGAAATATATAAAATGTGTTTTGTTTGTATACTTATCTTGTGCTAAGTAAAAACTCAATTTGGATTTTGTCTGGTTGCTCTCATGTATTAGGAAAAACTAATATTTTTCAGAATGACTAATTATAAGTAGTTATTTAGTATAGCAAGAAAAAGAAAATAAAAGTACTAAAAACATTAAAGTTGAAATAGTATGCATTTAAGATAAAAGTAATCATTGTAAATAGATGTATATAAAATCTATACATCTATATGAAATACTTTCAAAGATTCTCAGGTTAAAGCAAGCATTTTATACAGCAATTCTCTCTGAAACAAATCACACCTAAATGAAACACAAATGATGTGCAATTACATGCTGACAACTTATTAGAGACAGAATTCACTAGTGTCACTTTGAAAAGAAAATAATTGCACTTTGTTACAAATTGCTAAAACTCAGCAAGGGTGAGCACAAAGGGTAAAATTCTTTTTAAAGGGAAACACCATTATCTGGAAACTAAATCTTATTGTTGTGTAATTTTCAAATATTAACTTATCAGGTTGATCGATACAAATCAGTGAAGTTCTACAGATTTAGGTAAAGCAACTGCAAAAGGAAACATTACTAGGTGAAGTTATTAACCCTCAAAGAGTGTGTTTCTTCTCTCTGTGATTCATCTTTTTGGCTGAAATTTGAAGAATTTTTAAGATAAATAATGTTCAACCTTTTGAAAAGCAAAAGAATATGCGGGTGATATTCAGTAGCTATACAACTCCAGAGACACCTTAAATTTAGATAAATATAAACATAATACAAATGCAAGGCAACATAAAATAAATGTCAAGATAATAATTCAAAAGCAGCTAAATAACACTAATAGCTAATGTTTATTGAGCATTTACTAGAAGTTATGTATTCCATGCTAATTACATATGTGTGGCACTCTAGTGATTTCTCCCTTTGTGGCTGTGGTGGCACCATGGCTCAGTTATGAAAGAGTTCATCCTCTTTCTACCTAAAGTGCCACCCCAGCCCCTGGTGGTTTTACTGTAAGCTTGTAGGTTCACTGCCCACAAGTTAATCTCCTTCTCTACGATGTTTCTATAGCCTTGTGAATTTTTCTGCGGAATTCTAACTTTATGCTGTCATTATTTGCTTAAAACCCCCTCTTAGTTTCCAAGTATCTTGAAGGTCTGTTTTCCTTTTATATTTTTATTCAAAGAAAAACATGATACCTAGGAGGTTTGTGTTTATAAGATTTAATTGAATAAGCTAAATCATCGGTTAATATAATAATGATATTTGAAACATATTCTTAGTGGTAGGCTTCTCAAGAGCAAAATGTGGCTGGAAATGAAGGATTAAATGACTGTACAGGGTAGAACTAGCTCAGTGTCTTGCGGAAGCTTCCGTATCTGTAAAATGAGAATGGACCTGCACAACCTCTTCCACATCTAATCCACAGAAATAGATAATGGAATAAAACAAACAAACAAACAAACAAACAAGACTTACTGTTGTAAGTAATGTTAAATCCGCGTCCTGACATTGAGTGGTCAGCTTGAAATTCCAACCTCAGTATGTGACTATTACTTGTGAGATGGGAAGGGACCTCGGCCCCAGTGAAGGTTCCAAGAATCGGGGAATCTGCAGAGTTGCCATCTTTAACAGCCAGGAAGTCAAACTGGGATTCCAAATCGAAATCATTGAAAGAGAGGTGTATTCGACTTCCCGGGTCTGAGATGATAGTCCAGATGCAATTTAAATTATTTCCATAGCCCTCTGGGTAATCAGGAGAAAGAACTGTTCCCATTGGTGCAGTGAAGTTAGAGAGACAAGGAACTGGTAAAATAGGAAGATTATAAAATACAATAGACAATCAAAAGTAATATTTTACCACATCTTGTCATAGTCTACATTTATGACAATCTGCTATTTGATGAAATATCAAGCAATCTAAATTATTTTATGAAGCAGAAAGAAAACATTACTACATCAGAAACGGCAACCAGTACTATGGATGGACCGAAGACTGCATGTTTATATAGGTAGAAAAACGTAACAGGAGCAACAGCAACAATTTACTCTGATATTTATCATGTTTGTGTTATTGGTTTAGTAACTGTTGGGCTGAATCTACACTGCAGATGTGTTTGTTTTGGTGATTTTTTTCCCTGTCCACACAAACATTTGAGATCATATTTTAAGAACGTATTTCAATGTAGGAGGTCATCTGAAGTCCTAGCGACTTTTGGTCTCTCACAAAGTGCATTCATCTAGTTTTCCACTGCTTCCCAAATGGGCACACATATCCTCTCTTTCAGACTCTTCTTCTTCCCTGAATCCTGGAATAGTGTAATTCTAGAACCCCTGATTTAAATTAGACTTCAAAAACTTTCTGTGAAGAAGCACACAATGAATATTTTGGCTGTATATGACATGTGGTCTTTTTTGCAATGGCTGTGCCATTGTAGCAGGAGGGCAGTTAAATAGTAAATGACACCTACTGGGCAACAACTGATCAAAGTCAGCTCTAATCACCCTTATCAGTTAGAGTTCAGTCTGTAAGTCATACTTTAAATCCATGATGTTATCAGTGCAGCTTCTATGTAACTTTCTTTTGCCCAATGTTAGTACCACACTAAATGTATTACTTAATATTCACATAAGCACTTTGCTTTTACAAAACTTACCCATCTATTTTTGAATACTTTGTTTTAGTTAACTGCATACCAATATATTAGACCAAGTTCACAAAATCCTAGGTTAGGATTTTGATTAAAATTAAAAAGCAATTTGTATATAATTCACATTTTAATATTCTTCAGAAACAAGACTTCTATTTTATTTTGATATAATTTCCCTTTTGTGGTAAGTTCTATAAGCTTCTAAGTTACTTCAAGTAAGGATTATTTCAATGACTTTAATAATTTATTATTGAATAAATCCTTTCAAATACATTTTCAAGACAGGCATGGTGGTGCGTTCTTGTAATCCCAGCACTATAGGAAGCTGAGGCAGGAGTATTGCAAATTCGAGTTTGGCAACTTAGCGACTAAGCTAGACTGTATCTCAAAATAAAAGTTAAATAGAGAGGTGGGAATGTAGCTCAGTACAAGGGTGCTGGGTTCAACCTCTAGCAATACTTTCTTTTTTCAAATTAGCTATTGCTTATATGTAAAAATATTATTGCTACATTTTCATCATGTATTGGGATACTGGGCTTAATTATTTTCAAATAGTAACAAACATTCTGTAGATATTCAAGAAAGTTTGATAACTTATTTTAGTCAGCAATATTTTCAACGATTTCCTTAAATATATTTACCATCTACTAAAATGCTTTCAAAATATTTTCATTTTCCTGTGTTAGATTTCACTAAAGGAATTTTCAATATTAAACTAACATCATAATACAACTAGAATTAAAGATACTCAGTCTTTCAAAATGATAATAAACTTTAAATGGCATGAAGGCTTAGATTGCTAATGTATTTCCTTCTCTCAAAATAACTTTACAAAGTGATCTTGGTTAGACATGAGAACTAGGCTAATCTAAGAACATTCTAGTAAAGGAGTTTGTATACTCCCAAGACTTTCTGAAAGCAAATAAGACATAGGGTAATTAGGAACATTTCTGCCAGAATGGGGGGGGGTGACTTAATTCATTGTAATGGCATGAGAATGATATTTAATTGAGCCTCTTAAGTGAATGAATAGGTAATAACACTTATGTTTTTGTTGTAGTTAAAAAGATTGCATGGACAAATACTTTATTTTAATCAAAATACATTATATATCATAAACATTAATGAAATTTATTCTATGTAATATAAATGGTTCTGTATATCTTAATGTGAGCAATCATACACAAAAATAAGTTAATGAATTATACATAACAAAGAAGTTTTAAATATTTTGTGTTTATGATGGCTAAAATGCATACACTATCTTTTTAAAATAAATGAGCATCTGAATTAGTTGATATATAAATTCTGTAAGAAGCATGCTATGTGTAAAGTATAAAATGCCACCAATTTAAATGTAATAAAAACACTTGTAATATATACTTTGCAATTATCAAGTGAACTATGTTAACTTTACTTAAATCTATAATGAAATTTATAATTTGGCATAAGCACACTTGTTAAAGATAGTATCGCAAAGTACTACTCGTCCAAAAATAATTACACCTTTCCAGCCCTTTGCAATTAATTACAAAAGCAATTATAAGCAAGGGCAGGGTAACATATGCTCTCTAAAGCAAAGCATTTGGTACTCACAGATACAGATGGGTATGTTTGCAGACCATTGGTTATTCTCTTGACAAACAATGGATTTCTCTCCAATTAATTCAAACCCAAACTGGCATTCGAACCTTAAAATATCACGATTAGAAAACCCATCGCCTTCTCTAATTCCATATAAGGGTGTGCCAGGATCACCACAGCTTTCTTTCTCAATTTCTGTAAAAACAGAAGGTAAAAGTCACCTTCCCAGAGCTGGAGACACATGATACCCATATCACAAGTTGAATAATTATGTTCTCTATGTGAAGATACTTCACAACTAAGGACGGATGTGGTCGACAATCCTTTTTTTTTTTTTTTTTAATTTGCTATGCTTTTGGACAAGATTTAATGCAATTATTTTAGGATGAAAACCAATGTATTTCCTTGACTTCTGTAGCTGAGGAATCTGAGGTCAGTCTAAGTAACGAATGTGTCATAGGGAATACCTAGCAAATCAATTACACAAAGGCTTAGATTTTCTGTTTCTACTATAGATATACATACACATATTCATGAATATACATATTTATATTTTTTCTCCAAAATCCCCAAAACTTTTTTATCCTTGTAATTTTCACATGGCACAGTAAATTCTTAGATTCTGGCTGGGACATGAAGAATTGTTTATTGCCTGAATGTTCTTACAGCAATTAAGGAACACCTCTAACGTGATCTGCACGTTTTGGGGGTAGCTTGGCTGAATTACTTCCCCAACTAAACACTAATGGTCCACTTAAGGAATCAGTTTCCCAGGAATCACTGTCCAGGTATGGTCCTTCACAAATATTTATTGGATGAACTGAAGACTGAAAAAGAATCATTCTCAGAGCACCTTTACAAAAGCACCTTTTGGAGAGGCACTGGCTATACATGTATCTCAGACTGTCATTGTGAAGCTGTGAATGTCAGCAATAAATTACTTAGGTGGTTCTGATATCTCATTTATTATCTTCACACAATAGTGAAAGGTAAATAAAAATTAAAATTAAAGATATAACTTTTGAGTTAAAACTATAGCCTATCCTAACTCTGACTCCCCAGCATTCACACACTGTAATTGTTCTGAAAAACAAAAGCCCATTCAGGGTGCAGTTTTCCAGTAATTTTCCAGCTTTACATTATGCATATATATAATATGTAATACATAAATATCTATATTTATAAAATATAAACATTTCACCACCATATATTATTTTATATAAATATTATGCTGAACCATTTATAATACCATCAAAGTCATTAAAAACTTTTTTAACCAAGCAGTTATATTTCGGAGATACAGTGGTACCTCAGTTTATGAATTCAGTTTGCTGTATGAGTTGTGGGAAGATGGCTGAGTTTGTGTTTGTGTGAGCAAGGTGGCCGTGGTTGTGTTTGCCACCTGATGAGTTTGCAAACGGAAGCAAAATTTTGTTGAATGCTTTTGTTTGGGAACCGAATTGTTTGCAAACAGAATCATTCATGAACTGAGGTATTACTGTATTTTTATTCACCTTGTATCCCTGTAGAAGTCACAGATGGCTATAACCATTCTTTTAAAACACTAGATTTCATTTACATATTTGTACTTGTCAGGAGTGACATTCTTCTGTAACATTCCTCGTATTTTTCCCACTCAGTTTTAATATCAAAAAAATAAATTAGAAAACTTTCATATTTTAATAAACTTCAGTTTAGTTTGCATAACAGGAAAACTTGGATCTTTAGCGTTAGGACTTTCCTAAGAAAGCTGGCAGTGCAAAACATATAAGAGATGTGAAATTTCCAAGACTAGTCGTTCAAAAGCAATAGAATCATTATGGGTTTTTACATGTTGCTATTACAAAAGTAGGTCATTAACCTTTCTCATTCCTAAAAATATTTTTTGTGTTTACTTTTCTGGTTATCTTTGTTGGTGACTAAAGGCAGCTGCCATATTTATTAGTTTCTTCAAAGATCAGAGATTCCACTTGTTAAATTCTATTGTTCCAATGTTGGTCTGAGTTTCTTTCCCTTTCATCTTTTGGATCCCATCTTCAACTCTCTCTCTCACATTATTTTTCTGTTCTTTTTCTATTTTCTTGAGTAGGAATCCTAGGATACTTTCATTTTTTCATCTTTAGCCTTCCTAGTTCTCTAAAAATAAAGAAAATTCAAATCTCTTAATTTTAGTCAAAATAAAATAATGCGGGGAGTTTTTTCATTCAACCTCTAAATAATTTACAGTTTCTATTTTGTTTTCCTCTTTAATTCATAAATAATTTTATTAATTTTAAATTTATGAGTTAGTGCCATAATTTCTTTGGTGACATAGATCAGTGTTTTAGAATTTATAGGTCAGTGTTTTTTTTGTTGTTGTTGTTGGTTTCTAATATTATTTCTTTAGTATTTAGCATATGTGTGTCCAGGTCTCCCAGTGGAAACACCAGTAAAATATATTCAATTTGACTTGTTATCTTTGTCAAGCTGAAATTATTTATGACTTTAATTGTTTTCTTCCACTTGGCTCTGACAACTTACAAAACATGAGTTAAAATTCCCAACTGAGTGTGGATTTCACCACATTTCCTTATAGTTGAGCCAAGTCTGTGCCATCATTTTAAATCATCACGCAGCTATTCAGGTACAAAGGAAACCTTTCTTCGAAAACTTTTATTTTTGGTCTTGTCCAAGTCTGTGATGCAAACCAATGAACACATAGCCATTCCTGATCTCTGGTGGTGTATGTACCATTGCAAGTTTACAAACAATAAGCAACAAGTGAAGCACACAGCATTTTATTTGTTTGTTTGTTTTTAATCTTATTGAGTTTCTTGGTACTTTTTTTAAAATTGATTTTGTTGGTACATTTTAGGTATACAGTACAGTTACATTCATCATTGAGATCTTGGACCTTTACATGACAGGTCTTGGTTATCCTTTTTTCCCCTTATCCTTGCCCTCCCTTCACCCCCCTCCTCCCCTCCCTGTTTACAAACACTTTATTTCCATTTTTTTCATTTTCTCATGTTTTTTTTATTTTCCCTGTTTACACAGCATTTTATATAATGGTCCATGTTATAGGGGAAGCTGTTGATCAGAGAGTTGGGGGGGAGTTACCATGCCTGGTAAAGGCTTTGCTAGACTCAGGGTTTTACTATCCTGATTATTGAAACTGTTTCTGTTACTGGATGAGTAGGCTCTTCATCATCTAACAGTGCCTTCAATCTATCCTCCCTATTAGTTATTAAGGTACAGAATTTTAATTCAAAATTATTTTAACATTTTCAACATTTCCCCTGCTACTTTTATCAGTGCAGTATACCTGATGAGAAATATACCAGATTCATTTTCCTTTTTTCATAATTAATCTGTCCCCTGATCCTTTTTGTTACTTCCTGTAAGACATAGGGCTCCTACTTTGAGTTGCTTTCTTATTTTTCATCTAATTTTCTATTTAGTGATTGATTACTTCTGTCAACTTGTAGTATTTTTCAGTTCTAGAGAATTTTTTAAAAATTTTTTTGGTACTGGGGATTGAACTCTGTCCCTTGCGCTTGCGAGGCAGTCAACAGAACCACTGATCGAAATCCCCGGCCCTTCTAGAGAATTATTGACATTATTTTAAAATATTTTTTTGTACATGCTATCGTCGCTGGAGTCCTTTTATAATAAATATTGGCCATTTAGAATGAAACCTTCACGTTGCTCAATGATTTACATTTTCATTTTTGAAATGTTCTTATTTTGCACTTTGGAAGAATTCCGTGTGTGTGTGTGTGTGTGTCTCCATATACACACACGTGTACACACAGGTGCACATTCATGTATTTGTGTACAATAAATTTCACTCCATAAACACTGTGTTACCTGTGCACTGCAAAATTGTTTTCCATTTTCTAAATATTTAATGATTGTTACTACTCCTTATTGTTTCATTACCTCCTATTTTCTACGCGTACCATTTTCCCCTTTATTTTTGTGAGGATTTCTAGTATAGTTATATATATATTTTTCCATTTCCACTGGTTTTTTTTTGTACATAAGAAGAAAAATACTGAGAAAAAAGCAGTGTGAACTTGTTTCTAAAGCAAGATATCTGAAGTTATATCCAGTAAATGATAAGGATGGTTAAACCCACGATGGGATGTACAGGGGAAAGTACTTCAGGGGAGCAGCAAACTTAAGCGGATCCATAAACGTTTTCATTTGCTGGCTTCTTCACATCCCTGCAGTTTTCACTCTCTCGGTCATCTCTTCAAGCTTCCCTTTTTCAGGCTTTTTCACTCTAACGTCAGAAAAATCAGTGTAGTTCTGAGGGAAGAGCTTACTCGCATGGATCCGCGGCTTTCCACACTGTGGTGCGCCTCCTCGCCCCAAGAGGCTTCCCTCTTGGTGACCCGCTAACTCCCCACCCGGGTGCTGGGCTCTGCAGCCAGTTACTCTCCTCAGGGCACCACCTGCTGTTTCTCTGCTCTGCACTTAGCCTGCTGGCCCTGGGGCGATAGCCTCCTGTGTAGAAGCTGGAGCAGCAGCTGCGGACTGTATATTTCCTGTAGCTTCACAGCACCTGATATTTTTCTCTTCCCATTTCTAGGTATTATTTTTAAAAGGTTTTTATCATCTTTGGGCTAGGGCTGAGAGTGTTTAATTTAGTATTTGGAAGCAACTTTTTCTTTTTCTCCACTCTAACAGACTGAAAAACTATATTTATTTCCATTAAATGTATCGGTACACTTTAGGTACACAATAGAGTTACAGTCATCATTGGGATCTTGTACCTTTACATGACCTATCTTGGTTCTTATTTTTTCCTCATTCCCCTGCCCTCCCTTCAACCCCCTCCACTCTTCCCTATTTACAAAGACTTTGTTTCTATGTTTTTCCATTTCTCATATTTCTCATGTTTTTTTCTTTTCCCTTCTTTCCTTTCCCCACCCCACCTGCTTCCCCTACTCCTTTAGACCTTTTCTTCCTATTTCACAAAATCAGGTATACATTTTGATCCTTATTTACACTTTTAGTTTTTCACACTAGAGAAACTATTTGGTTGGTCCTATTTATTTCACTTAGTATGGCCTCAGCGTGCACCTACTCAGCTATAAGTGTCTCTAGTTTCTCATTCTGTTTTTTTTTTTTTTTTTTTTCCTTTTTGGCACTGGGGATTGAACTCGGGTCCTTGCGCTTGCAAGGCAGGCCACCGAACCCCTGAGCTAAACCCCCGGCCCCTAGTGTCTCATTCTTTATAGCTGAGTAGTACTCCATTTTATTAAAAAAGAAAACAACAAAAAGACACCTTTGTTATCCAGTCTCCAGTTGATGGGCATTTGAGTGGCTTCCAAATTTTAGCTATTACAAACTGTGCTGCTATAATTGCTATATTATGATTCTTTCAGTTCTTTTGGGAAGATACCCAGCAGGGGATAGCTGAGTCAAATGGGACTTCCAATCCTACTTGTTTAAGGTATCTCCATACTGATTTCCACAGTGGTTGCACCAGTCTGCACTCCCACCAACAATGGAGAAGGGTTCTTTTTGCCCCACAACCCCGCCAACATTTGTTTTTGGTTGATTTCATGATATAGCAGCCATTCTTTTTGGGATGAGGTAGAATCTCAGTGTTGTTTTCATCTGCATCTCTCAAATGACCAGTGATGTGGAACATTTTTTCATGTATTTATTTGATGCTTTTACTTCTTTGTCTGAGAAATGTCTATGCATTTCAGATGTCCATTTTTGAATTGGGTCTTTATATTTGGGGAGGGCTGATTGTTTTGAGTTCTTTATATATTCTAGATAATAGTCCTTTGAGGAGCAGCTGATAAAAAATTTTTAATCACATTGTAGTTTGTCTCTTAGCTCTGTTGGTGGTTTCTCTTGCAGTGCAGAAGCTTTTTAATAAGATGAGATCCCAGTTGTTTATTCTCTGTGCTAGTTCCTGTGCTACTGAGGATTTGTTCATACAGTCTTGAAAAACTATATCCTTAAACAAAATAAACACACCTATTATGTATCACTGCTTTAAATTTGTTTTCTACATAGGCAACAAGATTGACATCTAAACAAAGATTAATATGCAATAGATAAATTCTATATTAAAGATATTTCCAAAGAACAAATATAAATAACAGTTACCAGTTACCATTTATTGCCCGTTAAAGTGTACTAGTACTATGAAAACATTTAAAAAATATCCATTCTGCAATTTAATCTTCAAGATAACCCTGCAAAGGAACCATTCTCACCACTTACAGATAAGAAACTGAAGGTCAAAGGAATGAAGTGACTTGCCCATTTTACATATTCTCTAAACAGTAGAATTTGTGTCTGTCTGAATCTGAAGTGTTAATCACCTTCTTATTATGCAAGGAATTTTTATTTGCTAGCTATCTGTTTATGAAGTCTATGTTTAGTTTCTAATGTTTATCAAAAATTGTGCTAGTCATTATTTGAATATAGCTGGACTGCACCTGAGAGGAAAGTCCTGTGCACATAGTGCAGCAGATTAGGGTGTGGACAAACAACTGGGAAGTGGGTGTAACCTGTCAATCACTGAGATCCAGGATACACTCCCAAGCCCTGCACCTGGGACCAATCGGAAAGTTCTATCTTCGATTTTTCTGGTGTGAAGTCAGGCAGGTTTTTGATAGGATGGCCTAGACCCGAGTCAGAACGGAGGTAGAAAAGATGTCAGCTATGAATCTCATGACCACCACAAGCTCTTTCAGGGGCCCACTCTCACCCTGCAGAGCACTTCTTTCCCTACCTTTAATCATTGCAAAGCCTTGCTATATTTTACAGTTCTTTTGTCTAAATCTTTGTTCAGTACTAAAAATTCTGGAAAGAATCTCTAGAAACACCCAGGTCCTGGGTAACATTCAGACAGGAAGTGAGAGAGTGAGTCAGAGGTCAGACACACTCTTAAAAATGAATCACTGTCCCAGGAAGCAACTCAAGGTCCCACAAGAAGCACCTGCTCCCTTCTGAGGGTTTGCTCCCAACGACCTAACCAGTTTCCAGTGGTCCCCACCTCTTAATGTTTCCATCACCTCCTAGGCTGTGATACTGGGGGTCAAACTTCCAACATATGACCCGCTGGGGGCACAAAACACATCCAAATCATTATTGCAATTTCTGTCAATTTTTCAAGGTGAAACTACACCTCCTCTAAAAAGACAGCTCTGACCTTGAAAGGACAGCTTTTTGATCTGTTCTCTGGGCTTCTACGCCTTGGAATGTATCTGTATTGGTCTATTTTATTATAATTATTCACTTTTTCATTTCTCTTCTTTCATTAGCTTTTGTTCACCCTTTCATTTCAAATGTCTATATACAAGGTGACAAACATTTATTTGTTTTTTATGTGTCAAAGTTATAAGTACTTGTTGCATTTAATCCTGATATCATGGTTTGGATGATGACCCAAAAACATACATTTCCTTGACTAATTTTATACTAATTTTAAGTGGCAGAGCTCATATTTGAACCTAATGAGTACAGCTGAAATGAGTTTTTAACAAGACAGGACCTCTCAAAACTTCACATGTAAGAAATAGTTGTAGATATATAAAGGAGGGAAATGAAGGATTAGCAAACCAAATCATGTGATTGTATTAATAAGCAACATAAGCAGTCCCCAAATCCCATAGATATAGAGAAGGTACATACAGAAAAATAATAGAATGATGGTAAGTCGGTAACAAGACTTTAAAAGTGTCATGTTCTTATAATTGAAGCATATGAGTTCTACACATCGTTTTGTTTTTTCCATCTATTTTCAACTTTGCCCTGTCCTAATCTTTGCCCTCTCTCCAGGGTGGGAGTAAAAATTAAACCTTGTGGTCTCACAATAGCCAGGGTTCTGCGATACCTGGTTTTCAGTGGAGGGGGTGGTGGAAGATAGTAATTTTGGCAAGATATTGGTGGGAGGAAGTTAGGAAGTGTACAGTAGTATATGCTCCCCTAGTCATTTCTTACAATATGTTCCTTACCACAACAGGGTAGGTATCTCTCAGTGAACACTAAGACATGCAAAGCAGACTTCTGCATACGGCCACTCTCTGAGTGTCATTAGCTGAGGTTACCTTAAAACCTCTTGCCAGTTTCCTTATGCTCTGCTCAAATTTAGCCAATGTGAAGGCATCATTTGTTTCCTACAGGATTTCTTTCCAATCAGACATAATTTACCACCGGAATATAGATTCAATATAGAATCTAGTTAGCATTCCACTAATACTTGATCCTCTGAATTTATAATAAGTTTGTCAGTTGGATATAAAATGAGGTGGTAATTTGTTTAACAAACACTGCCTCACTAGGAGCTAGCTGAGTATTTGTGTGTCATTCACAGCTAAATGTGGAAGGAATACAGTAAATATCTGTCTGTAGAGTCAGAGGTGAGTACCTACAGAATAACACCTGGTTCTTCTCTTTTTATTCCCTCTGTGCAGACAAAGAAACAAGAAGAGGAAGAGGTGCTGTAATAAACGAGGAAGAGAAGTCAGAAGAAATATAGGCAGAGAACTCAAAATGCGTTCGTTCAATGTGTTGGGACTAACACTGGAAATATAGGTTTAAATAGTAATGGCTGAAATTTGCAGACAGGGATCTTTCAATACTCCATTTTTATTGACCAAGTTAACTTTGATCCTTGATGCCTAAAGTAATAAACTCTAATTTTAAATTCAATCAGTTTTTCAGCCACAGAGCCACATCTGGCCTTAAAGTGACACGGAGCACTCATTGATCAATCTCTCACTTGACAGCAGCTGACACTGTAATTCAAATACTTCACAGAGAAACTGTGTAGGTTAAAAGAAAGTGATCTGCAAAACTTGCAGTTTTGCTGATTCTTAATGTTAAGAAGTCTCTTGGGAATTTCATTACCTCAGCACCGGGCTTACCAAAGCTGTGAAATATAGAATCACATTGCTAGAAAAGACCTTGTGAGTTAAGCTGGGTTTCACCTTCAAGCATCTCAGATAAATGGAGTTATAATCAACATTTAAAGACAAGAAAATCCATAACTGCCTAGGCAAAACTAATGAAGGACGCATGTGCAATAATAAATGTGTAGAGTGCTTTACAATCGCGATGAAAACACTGACATTCAAAATGCTTCATGCTAAGAGCAAAACTTTAATTAAAAATTCAGAACGGTGGCAAATATTGCCTGAGACAAAGTTGAATGTTTTGTACAGAGCTGGTAGAGAATAGCCATAGCCTAGAGTTAAAATAGTATACTCTTTTGAGTTAGAGCCAATAGAAGCACTCCAAAAATTAGCTGTCTTGATCATATCCAATGTTAAATGTAATTGAACATCTTAATATTAAAATTAGGATCTTTTTATGAGAAGCATAATGTTCTTGAGTAGGGTGGCAATAAATATTGGCAATATACTGTATTTCACATAAATCAGAAGAAGAAATTTTGAATGCTTTTCACTGAAAGGAAATGATAAAATGATACCCTGATTTGAATGTTACCTTATGTATATTACTTACAGATACATCGGAACATGACATGGTATACTAGATACACATATGGCTCTAAATATGATATTCCTTAAAGTTCATTGATTTGGAGGTTTTTTAATGTTGTATTAATATATGTATGACAAACTATTTTTCTTTCATTATCTCAGTGTCCAAATCGGAAATTTAGAGGATGAATAGAAGACTTGCAAATAATGTCTGTAGACACATAACGTTTGTCAGACTTTATAGCTATTAAGTCTATTTGTCTTCATATAGTATTTCACTTCATGATAATTGATTTTCAGATTTTATTTTTCCTATGCATCTGTGGAGTTTCATGCAAGACTCTGTGGAACAACTATGACTCTCTCTGTCTCTCTCTCTCTCTCTCTCATTCTCTCTCTTTCTCTCGTAAGAGAACATATTGGAATACATAGGTGAGACTGTTTATTTTTAGGAATATTTCTAAGTTTTCTCAGATCTAATGTAAAGGAAAGAGGTAATTTACAGATGTAGGTTATTCAAATCTAACTCGTTAAGAGTTCTTGAAATTTTACAATAATTTGAAACATACCACAGTGTGAGAAGTCCAACATTGGGAACAAATGTTCCATGGAGTAATTTCCTACTTTACAAATTTATTTCACATCCAAAATAATTTAATGAAATATGGTGGGAATCATTTGAAAAAATAAACAAACAAACTCTTACTTTATGATAAGTGCTTTAGTTCAGGGAATTTAAAGTCTAATCTCATCAATGTAAGTGTATAATTAATTCCCTTCAGCTCAATATTTCCTGTTCATCCACTGTGTATGAGAAATTGTGCCGGGAACTAGGGCCAAAGGATGAACTCAGACATGATTCCCCAGAATATGCCTCTTTAGCATGGGATTATTTTGAGCTGAAGGCACCTGAGCAACAGCAGACGCAGAAGGGATTTCTAGGTTTTCTACCTCAAAACAGGCCATAAAACTGTACACAAAGTTACAGAAAGCTATCTTCCTTACAACAGGAAGACACAATCCTTGACACTAGGGGGCTGTGAATCAACAGGAAATGAGTCCCTTACAGTTTAACTACTTTTATCTTCTTCTAGTTTCCACTAATACATTTCTTAGTCACCCTCCACTCTATGTGACCCTTAGCTTAAACTCTTGTATTTTTTTTTTTTTTTTTTTT
>NW_022900917.1:11378724-11486805 GCF_012274545.1 Fukomys damarensis | reverse complement strand
TTTTTTTTTTTTTTTTTTTTTTTGTGTGTGTGTGTGTGTCCTCACTGGTGTATTGTCCCTTTGTCTAACAGGTACCTAAGTTTTCTGCTCTGGTTACTTTGGTTCTTCATTTCTTATGAGATTCTAATGTACATGTACATCTTTAATCAAACTCTTAAGCTTTTTTCCTGTTAATCTGTCATATGTCAGTTTAACTGTTAGGCCCAACCAGAGACTACAGAAAGTTGGGGGGATATTTATCTTCGTCCACAGCAACAACAAAAAAGGTATATGGCAGAATGTGCTCTTAAAAGCTACAGTCCGGGAAAGGTGCCCCAAATGATACATTGTAAAAGAAAAGTTCTTTGACATGCATATTTAAGAAAAAGAGAACAGGCTACACTCTGATCAAAACCATGGCTCCAAAACAGAAATACTTTAAATCTTAAAGATTTCAGAAGTTAAGTGAGTTCTTGTTTGTATCCTGACTTAATGGTATGATATGGTTTAGATTATCAAAGATGACACAGGAAATCACAAATTCTAGTCCCCTAATTTGCATTCAGGTAGATGCTTCAGATTTAATCTATTGTTTGCATACGTAAAGTCCATCCTAGGGACAGTTTAGCATTTGCTCTTAGTGTGGGACTAGTACTATGTCTGTGACAAAAGGACAATGTCATGGGCTACCCGAGGGCTAGGAAACTACGAAGCCCAGTGTTCACTGTCTCGGATGGGTAGATGCCATCATCTAGTAAGTAACAATAAACAGATCATGTCCTTTTCCATTTTCAGGAACAGTGTCTTGATTCCTATTTTCATTCATTAATCTATTTATTCAATCATTTATTAGTGCATTCATTCAAAAAGATGTCTTGAAATATCACTATTTCCTAAATGTTTGGAACTAGAAGTGAGTAAAATTTAACCTTTACTGTATTCTAGAAAACAACAATCATATATATAGAAGTAACAAATTATTTACTTTTGGAATATGATATATTGGAGACACCAAGAAGAAAACTGAAACAATTGTGCTTACCAGTGAAAAGGCAGAAACGATTGTATCATTTGAACAGGAGCTGAGTGAGGTTGGGCAGTTTGCATGGGTGTAGAGGTGTTGAGCAGTGTTTTGTGACATTTCAGGTGGAAGGAAGACTTGGACTGAAGGAGTGAATGGCAGAGAGAAACGCACTGGCCCATTTGGAGAAGCCAAGAAGCTCAATGTGGTTGAAGTTTGGTTTCAAGGGAGGAGAGGGGAAAGAGTCTGGAAGATATGGGGCGAACCTTTTAGGCAATCTGCAGGGCCTCTGACCTTATTGTACGCAGAGATCTTCCATTGATAAAGCACAGTGAGATCACGCAAACCATAAAATAACCACATCGCGCAACAGCGTCACTAACCTCATGCGAGATAAACGAAATGTGATGCAGACTAGAGTCAATTAAAGAGATGTGACCCTGATCCTTCAGCACCAGATAATCTAATAAAAGAGCAGCAGAATGAAAGTTTCAGGAGGCTTTACTTTTCGTAAAAAGACTGTACACCACCATTCACTTGCACTCTCATTTAACCTGTCAATTTTTAAAATATTTTCCTTTGAAGTACCTTGAATGAAAGAAAGTGAAATATAGATTTTTGTCTAAATCACTGTAGCTACCTGTTTAAAAGAGTTTGCAAGCAGAGATATATCAATATTTTCTGAACCATAATAGTATTCAGAGTGAATGGATTTTTCTTTCAAAAGAACCGTGTTAGCAGCCCAACAGCTGAATCAAAAACTTGAAAACACTATTGCTTCTGCTGTATCTATCAGACAACCCAAGGTCTTATAATTATTTGAAAGTATAACTTTGTATATCTATGAATCAAGAAAGAAAAATGAGCTGCTATCATTATGATTATAAAAGACCAGACTGAGAAAGGCCACAGTGCAAAGAATGAGCACAATATGCCTTCTCCTTTTAAAATGGTAGTGTTGCTGCACTGTTGGCCTTTGAGGAATTAGGCCTGTGAGTAAGTACCCCAACTCTTTCAAACTAATAAACAGTTATTGAGGTCCATATGTGCTGAGCTAGTCATGGGGTATGGGAAAATTGGACTAGGTGTTTGCTTGCATAGATGAACATAATATTCAGTCAGGCACTGTAGCAATGGCAAGGACAGGAGAAATAATCAGTGAATATAAATCTATGTCTTTGCAGCTGATTTCTTCACATCAAGTTAGGTCTCTAAGATGATACTGATAACCAGTTCTCTACCATCTTTATCTACCTTTCAGGAACTTGGGGTTCCATGTCCAATAAAAATTTATTCAGGCACATGCCTGAAATCGAAGCTAAGAGAGACACTGAGACAGAAAGATACAAGATTGAGGCCAGCCTGGGCAACTTAGTGAGACCATGTGTAGTAGTAGTAGTAATAATAATAATGATAAAATAATAATGAATAATTAAATAATAAAATAAGAAGGCTAGGGATATAGCTTAGTGTGGTAGTGTGAGGTCCTGGATTCAGGATTAAGTATTGAAAAGGAATATTCTTAGGCAAGGATACTAAACTACGGTTAGAATTTTAATTATCATGCAACTTCTGGCAATTTATCTGCATTTTAGTTTCTGAAACTATAAAAAAAACTAGTGTAACTTTAAAAGAATACCAAGTTATATTTGGGACATCCTGTTTGGAGTCTATGGAGAACATATAAAAAGTAGGTATTTGGTTTCATTTAACATAATATGTACAAGACAGAGTCTTTTGGACTAAAGGTTAAAAAGTTGACAAAAGTAAAAATTTTGCAAAATAAGACTAGTAGAAGTATATAAACAATTCAAATGCAAGACAACATGTAAGAAGGGTGGTATTACTCACTCAAGTTATTTCAGAACTTTAGAGGAACCAAAGATGATTTCAACATTGAAAGGGGAAGAATGTTAGGATGATCACAGGAAAGAAGTGGAGTTTCGTACAGTGCTAATGATTGAAAGGAACATTGTAGATGGAAATTAGTAAAGGCTTACACAGGGGGGATAACTTCTGGCAAAAGAAATGCTAATTCATGCAATGTGTTTGCAGTTGGAAGTGCAGAAGGAAGATTAAGAATTAAAATCACATTTAAAATATTTCTTTAAGAAACATAATATCCAGGGGCTGTTAGGAGAGATCCACTTATTTTTATAATCCGCAGCACTGAATATACACATGGACAATAACCGGGTGGTTACATAGCATATGAGTGTGAACTACAAGAGAAGTCCAGGCAGCCAAATTACAGTTTCTGCAACAAAACCCACAAAGGTTAAATGCATTTAGCAGTAGTGAACTTCCTTCATTATCTCCCCACTGCTAACTCAGGATAACCAAGAAAGCCAAATGTGTGGCCCGAACTTAGCATAATAGAGGTTCTACTTCCACTCAGCCTATTTCCAGTGTCTCCATGGCAACAACCTCCAATCACAGCTTAAATGAGCCTTTCCTTCTTATTTAGCTAGAAAATGTTTCTACTCCCCTGACTGTATTTGAGTCTCTGCCAAACACAAGTGAGCCGACTAGCTCCCTTGTTACAGGAGGCTGTAAACTAATGGCGTTGGATTATTCTCTTTTGTATGTTCTTCATTTATTTCCAATGATCCTAGTACATTTTTAAATATAACTGTTATATATTCATATACACGGTGGCACACACTTGTGAAAATAAATTACTGTAAAATATTCTTTAGAGAACAATTCCTAAACCCATCAGTGTATCATACGCAATTCCTCTGGAATTTTTAATTCTGCTCCATTCATTCAAAAAAATGCAGTGCCTGTAAGACCTGCAATGAGGAGCCCGAGGCAGGCGGACCTCGAGACTGAGGCCAGTCAAAGCCACAGAGTGTCTCAAAAAGCAAAAACAAACACAGAAGTGGACCGAACCCACTAAAATCATTTAATGAATCACTGATCTGTGTGACCTTTATATTGAACGACCGTTGCACATAGATCTTCTAAAGCTTAATTTTGACTTCAGAGTCATCTGTTCAGTTTCTATCGAGACTTGTTTCCTTAAACTACTCTTGAAGAAATGGTGTCAGTTTTGACTCGGTTTTCCTAGAGTGGGAAATCAGACTAAAGGCTTGGTTGTTTTGTTTTGTTTTAAGAAGGCATTTAGTTCACCTTAAAGTACGCTAACTTACGAATAATAATTCAGAGAACTATAAAAATGTTTACTAAAATCAAGAAAGGAGTTGCACAAAACTCTAGGCATTTTTTGAAACTTATTTAAAGTCATTCAGTTTCACCTTCTCAATTTGTATTGCCCTACAGGGTACTATTCAAATGAGATTATGCAGCATTTGGTAGAAAAAAAGAAGATGAAGAGGAAGAGGAGGAGGAGGAGAAGGAAGATGAAGAAGAAAAGTCCCTGTCAATGAGAACCAAGACCTGTCATGTAGAGGTACAAGATCCCAGTAATGAATGTAACTGTACTGTATACCTAGAATGTACCAATAAACTCAATAAAAAGAAAAAAAAGTCCCTGTAAATTAGAAGCTGAAAAGGCAATGTAAGAGCAAATGCAAATTTTTTAAAACGGCTCAATTTTCCCCACTGAAAATAAGAGAAGACTGGCAGGGGATTTAGCTCAGAGGTTCGGTGGCCTGCTTCGCAAGTGCAAGGACCCCAGTTCGATCCCCGGTACCAAAAAAAAAAAAAAGAGAGAGAGAGAGAAGACCTCCTTCATCTCTGTTTATCTTAGAGTTTTCACTTTAGAAAAGTCTGTGATCATCAACATTTTCTGTTTTAAATCTTTTCAAACCCTAAATGAGTATCTGGCCACTCTCAAGTTACTAGGTTTCCTGAAGGATCCATAAAACATTTAAGAAATGCAACCACAAAGGACGATGGTTCTACACTAGTTCCTGTCATAAAAATATGAAGTGGCTCGTGTGGTGGCGAAAGGCCGAGGCAGGAGGACTGCTGTGAGTTCCAGACCACCCTGGGCTACAGTGACTTCAAGGATAGTCTAAACTATGTATAGCAAGATCCTGTCTCAAAAACAAAAACAAAATCAAAACAAAAAATATGTGTGTATAGGTCAAACAGAGGATGCACAGTGTGTCTATTATATATATATATATATATATATATATGAAAAATCTAATTTGATAACATAGTTGGCCTCCCCAATTTTAGGTGAATTTTGAATGAACTCTGCGTGATAGTGACACCCAGTTTTCTTGGTGACTAATTATTATTAATGTTGAGAACAGATATTCAGTGGGTTATGTCTACCTGGCTATTTAAAAGGGTAAAATAATTGTTTTTGTAAAACTCATCTTTAGCCAGTTTCCTAACATGTACATTTCATTCTGGTTTAATACCAAAATAGCTAAATTTCAATATTATTTTGAGAAGAGACTTTCTCGATTGGTAAAAGATTATATTTGTAATAATGTTTCCCTAAGAACAACCATATCTATATATGCACTAGTGGAAAGGAAAGAATTTCTATTTTTTAAGAAAAGTGTTTGTTTCTGAACTGGAAAGAACTATGTAAAGGGAAAGATAAGAAAGTTGCAGAAAGATATAGTGGATTAAAAAGTGAAAGAGATAAAACCCAAATAATTCTTACCCCATGAGTATTTATGGAGTATTACAAAACAGTTTAAAAATTAAGATTTATTGTTCAAGGTAGGGTTCTTTATGCTATTATGTAAACTAGATAAGGCATAGAAGTTCCTCTTAGTTATATAATTCTCGTCTTTTTTACATTCTGTAAAAATAGACCTATACATGATTCTTTGATTTTTCTAAACATTTTAATCACCACATAATTTATTAAAATATAGTTTCACGAAAACTAGATAAATTTTAATTATATAAGTTTAAGCTGTTCCTACCTTTGGAATTTAGATTCTCTTCTGAAATCAGTATTTTAATCTTCCCATAAGCTAATGAAGAAAATATTTAAAAGTAGATTTATATAATTAACACACTTGAATATTTATGTTTCAAATGGAATCACACAAAGTTTATTTTTACTTGTGAATGTTCTTAAAATCTAATATGATTTGCACTCATCTGCTCAGGGTGAAATCTTCTGCATAAATCCACATATACTATACAGCTAGTTTTTCTGTATAAATTCTGATGCACACAAGGACATTCAAAGTCTGATGTTACCAATAAAGTAGCTGCAGATATCCCTCCTGTCTGATGTTTTTAATAACAGGTATTTTATACTTATTATATAAGTGAGGTAGGATAGACTAAGCAGATAGGTAGAAAGGAGATGAGGAAAGTAATTTTAAATATACTTTAAAGAAAAAAATATAGTTAAGGACATAAAAATTATTCAAGTTTATAATAGCTTGTATCCTTCCACTATTAAATTTCTAATTATTAAAAAAAATAGTTTGAACTCCCGATTTTCTCTTATAAGAAGGGGGGACCTGGGGCCTGCGATTTAGCTCAGTGGTTCTGCCACCTTCCTCACAACCACAAGGTCCCTTAAAAAAAAAAAAAAAAAAAAAAAAAAAAAAAAAGAAGAAGGCGGGGAGGCCTCATCCTCTGTGAGTGAGCAGTCCCGTTTCACCTGCAGGACCGGCCATCACCTTTCATGTGTACACTGAACCCAGGCTCTCTTAAGATTCACATTCACACATGCACAAACCTTCATCTCTAATATCCTATAAACATATACTGCTGCAGACCACGATGTGTCTGCTCTCTGAATTCCACACTCCCTTCCAAATGTGTCCTTTTTTCCTGCTAAAGAAACTGATGATTTGCCTCCTACTGATGAATCCTGAGAATTCTGTACTGGGAGTCAGTGAACTTATTCCCTGTCTGGTAGGGGTTTCCCAGCTCCTCTTTGGAGAAGCTCAGGACATTAGAATTCATACTCTAATTGCAGGGATATGACATCTACAAAAACTTTAAAACTTATGAAGGTAGAAGACCTGTAAGCGAGGGACTGACAAGTTATTCATTAATATGTACATATATATATATATATATATTATATTATATATAATTGGTACTTTTTAGGTATACAATAAAGATACATTCATCAGTGGGATCTTTTGCCTTTACATGATGTATCTTGGTTCTTATTTTTTCCCCATATCCCTACCCTCCCTTCACCCCTCCACCCTTCCCTATTTACAAAGACTTTGTTTCTATGTTTTTCCTTTTCTCTCAGTTTGTCTTTTCCCTTCTTACCTTTCCCTTCCTACTACTCCTACACCTTTAGACTTTTTCTTCCTATTACACAATATCAATTATACATTTTGATCCTTATTTACACTTTTAGTTTATCACAACAGAGAAACTATATGCTGTTTACACGTGTGTCCTATTCATTTCACTTAAGAGTAGGGCCTCAATACGCTTCTATTTAGCTCTAAATACTCCAGTTTCTCATTCTTTATGGCTGAGTAGTACTCCATTTTATAAAAGAGCCAACATGTTATCCATTCTTGCTCAGAACAGACCCATTTATTTTGACTTTTGGATGGATGTGTAGTGTGCACCAAAGGCTCCCTTGTGAAGTGGGCTTCGTGTTTGCGCCTCTGTTATGGTGCATCTATCTGGCTTCGGATAGACTTTGATTTGTCTGGGTAATCACAGAAATTCCATCTCATTTACAAGGGACTGGTCTGAGATCAGCCAGGGGCAGAGAGATGCAATGAGTCTTTTACTGAAAGCTTTTTGTACTTTGTAAGGGGAGAGGCTTTGCATGTTCTGCCTCATCTTCTGAGCCTCCTGTCATTTGCTACTCAGAGGAAGGGAGAGGCCAGTGGAGCGGACATGGATTAGGGTCACCTTCAACCTGTCTGCCACTCATCTGCTGAAATATGAGCATGAAGAAAACAAATACCTCTTGCTTTACAGTATAGTGGACATTTCTACAGCACGAATGTAATAGTAGTAACTGATACAGGTACTTACAGGTGAAAATAGGCTAGATAGATACCACTTAATTAGGTATAAACTTGTATGATACTTAGCAATCTTTATTTTTCTTCCATAAGGAAGAAAAATCCTTGCCAGGGAATTTCATACTTCTGTGAAGAGATTTTCCATGAAAGGTCCCATAGCAGGCCAGAAGCCCAAAACAGAAAGTGAGGAAACATTGCCAGTACAGGGCATCTGGATTCACACAAAATCAAAGCAGTGAGAGCAGAGAAGAGGCAGGGAAAGGAATCTGAAGGAAAATGTAGAAACAGTTGGACTCATTCAATGCATTGCTGAGCTCTTGAGCAGAAAGCTCAAGATTACTCCAGAATTAATTTTGTATGCCTGGTTCCCAGTAAATGGGAAGCGTCCAAAATGTTTTTTCTTCTTTTTCTCTCTCTCTCCAAAATGTTTTCTCACTCTCACTCTCTCTCTCTCTCTCTCCTCTCTCTCTCTCTCTCTCTCTCTCTCTCTCTCTCTCTCTCTCTGTTCTGGGGTTTCAACACAAGGTCTTTACACTAGGTTACACTCTTAGTCCTTATTTTTCATTTTGAGACAGACTTTTGCTACGCTGTTAAACTGTCCATATGTCTCTTCCTATAATGGCACTATTTCCGCTGTGAGGCCTCTCCCTTCACCACCCAGTGTCCTCCTAAAGATCCCCTCTCCAGTTACCCTCACATTAGGAGGCAAGTAGGGCCTCATCATATTCATTTATTCTGAGAGGAGAGAACACAAGTCAGTCTATACCACTGGGTAAAAAGACTAAAAGTTACTAATAGATAAGCTGTAAGGGAGAGGCCTTGTTTATAACCTATGGTATAGGTAAAAGGAATTAGTATTTAGGAGCCATTCCAAAGTTCATTTGATATACCTTCAGTACTAAAAATTTAATGGAAAAAATAAGCAAGGAAAAGGCACACTTTCCTTAAACACCCTTTTAAATCGCATTCTAGCTGTGAGTGAGATTGTGTCCTCCATTACTGCATTCAGGTGAGGTTTGTACAGTGGATGAGATCAAAGCCACGTTCCTCATCCTTCTTATTCACCCAGGAAAGCACGGTTACTGGATTTCTCTCAAATTCAACTCTTCTGTTGCCCATTTACGACTTAAAGGGCCCTGATTCTTTTACAGAAGACTTTGTGGACATCGTTTTCAACTGATTTCCCACTGACTTAACTGAAGCAGAAGTACCACTCTTCTGGAAGGCTTTTTTTCTTATTATTTTTGAAATTTCTCTTGGAAACTTGGTCTAGAATCCGTATATCTGACTGCTCAAAATTTTTTCTAAGAATGAGAATCTTTGCATTTCAGTCCTTTTCTATTCTAAATGGATTTTGAGTTTTCTTTCCAGCTAAACCCTGACTGCTACAACATTTTAGAGGGTGGGGCATCAAACAAATTATTTTGTGCCAGTATAGGCACAAACTATGGACTATAAAATGTTAAAATCCAGATCACCTATAGCATGGTTATTTAAAATATTCATCTTAAAGCACTGTATGAATACTGTGTAAAACAAAAGCATCATATTCATCCCATACAGAGCTGAGAGCAAACTCTGAACTGATGCAAAGATAGTAGCCATGCTGCCCAGTCCCTGTCCAAGTGAAAGCAACTCATTCAATAAGCATTCACTACAACTGTCTTCCTGCCAAATGCAGTGCAAGATTCTGGTATGAAAAAACAATGTTGTTAATGCGTGAAAATTTCACAATCTAGATATCAAATACAAAATATTTAGAATACATATTTTATTCCAAATTGCACATTCACACACACACACACACACACACACATGCACACATACACTCATCCAAATTTTCCTTCAGCAATATGAAGGGGAAGTTTACATAACTTCATGTACCCTCTTTTACTCATTGTATAATTCTACTTTTTCACAAACTCTAATTTGAGTCCCAATTCATCTGTGAGTCCACGTTTTAATATTAGAGAAGGGTCTATCAGAATGTTAGTCTGCATCTGTGAGGGAATGGTACCAACCAAGTTAGAACTCCTCCACTCACTGTACAGCACCTTACTGGTTGCCATCTTCAGCAACTACAGAAAGTTTATTTGACTTGCTAATTTCCTGTGATATTATTACATCTGACATATGAAAAACTGGGGAAAAACCAGCAATCTGTAACTATGACTGCTCATGAGAATTCTCTGATTTAGTAACAATCACATTTAAAATATCAAAATGTCAAATATGTGATAAAATTGGTTCTATGGATTTGGGATATACAAGATGAAGGAAAGAATAGTAAATACTTATTAATGACAACAGTTTTATAATCTCTGAGTTTGAACTATCAAAATCATGTTGTTAAGTTTTTATTAATGTATAACATGTCCAGGTATTCTCACTTTTTCAGATTTTGACACTAGCTGATATTAAAGAAAATAACATCTCACAGAGCCCTAGGACTATTTTTGTTCTAATGCTTCCTGGCTCTTGACTGTCACTTACTAGAATCTCAAATGTTATCCATATTTTTGGATAGATGATATCACTCATACATATAAAATGCACATGACTATTTTTTTCATAACATTTTTTCAGTATTAAACAATGACAATAAAATTAAGGAATATGATTTGCTCAAGATGTAGAATCTTGCATTCTTTGCATGTATGTAATCTGAAATCTGACATTTTTGAGTTGCAAATCTGACTGCAACCTGCTAAGTCTATAATTTTGCAAGTGTCACCTGTTACAGAATTAGTTTTATTATGCAAAAAAGGAAAAAAGGGTGTGTCGGGAATTCTTTTCAATAATAAGTGTTCAGTACAAATAACTGTTGTGATGGTCTACAAGGTAAATGCCTTGGCTGCTAAAAATTCAGTAACATGAAACATAACAAATGCAAGAAGGATTTTCTAGAGGAAAACGGATGAAGGGGCATATCATTTCATTAAAAATTGATCCATATTTTGTGAAGAGTACATAAATATTTCTTTACCGTTCTTTTAACTTTTCTAAAGATTTTTAAAATTTCCAAAGAGAAACAAAGAACAAATGATTCACTTAAAATAAATCACAATTCACAAACTATGGAAAAGATGAAAAAGAGACATAAAAATAATTGTGATAGTAACAATAAAATATATGTATCATGACTTGGGAAGTATCGAATGATTCATTTGTAAATGGAGATACAAATCACAAAATATTTTGGATTTTCTTCAATATTTATTATTGACTACAAAATACACAATAGGCTAAAATAGAAGCACAGATGAGCACTTCAGAAATATTCAGATTATATATTTTTGTGATGTTAACTGTTTACTGATGAGTAGCAAAAAGCAAATATCTGCTAACAAATTAACAAGACAAGTTGAACCATTAGTTGGAAATCTGAAAGTCTAGAAATGTAATAATTGTCAACATTAGCATGTATCGTCACTTGTACAGATATGAATGAGATATTAACAGAGAGGAAGAAAAATCAGGGTTGGTCTTACAGATTTCTTAATCAATAATGATGACTACTCATTCCTGCCAGTGTGACAGTATATACGCTACTCCTATTTCCTAAAGGGGGAAGTGTGTACAATTGCTGTGCCTCTAATGGGTCAAAAAGTTCAGTTCATCTCTCACAAGCATTTCAATTTGCATTTTCCAGTTCTTGTGGTCCAGATATTAGATTGGACATGATCCCACACTCATGATGGCAAGAAATGACTTAGTGGATATATTTCATTAAGGCGTAAGACACATTTAAAACATCAAGTGTCAACAACAATAACTTTCCATTTTTGTCAAGAAGAGTTATTATTTTTCCTTGAGTAACATAAGATTCCTTCTTTTCAGAGTTCATCTTTTGCTCTATAGGTTTCAGGTGTAATAATGACCTAATTTAACATGGGAAGCAGAAGAGTAGAAGCACAGGCTTTGGTGTAAAGCTGTCTTGATTTAAATCCTATCTTTGTTCCTGCTGACTGTGTAATTTTGAGGATATTATTTATAATTGCAAAGGTTCCATTGTATCATCCCTACCACAGGGAATATAATGACAACCACCTCATAGAATTCTCAGCAAGAGAATTGCCTGCTGCCTTCTAAGCACACCAATGCATTTACTCCATAAGTGTATTCAGCACCTACTATGAGCCACATACTGATGTAGGCATGTGGGTCATAGCAGTGAATGATGCATAACCTCCTCTCTCCCCACCAGAAAAAAAGGGAAAGAAAGTATCTGGCTTTATGTAGTATATACTCTAGTCCAGGAGAGAGATGATACAAAATAAACATGATAAAATTAGACAACTCTGTTACAAAGTGATAAGTGCTAAATGGAGTAGTATAGAAAAAAATGTGAAAGGACAAACTGATTCCAATTTTTCATCCAGTGAGTAAGGCGGGTCCTCTTAAAAATAGCTTTTGAGCAGATGAAAGGTTTACTCAATCATATATCAAGGGGGTAGCTCTCTGGAAGGATTATACCTAATGTTTTAAGAGGAGAAAATATCCCACAGTATGATTCAAGCTTTCAGAGGAACATTTAGCTGCTGTGTTGAGGAGAAAAGAAAAGAATGGAAAAAAAATAAGCCAGCTAGGAAGTTACCTCTATAATCCAGGTGACTGGTGGTGAATAGGCTAGGATGCCAGCAGTGCAGATAGTGATTAAAAAATTAAATTGTGGATGTGTTTTCAGAGAGAGAGGCCAACAGCATCTGCTAATCAATGAGATAAGACGATGATAGAGGTGATTCAAGTATGTCTCCAGCAATTTCCACCAGAACAGCTGGAAGAATGACATTTTTTTTCTTTTTTCTTTCCTCCTTCCCTCCCCATCTACAAATACTTTATTTTCATCTTTTCAAAGAATGACATTTTAAATGAATGGAAGATGGAGAAGACTTGTCCCAAAGCTGTTTGGGAAAAGCTCAGACTACTTTGGGAAGTATGGCAGTATTCACATGCAGATGTTAGCATTGCTGTATGTCTAGAGCTCCAGCAGGACATGTGGGCTGGCACTGTAAATATGAGGAGATGTATAGATGGTATTTAAAACCATGCGATTCACAGCAATCACTGATGGATTGAGCTAGAGGAGAAAAGAAGACAATTGGGAATAGGAAATCCCAGGGAGTGGATTTAAAAATTATACAACATGTAAACGCACCAAACATAGATAGTATGGTAGCTCCATGCAGTGCTTATGTTTTTCTGAATCACTTATACATATACGCACACATGTGCACACAGACATGCACATACACACAAACACATGTGCACACACACAAAAAACCCCAAAGAAATCCCACAGGGCATCATATCCTAGAATGCAAATAAATAACAATTATGAAAAAACAGCATTCGATACTGAAGCATCAAATGGCTGCTAATTTGTTAAATAAGATGTACAAAGAATGTTCTATTTGATGCAGAGATACAGAGGATAGATTTGACCCTGATATGAAAAGTTTTGGTTCCAAAGTGGTAGTGAAAACCAGTTTGGGGTAATGAGTCTAAGAAATTCTGGGAAATGATAAATCAGATACAGTCATGGCAGACCAGTCTCTTGAGAAGTTCTGCAGCAGAGAGAATAAAGAGACATGGCAAGAGCTGGCAAGAAAAGCAAAGTCACAAACAGAAATAAATCTGTTTGTATGAATATGGAAATGATCAGGCAGAGGGAGTAAACTTGATATGCAGAAGGAAGAGGGGTCACACTTGGCCAGAGACTGGAATTTAATGTACTAGTGAACGTTCTCGTGTTAGTAGAAAAATTACAGTTCATTTAAGTAACAGATTGGAAGGAACCATAATTGGTAAAGATTTTGACATCTCCACAGACCTCGTGGTATGTATGGTTTAACAGTAATTTAATCTAAAATGAGATTGCGCTTAATTCCTTGAACTCCTCCTATGTTAGTTCAATCAGAAGTAGAAGAAATCCAAATCTATGAAATCTTAATCATTCTTGCATAACATATTTATGCAGAGGAGTTTCTAACATAAATGGAAAAATGTTTGGCTTTTCTTTTGTATACATTAAAGAAGAATCAGCCAACAACTGCATTCACTTGCTCTTATAATCTGAAGTTTCCATACCTCAAAACATGTTACCTCATTTGAAATGAAGAAAAAAGATCCAAAGCATGTCTTTCATTCAACTGTCATTCAAATATACATTATGAAATTTGAGTTCATTTGAATTTTAATTCATAAAATATTTATTTCTTGTTAAGTTTTGCTAGTGAAAGGAGACCGGTATGAGAGAAGAAATATGAGATTGCAAGTTGCATATGACTGTTCTGAGCATGGAAGCTACCACTTCCTGTTCAGAGGCGGTAATAGTAACTCCACAATTATTCTTTCTTAAGTAATGCCAACTCTGTGCTGTTAATTAGTGCTTCACCTCAGTGTTCACCAAGTCTTAGATTGTGACTCCAAGTGAATATAATCTAATTAATTCTAAATATTTAGTCAAGAACTATATACTTTGCCAGTAGTCAAGGTAGTTTTATGAAGAACAAGGCAAGCAATCTCAAAGAAAAAAGAGGAAGGAGACGGGGAACGGATATTATGGAGAGGATCACGTATTTCTGAACACTGTGTAGAACAGCTGGTGCACAGTATACCAAAATCAGCCTTCTCTGACAGACTGGAAGCTTGGTTTAGGCTGAAGTTTGGAAGTATTATACATGCTGTAGAGTTTTGGTCAGTTCTGTTCTGAAATTTCCCTTTGTTAATATATTTACTTACACAGGGTAAGACAACGAAGTGATTGAAGATAGTCCAAATACTATAAATAACTCATTAAAAATGTAAAAAGATATAGAAGGATGATTTGATAAGTTTTGTATGATCAAGCAAGAACCACAAGAAATATAACTATGTTAATTTGTTTAGCATTATTCTTCAAGTATTGTTTCTAAACCAAAACAAATCAAATATCAGACAGCATTAAATCTCATATACCATTAAATCTAATTTTCTTGATTCAAAATGTATTTGAAATCAAAGCTGAAACTATAAAATTCATAATTGTTTTGAATAATTATAGACATTTCCCAGTGTGCATCAAATTATCTGGGCAGAATTTTTATATATTGTGCTAATTCAGGGTGGTAAGATGTAAGGTTCCCAGGAGTTCATCAGAGAGTTACAATGTGAATTGCACCTGATTTTCCAACAAGTGAATATAATCTAATTAATTAGTTGTAGTGCTACAGATATGAGATTATGAGCAAAGCAACATAAACATAAAGGATCTCCTGTATTGAGTAATCATAATCTTATATGGCTTCTTGCCAGCTCTGTGTCTTGTATGAACAAGATATTTTATGTTGAGTTAAACTAACAAAGGGGGTGACTGAGCATTAAACTTCAAAGATTATTCTTGGAGGGCTTTGCACACTACTTTGAGATTCTTAATGACTTTAGAGGAAATGGCATCATTTTCTTTCCTATTTTGAAAAGTGGCTTTTTTATAAAAAATGCTTACCCTCAGCCAATATATATAATTAAAAAGAATAGAATGAAAACTTAATTGCTCCAGTTTTTATACTAATGCCATTGTATAATATCTGTGATTTTATAACACATGATTACTGAGATCTAGGACTGATGGCATAACATTAGTCTGTTTTACATTACTTTTCTAAAATAAGTACATTTTATTCAAAATGAAATGAAACAGTAAAATATTAATGGATTTTAAATGATATTTTAAAATTATTTAAAATCTGGATTCACTACATGGAAACTCATGTCATTAACTAAAAAAGATGAAGTGATTTTGAAAAGTCTGATAATTAAATCTCGATATTGAAAATTCTACTTATCATATTTTCCAGACTGTAAGTTCTTGAGTTGTATCGGCATCACTTTGAAATCATTTGGCAAAATGCTAACTTCCTTGTCTGACCAGCATTTTAACATTTGTATTACAACAAAAACAAAACCCAGAAAGCATAAACACCATGATTAATTGGGGTAGTCATATGAAGACCACTCGAAAGCATTAAAGCTTGGTCAGCTGCATCTCTTATCCCCTCTTTTAAGATTAGATAAAGTGCTCTTAAAACAATACAATCTACCAATAAACCGTGAATGGCTTTGGAAAGTGAACAATAGAAACAAGGATACCAAAAAGTTACCAAGCACTGAACAAAAATAAATGAGGTAGATCCATTTTTATCTGTTTATAGTAACTTTGCTAAAAATGATAAAATTAATACATTATATGTACGTAAACATTAGTAGCAGTTACTTTTCAAAACCAAACGATAACAGAAATATACAAAGCCAAGAATCTCTCTCTACTTTTAAAACATTTCTAGTGGTTATAAATGAACACTGTCTATATTTAGTTTTTCTTCAGATTTAGTGTATTCACATTTATGGACATGTCACTGTTCTGAAGAAAAATATGTCATTCTATAAAGTTCTGCTTCTGACACTTGTTTGGTTCTTTCATCAAGTATAAATACTGTTACATGTTCACACTTAAACATTCTTATTATTCCCTAAAGAAAATAATTTAAAAAACTGCATTACATACTAGAAATCTCTAACATTGAGAAAATTTTGGAATTATATATATTTTTCATATATTCCAAATAATTTATCAAAAAGTAGCTTATGTGCTTACATATTTTTGAGAAAATAAATATTATTATAGAATTCTCTGTATCTTCTACATATTAGTCCTCTGAGGACTATCTAGTAAAATTTCTTCCATTGTTTTTGAGGCAGAAGTGCACATTCTATTAGATGTTAAAGATAGTGGGCCCACAATGGAGCTGAAGAGCCCAAAATGGATTCTGCTGGGATCTTACTGAAATATCTTCTGGCGGTCCTGCTGCTGTCCAGGACCTCCCCAAAGAATGTGCAGAACATGATCAGGCCAGCCATTAGCTCAAGGTCACCAGGACCCAGCATGGACATGAACACTGCACAGAATGGACCTTAAAAGCATGTAATTTCATATATAGTGGGGGCCATATGGCTTTATACAAGGGCCTGTGTTCTCTTCTAATCTTAAAAACTCCTGGACAAAGAGCTTTCATAGGTATCTTTCTTGGGACCCCTTCCTTGCTAGTGGGAGCTCTACTTTCTTGCATTTTGATCTTTTAAATAAATTAGCTTGGGCTCTGCCTCTAACCCGAAGTTGTTTCATTTCACTGAGGACAGGACTCAGCCTTCTGGCAGCATCTTTTTCCTTTGCTATGCAGGTTTGTTTGTTTAGATTTGACATAATTCCATGTGTTGAGTCTTGGCATTATGGCTTGTGTACCTGGGAATCTGTTCTAGAAGTCCTTGTGTATGCCTACATCTTTAAGAGTTTTGGTATTATTTTTCTTTCAGCAGGTTGAGCATTTCATTTTTATTTGTTTGTTTGTTTTATTTGTTTTTGTCTAGGTGTCTGGTCCATTTTAACTTGATTTTGCTGCCTGAGGGATGTGGACCTGGATCCACTCTTCAGCACACGGATAACCAGTTTTTCCAACAGCTTCTGTTAAAGAGGTTATCTTTGAATCCATTTGTCAGATGGCTGAGGTGCTCGAGGTTGCTTTTGCATCTTCTATTCTATTCCATTGGTCAGCACGTCTGTTTTTGTGCCAGTACCATGAGGCTCTCACCATTGCAGGTTTGTTATATAAACTGAAGCCTGGGATTGTAATGACTCCTGCTTTGCTCTTGCTGGCAGGACTGCTTTAAAGAGTCTGAGTGTCTTTCGCTTCCATAACAAGTTTAGAAAATTTTTTCTAGTTCTGTATAAAATATTGCTGGTATTTTGACTGGAATTTAATTAAAATTATACGTGAGTTTTGGACATGTCTCCATTTTGACAATATTCGTTCTCCCTATCCAAGAACAAGCGATGCTTTTATATTTATTTTAGAAGCAAAGTGTTTATTGGTACATTTGAGACACACCTAATGATAACATTCATCACAGGGAATTTGTACCTGTATATGATATACCTTATTTCTCCTTTCTTCCGACTCTTTACTCTCTTTGACCCCCCTTCCCTCCTTATAGACAAAAGCTGTGTTTCCATTTTTTCGTTCTATTTTCTTTTTCTTGCCCTTTCTTTCCTTTTCTCCTCCCCCTTCTCTTGTTCCCCTTCTCATTTGAACATTTTCATCCCATTCTCAATGGAGTAAAACGTTATGTGTGTTTGTGCATGTGTGTGTGCCTACACACATGCATACGATGGGCTACAACTCTGCCCTAAAGAAGAATGAGCTTAAGACATTTATAGCTAAGTGGATGCATCTTGTGTCCATACTCTTACAGGAAATAAACCAGACACATATGTTTAAATACCACATTGTTTCTCTAGTGTGAGAAACCAGAAGTAGAAATAGAGACTAAAATGTATAATAGATATTGGGAAATGGGTCTTCACATTTTCTAATGTCCTCTTTAATCTTTTTCAAAGCACTCTAGTTTGTCTTATAGAAGTGTCTTAGTTACTTTTCTCATTGCTGAGACAAAATACCCAAGACCCTAAGTTAAAGAGAGAAAGTTTTACAGAGCTCAAGTTTTGTAGATGTTTCAATCCATAACTGGCTGGCTCCAAGGCAGGGTGGCTTGGGATAGGGGCTTCAAAGAGGAGAAACAGTTCATGGCAGCCACAAGGAAGCAAAAACAACACTGGACTTGACAACACCTTTCTGCTCCTTTTATCTTATCCAGACTACCAGGATTAGGCATTGCCAAACCTATCAGTGAACGGATATAGAACCCACAAATCCTTAATCCCAGCATCACACACTCTAGATTTGGCCACCTCTGAAAATGCCAATGACTGCATGAGGCTTCAGACGCATAACAAGAGGTCTGTCACTTCCTTGTTTAAGATTATTCTTAGCTATTTCATGTTTTTCAGCAATTTTGAATGGGGTTGTTTTCTTGATTTTTTTTTCTCAGTGGGTTCATTCTCTGTTTTTAAGAATGTTACTGTTTTTGTGTGTTTATTTTGTACACTGCCAGTTTGTTGAGTTTATTAGTTGTAACAGTTATATGATGGAGTTTTTCAGTCTTCCCTGTAAAGGACCATATCATCTGCAAATAAGTATATTTTGAGTTCATCTTTTCTATTTTAATTACTTTTATTCCCATCTCTTATCTGACAGTTCTGCTTAAATTCTCGAGTACTGTATTGAAAACAATTGGACCCTTTTGTCTTCTTCCTGATTATAATGGGAATGTTTTCAGTTTTTCCCAATTTAGTATGATTTTGGCAACAATTTGTGGAAAAAGGCTCTTATCTGTTTAAGGTAAGGTCCTTATATTACACTTTTATTTGATCGATTGTTTTAAAATACAAGAGATTTTGTTAGTCTTTTCCTGAATCTATCAAGATACTCTTCATTTCTTATGTGACTTAGGTGGCAAGCTGGGAAATTAGTTGAAAATGGGTAGATGATGGATAGATATTAAAGATTTTATAAGAATCATTTGTACCTTATGTTTGTAACATTTATTCAACAGCTTACAGTGGTTTGACAGTTTTTGTTTTGAAATTTGATATTTTCTTTGTACATTTGATATTTCCTTTTTTTTTGCTTTTAAAAATAAATGTCACCTTAATTTCCTCTTTGGTGTGTCTAAAACCATATTATCACATTGATGCGGGAAAACCACTTTCTGTCAACATGGTGTTCAGGTGAAGCTGACTGTAGGGTCCCACTTCCTGGACCCAGAGGTGTATCTGCTAATGGGACTAAGCCTGTCAATACTCTCTGTTCCCCTTGTCATGCTATTGATTCTATGATGGGCTCAAGCTACAAGTCAAGAAAATGAGCTCAATTTGGGTTTTGTCCTTGAGCTATTAAGGAAACAGGTGCACTATTTCCAAGTGGAAACAAATCTAGACAGGAAAGTGCTCACAGATTTCTCTAAACCACAGGGGAGAAAACACCAAAGGCTGCAGTGTCACATGCTGAAGAAATTCTGGCAAAAAGTAGAGGGGAATAAGTAGCTATGGTGTATAAATGAAAGACAGGATCATGGCCTAGCTGATTCTAAATATTTTGCTATTTGGAGAGTAACGTAACATTATTTCTTTGAACGACTCCATTTGGGGTAGGATTGTAATCTTCCTTCTGATGTATAACAGACTATACATATTCAGGTACCTAATGGTACTCTTAGGTTACCACAGCACTTGTATTAGTGACTTCACTTTAAGAGGAAGAATTTGTCCTAAAATTGAAGTAAGCACTTCAAGTTCTCCCAAAGTACTGAATTTTACCATGACTGCATTTATGAATGATAGTCAATAAAAATTATCATTCACTATGAAAAGTTATACCATACTTCCATCAAATAGCAAAATGATTTTACAAAAAGCTGCACAAGAACATTTAATTCTGCATCTCCCCTGTAGTATTACTTGGATATAAATCTTAGAGTCCTAAAACAGATGCATCTTCAATCAGAATGGATTTGCATGTTAGTGCTGCAGCATCAAAGACTCACACATTAAGAATAGCATCATTTATGAAAATGCTTTTTACATAACTAAGTTTTAAATACTCTTTTTGAACCTGGCCTTTGCATTTGGTTCTGGTTGCAATCTTCTTTGGCAACTCTTCTAGCTGTACACTTACAACCTCGGGTTTGCTTGGTCTTCAAGGCAACACTAATTTAGCTCAACACACTTTTAGAAATTACCTTTTCTCAAATTACAAAGTTGCATGAGATGAAGTAGTAAGGATTTCCTGCTGCATCAGCTTCTTATTTCTATACTAATTATTTTTACATTTAAATTATATTATGGTTGGGGCCCAAAATGTTAATAGGCTCATTGTGTTGAAGCCTCGCTTGACGGTTGACGGACTTTGAAGAAGTCTTTATTGTATTTGTCCTAGCACAATATTCCATACTTTGTTAACCTGTCTTCATTAGAGATCTTTGTTGTAAAACGACTTGAAGTAATATGCTCAATATATTCTCAATGTCTTCACTGACTTGCATCACATTATCAGGGTTAAAGTCAGCCATTATGATCTAAATCAAATCTACAAGATATCTTACTGAAAGAAAATTGCCCATCTCAAAAGGTACATATCAAGAGCAGGAGGAGTCAGATCTAGAAAAGGACTCACAGAACTTTTTCTCAAAATGTTGTGCAGATCATGTCCATGAAGTTACGGGCATGAATTACAGACAAGCAAGAACATATGGGGGCTATTTCCTTGTCTGTATCAATGCCACTATATTTCTCACTCAGGGCCAGTCGATGAAGGTCCAGTCACATTGATTAATGTAAAAACTACTTTTGTGGAGTGACGGATGATAGTAGCAGAAACAATGGAAACATTGCCCATCTGTTATCAGGTGGCCCTGTTATAGGGTCATACTTCTGGGTTCCAACCACCACAACAGAAAAGATTCAGTATTTTCTTGCCATCAAAATACTAAGCAAGTAAACTTGCACTGGCATAAAGTAATCTAACAGACAGATTGCCACTCTAGTTAAGTTCTCCCTCTTCACTAAGATGGGAAGGAAGCGAAGAAATTTATTTGCTAAAAAGTGTAAGTGTTCACAGATTATTACTGATTTTGTTCCCTTCTCATTTTGGTAATTGTTTAATTCAATTAAATTGACATGACATTAAGAATATATTAGATTTTAGAAAGCCTCTATATCAAACAATAATTATCTCATAAACTGTTTTAATTTTAATTCAATCTTCACTGGAGACATTAATGACTAATTTTATAAAGTCTGGTGGTCAAAAAGACTTTAGGATGGGCTGTGGTGCTATACACAGTGCTCTGGGAAGCTGAGGTGAAATTGTAAATTCCAGCCCAACACAGGCAGTAAAGTCTTAGAGAGACCTTGTCACTATTTCTTTTTTTTCCTTAAGGCTGGTGATGTAGCTCAGTGTGAATTTCCTAGGTTCAAATCATGGCATCGCTACTGCCCCCCAGTTCTAAAAACCTCATCAGTGTTACTTAACATGTGATTCCTGAGAACTACCACATTTTTATTTTAATGTCTTTCATCTAAGTACATGGTAAAGGAAAATATAATTTATTTCAATTCCAACCTAATCAAGGGCAGAATTTCTTTTAAAATATACTTTTAAATCATCGAATGCACTTTTTAATGCTAATCTCATTCAGGTAAGATGTGTTTGACCTTTACATTTCATCAACTAGCCCTCTAGCAGTAACAGTCCTGCTTCTTATTATGAAAAATTTGGCCAGTCATCATAATAAACACTATTAAGGCCTAATTAAATAATAATAATTTTCCTCTAATAATATATTAGTTTTCTTTATTCACCAATGGTGTAAAATAGAAAAGATATAATCACCACTCCAAATTTATTATTATTAAACATGTAGATTTTATTTTACTATTTACATTATTATGTTTATGTTTAGTTAAATAAATTGGAATCTTTTTAAAAAATTATTCATTTATTTTGAGACAGAGTCTCACTATGTAGTTGAGACTGACCTGGAACTCACTATGTAGCCCAGGCTGGTCTTGAACTCAGAGTGATCCTCCTGCCTCAGCCTTCTGAGTGCTGGGATTATAGGCGTGTGCCACCACACCCAGCTTGGCCTCTTAATATACTAAATATAGATATAAGTGCTTCTTGGGAGGTTTAAAAATAAAGTGATGTTTTTAATGAGGAAAGATTGTATACTCAATATTGCGAATTCCTCTAATTAGAGAATAGTATAAATACAGACTGTACAGTTAAAGACAAGGAGAAAATTATGAATGCCAAAATGGGTGGAGTAATGTTAATAAGAAAAACTAGAGACAGAAGCTTAGTAATTTATAAATTATAAGATAGCAAAGATTTAAGCAATAAAAACTATAAGAACATACAAATTTTAATTTTTTAAGTATTATATTTTCAAAAATGTTTTTAGCCATATGATGAGACTGTTCTGTTGAAAGAGAGCTAGACAGAACACCAGAGAGACATAATAGCCATGACTGGAAGAGAACGGGATTGCCTTTCCACAATAATAATTAAGTGCTAATCTCAGTATGGAACTAACACTTTTCTTTGACTTTGGGCAAAATGTTAGTGTATGTGTTGAGATTTACACATGTAGAATGCAGATAATAATAACACTTCAGAGGGGTGCTGTGAGGCTTAATTAATTCCTCCAGAGTGCTATGGACGGGAGAAAATATACACAGTCTGGACTTTTAATGACGATTCCTCCTCCAGGACTTTTCTATTGAGTTTGCCTAGAGAGAGGCTTGGCGGAAGACTGCCAAGTACGGAACCCCGGTAGGGACTGGAAATACCTTGAATTGAACAGTGCAATGGACGAATGGAAAACTAGACTTTAGAAAGAAACCTTAAACAAATGAAAAAGTTGGCTATCTGTGAAAGGCACAGGGAAACGAATGAACAATGCGACTTAGAGTTAAAAATACACAAAAGTGAACTTAATGCAAAGATGTAGGAGGAGGACAAGAGGTAAAGAGAAGAGAGGAGAGAATTTTTTTTTTCAGTGAAAGCAAGTGAAATAAGGCGGTAAAATGTAGGGATGGCAGGCAGATGATTGTGGTATTAGTTAAAGTCACTTTAAGTTACTAGTAAATCAGAAAGATTCCAGTCAGAAAGTTGTAAGTTTTTAGTATTTGGAGAACTATCAACTGCTAAGGGTCAAAATGCAAGATTTATTTAGGATAACTAAAATAAATATTCAGAAATCAGTATTTTTATTTACCACCAAGAAATGATATAGGTTCTTCTAATTCGGGCTGAACTGACAAGTTTTGTGTGAGTACACAGTAAAAATTTTCAATGGAAGGAGCACAGAATGGCAGGCCCGGGGCGCACTCTTGAGATCCCAGCACCTTGGGAGTGTCTGGCCCGAGATCGCGAGTTCTGGTTCCATGTGGAGCATTTGGTGACTCAGCACGTTGTCGAGACCCTGTCTCAACAAACAAAGGACTGAAGATGTGACTCAGTGTGAGGCTGGGTTCAGTCCCCAGTAACATCAAAAACAAAAAAATCCATAAAGTTGCTTATTAGACAGGAAGGGTTCAGTAACTTTTTGAAACTGCTGTTTTTTAAATTGTCCTCTTCTATGAGCTAATGATTTACTTATTTCTCCCCATATAGGTTTTTTTTTCTTTTTATAGTAAATATTTTCTACCTATATTTGTTATGGTTGGGATCCAAAATGTTTTCCAGGTGATGCATTGTGTCCAATTCTTGGTAGTTAGGCAGTGGGCTCTGGGACAGAGATTGGATAGTGAGTGTTGGGTTCAAGTGCATTAATCCATTCATAAAGTCATAATTTGAGGGCATTATTGGGGGGGTGGCAACTGGGGGGCACGGAGCATCCGAGGAGTAAATGGGGTACAGGGGCATTCCCTTGGGGATAATATCTCATTTCTAGCTCCTTCCTCTCTCTCTCTCTCTCTCTCTGCTTCCTACCTACTAAGAAGTAAGCAGATTTGCTGTGAGAACATGATTTTCTAGCTGCCTTCAGGCCCACAGTAATGGAAGCAGCTGACCATGAACTAAAACTTTTGAAATTGTGAGCCAAAATACACCTTCCTTCCATTTAAGTTATTTTCTCAGGTACTGTGTCACTGCAATGCACGGCTAACACGGATTATTAAGTTTGAAGGACTGACACTTAACAATCTCGAATCACGGTTTGAATTCTACTAAAATTTTCTGACTCATTTTGGAAGTTGAAACACATTTTTTTCCACAGAACCAATATTCTTACTGAATGTTGTCTCCTCCAGAGTACGTAGATATTTTAAAATATCTGCGGCAAAAATATTAATCAGATACTGCTTGAGCAACTAACTCATGCCTGTCCACATTGAGACACTATAACAGAACTTAAAAAATAGTAGAAGTTGACAACATGGTTTACCATATAGTAGAGATAATTCAAACACATAAATATGTGAAGAAATTATAATCTATACATAGCATACAATGACAAATATCAAGTAATTTGAGATTTTTGAGAATATAGCTGAAAAGTGAATATGAAAAAATCTTCAATACAGTATTTCCTTCAATCATACTCATCTCTCTGTACTCTTTGCAATTTCACAAGCATGGGAAAAGGTTTCCAAATATATAAAAAAGGAGGAAGAGCTCATTGGACAGTTTTGCCCTTACTTGAGTCTCGTTATAAAAATACTTTTTGTGATGGTAGAGAACCTACGTGGGTTAACAAACTTACCCAAAGGATGTTCTCTGGGGGGAAAAGGCATAGAACTCTGAGGAAATTAGTGAAATAATTTCTACCTAAAGTTCCTAAGTACTCTACTGCCAATAGGGCTCCTCTCCTCATACATATTTTTAGATATGGGCTGAAATTGATCAGATAACAGCTACTCTATGACTGCTCTAAGTGAAATCAAATGCAAGGAAAATTTTAGATAAATTAATATGGGTTAACCAAAATTAAGCACAAGTTTGACTTTTCTTACATCCAAATATTCCAACAAATAATTTAAGTAGTATACTAAATTTCAATGAAAGATCTTATTCCTGGTAATGGTGAGAAAAGACTTTGGATAAGGGATTCTTATATAAATGAGAATTGAAATTATCCCACATTTATATCTAAGATGCCCATTTATCTTTTTCTTATTGGATGAGCACTTATTATTTTTTGTCCTGGCATTGTATTCTGAACTGAAAATGCAAAGATAACCATAAAAGTCTAACTGATAAGACAACTATAGTCCAAATGAATGAAAGGACATGGAAACCAATATTTGCTAAAAACACAGCTTCTTAGAAAAGTGCTCACAGCTTGAATGTAAAGTCTGGATCATTTGGGTCAATGTCATTTTAGGAAAATATATGTTTCAGGCACAGCCACTCTAACTAGTATTGATCACGGTCACAATTTTACCTTTTGAAGAAGTTTCTGAAGAACAACATTGTGCTTTGTACTAGTTTATTGATTAATAATCTGTCTTTCCCTCTTTGGACAAGAATCAGTTGTGAGTGAAGATGTAAGAGTTTAATGTAAACTGTCATCCATTTTTTTGCATCAACAAATTCTAACGTTTTCATGATATATTCGAAGAATTAGCTTAGAAAACAGAAACCATATGTCAGTTTCAAGTTTCATGTAAAAAGAAATATGTTCAAGTCCTATTCTGTGTCATCTACCCTTCAGTACCCTGATTCATGTTGAGACGCCCATCAACTACCACATTATTGGCATCTCTCTAAACAATATGCATAAATTGAATGAATAAATGGGGTCATCTTTGCTGCTCTTAGATGAATTAAGCACTAGCCTCTACTGTTTGTGTACTGCTACTAGGCTCCCAACGTATTTCCTCACATTCCACAAAATGCTGTTTTATACTGGTAATAGAGATGACTTTCTAGGTTGAAATCAGGTCATAACTTTTCTTCAAAAATGCCTTAATTAGGCATTAGTTCCTGTTAATATTCAGTTAAAAATCCCTTCCCATGTAGTCTTTTTCACATGGGAAACAATGGCCTTTCAACTCTGGATGTTAATAAACGCTGTTGTATTCCTGAGTAAATAGAGATAACGTTGTAAGGAAATAAGGGGAGGTCATTCCTAGCCCATGATAACATCTATTGTTTCAGACAGAACTTTGTCATCTGACATAGCTCCTAGACGTAGCCAGGCCAGCTTCATGAAATTCTATTACTATGCCATTTTAGTTTTTGTTTTCTCTTCGAATTTTTGAAAAAGTATTTTACTACTTTTAACATTTACCTTTTATATCCACTTTTAGAAGTTGAGTCAACCTTCACAGAAACTATAATCTGGGAGAGAGATAAGATTTGAGGTAAAGCAGAAATAATTAATTTAAGGAGCCATTGGCTGGCTTCAACATTCAACGCATTTTATTTGAAGAGAAGGAGTGGATAAATGTAGATAAAATGAACAGTGTGTACAAAGGAGCATATATCTCGGAAAACTTCAGGGAACTTGATAGAATACCAACCTCAGGGATAGGCAGAATACTGAGCATTTCAAGCAGCATCATTTTAGAATACACTTCTGCTCTGGATGATATTTGGAATGCAGGAAACTTTCATCTCTTTAAGGCTTTAAGGTTTTGTGGGAAATCCTAAGACTTTTCATAGAGGTAAGAGATTTTGATTACTTGTCCATATTTGACATTTTATAGTACAGTAGCTAAAGGTAGGTTTTTCTGTAAGGTACAGGCTAGAGCTTCCTGGCACAGGAATTTTAAAGGGAAAAGTACTCTGATGTGTGGTTTTAAGTGCTGGTTTACATTAGGGCTCCCTTTTATGTCTATTGTGCTACTGCCGTTATCCCATATCATTCTCAGAAGTGTCCTGGTTTGATCAATAATTATATCGTCACCTTAACAATGAGAAAAAATTTAAAAATTGATGTGATGAGACAAAAATAAAGCTACCAGATGTGCTAGAAATAAATCAGAGATCAGAGCAGCTGTCCCTGATTCTTAAGGACTAATACTGACAATTCTAAAGGAAGTTGTTCATGAACCTCTCAGTTGTACAATTCAGGAATGTGGTAACAATGAAGAAAAGCCTTTCTTGACCTTTTAAAGCAATGACTTTATGAATCTATTACTACAGTTTACATTTCCATCCATGAAGATTTCTATTGCAAATTAAAACACTTAATGTCTGAAGTAGATTATTTATTAATGTAAATCACTGTCTAAACTCATCTTCTGTTCCTAGAATTATGATTACATTTTGATGATAGTTTGATTGATAGCATGATGAAAAATAGTCTCAATCAGTAATGAACGTGTAAGCAAGAGTACAGTGATAGGACCTGACCTTGGTTTATAGATTGTGGTGTCATTAAAACAGGGACACATAAACACTTGTAAGTAGCATCTTGATGCTTTTTTTTTTTAAAGCAGAAAATCAATTAATATTTAAAATGACTAATAATACATTTTAAGAAGTTTACACCTCAAAGAATGATAAATTCTTTCACAGTGGTGGGATATAAAGACGCAGGTGTTTCATCCTATTATTCAAGGAGTTCCTTGGTGTGTAGGTGTTTGGTAATAACCTCCACCACCGCCCCAACAACAAAAATCACAATATTAAATTACTCACCAATGAATGTACTATTCATGTAATCATTATTATGTAACTAGTCTGCTTAACATTAATCAATAGTTTCTTTAGTGCAATTTTTTGCAAAGGAAATTTTGATTCTTGCAAAAGAATGAAGACATGGTAGGCAATTCAGCAGAGACATGCTTAAATTTGGAAGATTTGAGAGGCCCTTGGGAAAAGTGGGGAAATCTTTGTATATGTTTTTGCAAAAATAGCTATGAATATGATCACATTTTGCAAGTCAAATGTAAGATGAAGCCTGTTGTATTCCACGTACTGTAATCTTAAAAAAAAAAAAAAAAAAAAGAAGGAAAGAGAGCCCAGAAGCCAAAATCAGCACTTGGCCCATTACTTTTATGTATTTTAAAAACTGTGTATATCTTTACAATTAATACCTAAATTTGGGCCAGGGTTTTAGCTCAGTGGCTCCACAGCTCAAGGACTGGAGTTTGATCCCCTGTACCAAAAAAAACCAAAAACAACAACAACAACAACAACAACAACAAAAACAAAAATTAAAAAAACAAACTTGGTCTACAATGGATTTCAATAAACTCATTTTAATAATTTGTATTTCCTTTAAGATAAAATGGTGTGTGATTCTTCTTGCATACCACTTATTGAAGAATTTAGGACAGTTTTAAGTGGTTTCAATCAAATAGATTTTTTTCCAATGCGAATTATCCTCAAATATGAAGACTTCTCCATAATTGCAGATCTCAATGCCTAAATACATAGTACACAACTGAACATATATCTAGAAATAGTTTTATGTCACAAGCTTGATGTAGTTACAAAAAGTCAGCTAAACATAGTCAAGTAAAATAAAATTTATGTGCTAAAAATATTCAATGCAAGGGTAAAAACTTTATTAATTAAAAAAATCTTTTTTTTAACCATCAAGTTAAGGAAATATGGAATTTAAAGTAGAAAACCCACTCTACTCATTGTAAAAATTCTTGATCTTTCATACACAATTTTCTGTTTCCTATTTTAGAATTCTTTATTTTCTGTAGTAATTTCCATGGAAATTGCATTTGACTTAAGTCTGACTTTTCTCTGTCCCAATGTAGTCACTGATGATTACTGGGCAATGCTGTGATTCAGAGCTAGCAAGTCTACCAAGAGGCTCCTGTGCTCAGAGGGTGGGGTTTTGAAAAGCGAATGGATCTAGTGCCACACAGTTCAGAAAACAGATGTGCTGTTAGGAGGGTCCGGTCAGGAAAAACAGGTCACAGGGCATGAACTGGAAGGGTGTGGACCCTTCCACGGCTCCTCTCATCTCTCTCCTTCCTGGCTGGCATGGGTCGCCATAAGTTGAGCACCTTTTCCTCTGCTGAGCTATTCCACCATCCAATGTCTGCCTTGGAATCAGAAGACTGGAGGACTGGAACATGATACAAATAAACTTCACATCTTTTTAAGTTGTGAATGTCAGCCGTTGTATGCAGCAATAGGAAAACAACTAAGACAGCCAAACACCTAATTAAGACCATGAACCTAAGACACGCTGTAGATCATCCTGCATTTCTTTAATTCACACAACTTGTGGGATTCACTGATTGTGCAGGAAGAAAGTATGTGACTCAATGAGAAACACTGCAATATGGAATTTTAAGATGATTGCTACTGAAATCTATATGAACTCAAAATAACTCTTAGCCTCTCTGAATATCACGTGCAGTATATAAAATATGAAGATTAAAATTGGTTACTGTGTCCTAGCTTTAGTTCTATATAGACCACTAAAGTTACACCATACTTATAGTCACAAAAGAAAAGAAAACATTAAAGAGAATCTTTTCGTGAGCAATACTGTAGGTAGTAAAATATGTTTTATACTTTTTCTTCTCAATAATTATGTATATTTGTTTTGAATGTCTGAAGAATAAATACTAAATCATTTAAGTTTCAAATGTGTTTTATATTATCTTCCATATTTATAATATCTCCTGCAATCTGGTCATGCATAATTCCACTAAACTCTCACCTAATTACATACTGTCAGGCAATGAACACAAGAACTTAATTAGAGGGAATGCAAACCAAATTTCACTCAGAATTCTTACTTAATGCTGGTGTTAATGACCTCAAAGAATTATTTGGAAGTGTTAATGGAAGTTTTACTTGGACATTTCCAATGTATCTGTACCCATATAATACAACTTTGAAAATTATAACCTGAGATCATTTGCTCATACCATGTCTTTATCACAAACAAGTTAAGAGACTTAGAGTATTTTCTGCCTTCCATATGGGCTGCCACGTCAGTCTGTTCTATCGCTTTCTCATTACTGGGCTAAAAAAGGAGGTTTGTGCCATAACTAAGAAATTATGGATAATGCCCAGTATCATGAAGTTTTACTCTGTTTTCTTCCAGGAATTTTTCATATTCTGGGCTTACACTGAGGTCACTTATCTACTTTGATTTATTTTGTGTGTATAGTATGAGCATTCATTTTCACCCTTTTGCGCATAGATATCCAGCTTTGCCACCATCGTTTGCTGAAGAGGCTGTTCTTTTCTTCATTGTATTCTTGGCATCTACTTGAATAGTTCACCACAGAAGTATGGATGTATTTGGGGTCTGTCTATTATGTTGCTGTGGTCTACATGTCTGTATTTATGCCAATGCCATGCTGTTTTAACAATCGACAAAAACCAAAAACAGACAACAAGCACTACATCAAATTAAAAACCTTCTGATCTGTAAAGGAAATGATCAATAGAGCGAGTGGACTGAGAGAAAATATTTGTAAACCATAAATCTCAGAAGTGATCCAACATGCCCAAAGAATTCCTAAAATTCAATAGCAAATACAAGTGGAAAAGAAGCAATATAAAAACAAAAAAACCCAAAAATATGGACAATGAATTGGAATACACTTTGCTCCAAAAGAGACATATAAATAGCCAATAGATTTTTGAAAAGATACTGAACATCACTAATCACCAAATAAACAAAAATCAGAATCAAGATGAGAATTTCTCAGACACTTGTTGGGTGTTCAGATGATCATTATAAAAACAAAAACAGAGGACCAAAAGGATAACAAGTGTTGGTGTGGATATAGATAAGTAGGAGTTACTGCGTACTGGTGGTGTTTTTTAAACTACTAGGTAAAGCCACCGTGGAAAAATAATAAGATCCTTACAGGAATTACCACCTAATCCACCAACTCTACCTCTGGACATTTCTCCAAAAGAACTGAGATCAGAAAATTAACGTTACAATGCACCCTCCAAGCATGAATAACTATTCTTCTTTGGAAAAGGAAGAAAGCCTTCCAGATGACACATTCCTGCTGCGTAGAGTTTCAAGGTCCAGGATACAGTGAATTACCACTTCCTATTTCACTTCTTTTCCTTCCACACTTACTCTTACAGCAAACACAAAACAATGGGTGTAGAATGGATCAGGCCCTAGATCCGTGGTGATGATGCACAACTACTCCTAGTCGCCAAAATGTGGAAAGAACTTAAATGTCTACCAACAAATGAATAGATAAAAGGCCATGTGGTATTCACATTCAATAAAACATTGAGAATGAAATTCTGCCATGTGCGCCAACAAGGAGGAACACTGAGAATTTGATAGTAGATGAAATAAGCCAGTCTCAGAACAAGAAATACCGTATAATTCCATTTAGAGGAGGTATTTAAAATAAACAAATTAAGAGAGCAAGAAAATAGGACTGTGGTTCCCCTGGCTTGAAGGCAGCAGGAAATGGGTGTAGATGGCATTTGTACAAAATAAGGACATAAATTCTAGACACTTGTCCTAAGATACTGTGCTTACTTACTCTTCATAATATGTCACTGGTCTTTGTACATTTAGGCTGCTAGCATAAAATCTATAAACTTAGTTGCTAATACAGAAACTTAGTTGTCATAATTCTTGGGGTTAGGAAGTCTAGGAACAAGGTGGATGGATCGTGCCTTCTGAGGACCACTTTTGGACTCAGACATTACCTTTTTGCTCTGTCTTCACAAGGTACAGCAAGCAAATGAGTTCCTGTTAGCCTGTTCTATATTTTTATTTTTGATCAACACAGTAAGTTGTACATTTTTATGAGGTAAAGCATGGCATTTAAACACAGGTACACAATGTGCAATGGTCACAGCAGGATTTCTATCAAGCACCTCAGACACTTATCATGTCCTGTGTTGCAAACGTTCAAAATCCTCTCTACAAGCTACTGTGAAATATTTCATTAATTATTGTCAACCGTGGCTGTCCCATCGTGCTGGAGAACACTAGACATTATCCTTCCTATACAGCTACACCCTATACACACAGCCAGCCCCTGTTCATCTTGACTTTCTCCAAACCTTCCTGGGCTGTATTAGCTGCTGTTCTGACTTTTTGGAGATCAATTTTTTAGCTTCCCTGTATAGGTGAGAGAGTGCAGTGTTTATCTTTCTGTGCCTCAGCCCTGTCTTACCAGGGCATGGGTCCCATACATATCTCAGTCATGTGTCATGACTTAATCATTTTTCCATGGCCTCGCCTACTTACTACTAATAGAATCATCCTAAGAGTAAGGATTTCAAAGTATTAATCTTGAGGGGATACACATTTCTATAGCATAGCACATACATTGAAATTATTGTTAAAGGGTAGGTCCCATGTTGTATGTTCTGATCAGAGTATAAAACAAAATAGAACAAAAATGGTATTTAAATAGTATAGGGAATAAAGGTGGCTAAGTGTGGATCCCAAGGTATATTAGCTGAAGGAATAAATAAGACTGCCAATAAAAGAAACCATTGAAAAATGTTAAACACAGGCTGGGGATTTAGCTCAGTGGTTCTGCTGCCTGCCTCACAAGCACAGGGTTCTGATTTCGATCCCCAGTACCAAACAACAACAATAACAACAACAACAACAACAACGAGAAAATGTTAAACACATGTGTGAAATAGAAATCTGGTGAGTGTCAGTCTCAGATAAGTGAAAAACAGTTGGATCAACAAGTGATGAAACAAGAATAATTCTGTCCAGAGATGGGAAAGGAAATCCTTTCAGATGACACATGTCCTTATACCTGAGGCAGCACCCTCTGCTCTCAGCTAACTCTATAAACACAAGCAAAGCTCGAGGCAGAATTGGTTGAGAAGGGGTCCAGCATTCTCATAGTATTTTGCAATTATAAATATCATATAAGTCACATTCTTTTTGAAACCCCTCTGCATAGGCTCCTGCCTAAGCCATCAAACAACAGAGTCCTAGATCACATTTCAAATGAGGGTCTCCTTTTCCATTGTTGGCAGAGTCTAAAAATTCTTAACGCACCATTGATGTAACTAGAAAAGCTCTACTTAGCATGTGTATGCTTAAATTATTAGAGTTTCTGCCTTGCACCACACAGAGCTGTAAGGCTGTTTCAATCTGTACAGTGTGTGGCCATGCAGTTTGGGTATCCTACTTTCAGAAATAGATTTTCTTTTAGGCCTATCACTGGGCTGTCTTATACTCTAGTGATTTTAGAGGTGTGCAAAGTTATTTCCAAGTTAGATACAAGCACAGCCATTTGATTGCGATAGGGCCAGTTCATGGAACTGAAATTGTGTACCAGTCTTGAGGATTAACAAACAATTATTCTATTGCTGAACTGGATCCTAACGGAATACTGATGGCCACTTTATTAAAATTTATCCTTCTTACCCATAACTGATCCAACTGCATGAGGATGAAGTTTAACTAGTTAGGCCAATGCAGTTTTCCTGCAGAGAATGTGGATGAGCAGGCCTGCTCACTGACTGTGGATTGTGAGTCACATATGGGGCTTTCCCAGGGAGGCTCTGCTTTTAGTTTAGAGGTTTTCCTTTGTACTTTGATTTATGTTTTTTGTGTTGAAGACTGAACCCAGGCCCTTATGCATGCAAGGCAAACAGTCTAGCACTGAGCTATATCTTCAGTCCTTTGTTTTATTTTGAGACAAGGAGTTGCTAATTCACTGAGGTTGGTCTCAAACTTGTGATTCTCGTGCTTCAGCTTCCTATGTAGTGGGCACTACAGGCAAGAAATTGTTACTAGTTTTGAACATGGGATCCAATATTTTTGATTTTCAGAGGGCCCTCCAAGTTAAGGACCTGATGATGGCAGACTGGAGGTGTATTTAGGACATATTCTTTTATGTGTGTGTGCGCATATGAATACAGGAACATGTGAATGCATATGTAAGTGTGTACTTAATATACTTGGCCAAAAGAATAAAAAGGATGTTGAAAAGAATGGTGAACTAAAATCATAAAGGCAATTAAACTTACAGTAAAATAATTTAAAATGATCTTTTCATTTTATGCAGTGTATAGAGAAGGAATTAAAGCTTAAATTGTTGCAAAAATGTATTTATGGAGGAACAAACAATAATTTCAACAGCAGAGAATTGAAGAGTTGGATTTCTTCTGCAATTACGGATTTTAATTAATAGAAAGAACACATTAATCCTAAGGAGAATTATTCCTTCTCATTTCTAAGTAATACTATGTACTGAGTCAGATTTCAATAAGAAAAAGTGCAGTAACAAATCAGCCATTGGGGTTATCTTTTATGATTATGTACATTTATATAAAAACTTTAAATCACTCTTTTCGAAATAAGATTACTTTAATTCTAATATATTGTAAGTGTTTTCTTCTTTTCAACTTTGCAAAAGAGAGTTGTGGAGATTCTAGTAAAGTGAAACCTCACTTAACATTTAGAATGTAAATCAGACTTTAAAAATCTGTTTCTTTAAGAGGGGAATAGTCTTTATCACATTTTTTCCTTCAAAATGCCTATATCATATATGCAATACATACTTGGTTCAATTTTGCATACCTCATGCAATATGCAAGTGAAATAATTGCCTGCCCCTTCAGCCAGGCTATTTTACTTGAAAAAATAATGGAACTAGGAAAGATAAATAGATATACGAGGAAGTAAATTTGATATAACTGCTAAGTGAAATAGTTTCCTGAAGAGAATCTTAAACCCAGGAAATGGCCTGCCAAGAAATGTTATTGTATACATTGTGCTGAACTTAATCTTACAAAAAGATTGTCGTACATAGAGCTAGAAGGAGAAAACCAAAAAGAAGTAGCCATTTAGAAATTTATCTCTAATGTACTTTTGGAAATGTTGAAGCATTAAACACATTCTAGCGATGCGTTTACACCACAGAGTGCCATGTCTCTGTTAGGGGAAGATCCCTTCTGAAGGAAAATCACGGGGAGCTTCTAGACATGTTCAACCTGCAGTCTGTTGCTTTTTTACCCTTGTTTTGTATTGAGGTATAATGAAAATGTCAAAGTTTTATTCCTTACATGCATCAAGTGTATCATACTTTTTATTTGTGGCCCATGACAATTTCTCTTCACTCAAAAGGTTGAGAGCAAAACAAACAAACAAACAAACAACCCCCTAAACCCAAAACAAATGGACGACCATGGATTAGACATACACTGAATCTAAGAACTTCTAGATTAGGGGGAATTTTGTAGATCTCATTAAACCCTTCAAGAATAATACCTTACACTTAGGAAAAAATTTGCATGGTACAGATTAATACATAGATTTTTATCATGGTACAGTTTGAGCTAAGTGAATAAAGTGGTTTCTCATTTCTAAACTTTATTTCTTTGAGTAAAAAACATAAGAGCATAGTTTCTCACTATTAAATATAATAATTATCTTTTAGCAAATACATTCTGAAATTTAAAATACTTCTCTATTTTTGATTAGCCAACTATAATTATTTATAAAGGCAGCATTAAATCACAATTTCAAATAGGCTATTGAAAGGAAGAAAATTAGTGTTTTTTTATAGGAAATATTTTTTTCTAATACTCTTTCTTACTTACCTAGTTGATTATTCATTTATTTTTTAATTACCAAATAAAAAGAAGGATGACCTTGGGTCAAAGAATTGGGTTAGTTAAAGGGCTAAGGATTGGGCTGAATACATACATTTTAGAAAAATGCCTTAACAACTGCATCACAAACAAGGACAGAGACAAACATGGATGCAGGAAAGGTGTATAGACTGACTGGTCTGAGCAGAAATGATGGCTCGGTAGTTCACACTGAGGGAGGGGCTCTGGCTTTGTCCTGGGCGCAATGTGAATGGCTGGGCCATAGCTGTGAATTAGACACAGAGCTCTGAAGTCAGTGTTTTGGGGATCCTGGGTGGGATGTGATAATAATGTGAGCAACAGTGAGCACAGCTGTTGACAGCTAAGTCTGGTCAACTGCTATAAAACACCATGAGCCATCACTGGTGAGTGGCAGATTTACTTCATTTGAGGATATCCTAGGAATGAATGTGGGGAAAAGTCTGACCGTGGGGACCAAACACTGGCAAGTGTCCAGGTAGTAAGAGTAAACTGAAATTGTGAGAAGACTAGGTCACAGTGTCCCAGCTCACCTAAAACGTGTATAGGTGCTAGGCTTTCTTACCTTTTATTATTATTATCATTATTATTATTATTAATTATTTGTATGTGTGTGTGTGTGTGTGTGTGTGTGTGTGTGTGTGTTGGGGATCAAACTCGGGACTTTGCACTTGCGAAGCAGGCAGCAGATCCACTGCCCCTACGTTTTCTCACTTTTGTATGATGCACTCCAAACCTCACCAACATATCTTGCTTTAAAAGGAAAATAGCTTCTACTATTTACTATATCTTCCAAATTGTAAAATAACATTTTATATATATTTTAGTAAAAGCTACAGCTTGTATAATATTGCTTCCCCCTAAGATTATTGGGGCATTTAAAGCAAACAATACAGTTACATTTATCAGTGGGATCTTGTATGTTTACACGATATGTCTTGGTTCTTATTTTTTCCCCATACCCCTTCCCTCCCTTCACCCTTCCCTATTTACAAAGATTTTGTTTCCATTTTTTCATATTTTTCCTTTTCCCTTATTTCCTTTCCCTTCCTCTTTCCACTTCCCTTTTAGACATTCTCTTCCTATTTCACACTATCAATTATAACATTTGAATCTTATTTACACTTTTAGTTTTTCACACCAGAGAAATTATTCAGTATTTATTCAAGTGTATCCCATTTATTTAACTTAAGAGTACAGCCTCAATGCACATCAAATTAGCTAAAAATAAATGTCTCTAGTTTCTCATTCTTTATGGCTTAATAGTACTCAATTTTATAGAAAAACCACATCTTCTTTCTCCAGTCTCCAGTTGATGGGCATTTGGGTTATTTCCAGCTGTTGTGCCACTATGAACATGGAGGTGCATATATCACTGTGGTATTTTAAAAATTCTTTTGGAAAGATACCCTGCAGAGGGATACCTGGGTCAAATGGGACCTCTAATCCTCGCTCTTTGAGGTATCTCCATATTGATTTTCACAGTAGTTGCACCAGTCTGCAGTCCCACCAACAATGGAGAAGGGTTCCTTTCTCCCCACAGCACCACCAGCATTTGTTATTGTTTGATTTTTTGACAGCAGCCATTCTTTCTGGGGTAAGGTGGAGTCTCAGTGTTGTTTTCATCTGTATCTCTTGAATGACCAGTCATGTTAAACATTTTTCTTGTGTTTGTTTGCTGCTTTTACTTCTTTGTCTGAGAAATGTCTGTTCATTTCAGATGCCCATTTTGAAATTGGGTCTTCGTATTTGGGGAGTATGATATTTTGAGCTCTTTATATATTCTAGATAGTAGAGTTTGTCTGAAGAGTAGCTGGTAAATATTTTTCCCCATATTGTTGGTCATCTCTTAGCTCTGTTGGTGGTTTCTCTTTCACTGCAAAACTTTTTTTTTTTCCTTTTTATTGAGTTTATTGGTACAATCTAGGTATATAATACAATTACATTCATCATTGGGATTCTGTACCTTTACATAATAGGTCTTGATTCTCATTTTTCCCCTTGTCCCTGCCCTCACTTCACCCCCTCCTCCCCTCCCCATTTACAAACACTTTATTTCCATTTTTTCAGTTTCTCATATTTTTTTCCTCTCCCTTATTACCTTTCCCCCACCTTTACCACTTTCCCTACACCTTTAGCCCTTTACTTCCTATTTCACATTATTAATTATCTCATTAGGATCCTGTGTACTATTATAGTTTTTCACACCAAAGAAACTATTCTGTATTTCAGTTAAAGCAATCTCTGTATGAACATTAAAAACAGGGAATCCTAAAATAAAACTAAAAAGGAAAGTAAAAGAGAAAAGGCAATGATGTAACATTAAAATAATCCTTAATTCTGGAGATGAAAATGGTCTCTGAACATATTTAAATTGCTTCTCGCTCTTATAGTCTTATCTTATTCTTTTTTTCATTATTTAGAGAATACTTTATTAGTTTCTGTAGTCAAACCCATGTAGATATGACCTTACATATTTAGTATGATGTGTTACCCCTGTACACATGGAAAAAAATAAAAAATAAAAATAAAAATTACTTAACATTTCTAGACCAATATGGTTGTCCATTTCTGCATAATGCCAACTCAAGACAGTAAATTGGGATGACTTTTTCCAAAGTTGGCAGCATCGTTAAAGTTTCCCAAAATTCAATTTATATGTATATATATATTTTTATTTTATTTACATAAAAAGACTAATAATAGTATGTTCTGCATAGATAGCAGCAACAGCTTTTTAATACAGTGAAACCCCAGTTGTTCATTCTTTGTGCAAATTCTCTTGCTGCTGAGGGTTTGCTCATAAAGTCTTCTCCTATGCCAATGTCTTTAAGAGTTCTATCTAATTTACTTTCCAATAACCTACATTTGATTTCATAGTAGCATAGTTTCCTTAAATATTAAATTTGACAATTAACAATATCATAAAATCTGTTTGGATATTTAAATAAAAACTAATGTCGAGTCTAAATTTTCATTTGTATTTTTAAACATAAACTTGTAATTTACTGGTTTTGTTTTTTGTGAGTATTTTTTTAAGTTTTAAATTATTTTCACATATAACAGATGAAGATCATGGTCCTTAGCAAATACACTTATAATGATTATTTTAAAAATTGCCCCTAGACAATGTAGGGCATTTATTTTATGACAGATATTTTGAATGCCTTCAGAAGACTTCTAAGAACATATTTATTTCCAAACCATAAAGAAAAATGATGAGAGAATAAGAACTACAGAGCAGCTGTGCTGATTTTTTAAAAAATACATAATTATTTGGCTTCTCCCAGGAAAAACACACCAATCTGTGGCAATATGGTCAAATAATACTCAACATTTATTGCCACAAGTTTCTGTTTTAGATTTTTCAATGCAGCAGAATCAGGAAGCTAAGCACAGTGTTCTCACATTGTACTGCACACATTTTTATATGGTGACCAGATGATACCAAAGAGAGGTACCCCAAAGATGCTGGAAGAATTGAGATAGTTTCCTTTTTCTGTGGGAAAGTGAGATTCTAAAGATGTGACCGCCCTGCTCTGTCTCCCAGCATGATTGTAGCAATCACTTTTCTGCTCCATCAGTGCTGGACAAGGAGCTGCCACATAAGTCAGCTGTTCAGGCTGGGTGTCTTCTTCCCAAGAGGTAAATCCTTGCCCTTAATGATGTTAGAGCGTATGCTGTTCTGAGATTCAACTCTAAAAGAGCATCTATCAGTCTACTCTGCTGGCCTTTCTGCAAATTTTGGAAGTGCCTGATCCACTGTATTAAAATCGTTTCTCAGCTGGCCGTGGCGGCTCATGCCTATAATTCCAGCACTCGGGAGGCTGAGGCAGGAGGATTGCTGTGAGTTAGAGACCAGCCTGGGCTACAGAGTGAATTCCAGGTCAGTGTCAACTACATAGTGAGACCCTGTCTGAAAAAAAACCCCACAAATAAATAAATAAATACATAAGTAGAATCGTTTCTCTAGTCAGGCACAGTGGCACAAGCCCATAGCCAAGGCCACGGGGGAGACTGAGGCAGGAACATAGGTCCGAGAGTTCCAGACCTGAATGGGCAATACACAGAGAGATCCGTCTTTTAATGAAAAAATCATCTTTTCTGGTTTTAAATACATAACGGAGCTCTTGGATTGAATCTGTCTAAAATAATTAGCACTTCTTTATGTACTTTTTATAAATAACCTAATAGGAGAATCATGTTATTTTGAATTATCTCTATTATATTTGTGTATTATACATTCAGTTGCTGTAGAGCTTTCTGAGAGCAGGTCTGTGAAGAAAAGCTACCTAAAAATAACCCCGATGCCCTTGGCGTTTATTCTGGAAACAGAAATGAACAGAAGAGTTTATAAATGTTCTCCTATAATTGGAACGGAAAAGGGAAAGAACTGGAGAGACCCTGAGTCTTGCAGGATCTGAAATTGCTCCCACTGTGAATTAGCTCACAACTCACATTGACGAGCCTCTAGTCACCCCTCTGCTTTCTGTCTTTTTTGCCGACACATTTCTAGTTGTTGTTATAGGTGATTTCAATATCCGTGTGGACATTCTCTCCAGGATCCTTTCTCTTCAACTCCTCACACCGATCGATCTGTCTTCTACTCCACCTTGGTCATTTGTTTGATGAAATGAAGGATTGTAACTGCCAATAAATGTAGTACCTCTAAAACTGCAATTTCACAATTGTCTCTGAAAATCATTTCCCATCTTTTTAGATTGTATCCTCTATTCCTTCTTCAGAATGCTGATTTCCTGCATTTCTCATCCATCATCATGACCCTTTTTTTTTTTCATCTTATGCATATTTTCAATCTTTTTCTGTTTCTTGCCTCACTGTTCTTTTCTGGAAAAACTTACTCCTGGTTAAATTCAAATTTCAAAATTCTTCAAGCGCAAACCTCAGATAAATGTAGCTAAAGTAAACAAAAGACCCATTAGCACTGCCAACAACCATATAATTATTTTCTCTGTCTTATCTTTTGAAATGAGTATTTTCTTTCAAGTTCCTTTCTTCTCATTTTTTTCACTTGAGGTTTGAAGACTGACCCCAGGACCTTGCACATGCTAGGTTAGTGTTCATTCATGGACCTACATCACCAGCATACTCTCTTCAGATCTTCTATCCATTCTGTCCTTCTCAATGACCTTTGTTTTTCCACTGAGAATTCAGTGATAACCAACAGCCATGCATACAGGGGGATAGCTTCTGTTCCTGGGTATGAAGTTGCTTGATAGGAGATACAAAATAATGACCCATAAACTGAATCTGACCTATAGTTTGTTTTTGAAAGAAAAGGTTTTCTTATGCACAGCAGTGCTTGTTCATTCACATGTTGTTGTTGCCTTACAACGCCTAACATACTATTTGACTATTTACCAGAAATATTTGTTAACCTCTAGTTCAGAACTTAGATGAGTAATTTTATTCTTTTTTTCACTGACACTACTTAGAACTGCCACAGTCCAGTGAAATACACACACTCAGACACAAACACACACACTCACAGAGAAAAGCACTTATTTGGATATATTGTTTTAAAATTTTTGTAGTCAGCGCTACTTCACTGCAAGGACTCTCACTTTAACATCGCAGTGCTAGGAGGTAATATTCATATTTTCTATCACCAAATGTATTAATTTATTTGTTTGTCCTCATTGACTCTATCTACTTTTCTTTTGAAATAGATGAATTGACCCTGGTTGTTGTTGTTGTTTTGTTTTTTCCTGGTACCAGGGATCCAACTCAGGACCTTGTGCTTGCCAGTAAGGCAAGGAGCCACTGAGCTACATCTGGGACCCAGCCCTGTTTTTTCTGAGAACAACCGCTCAATTTGCATTTAGGATCTCACTTCCTGTCTTCTGCTCAAGGACAAAGCTCCGGGGATTTTACTCTTCAGTGTACCATCAGATTTCATGATAGATTTGACATGGAATTTGAAAAAAAAATGAATGGACAATCATTTCAGGAGGTTTGAGTTAAACAAGAGGGGAAATGAACTAAGTTTGGGATAGAAAAAAAGATTCTTAAATTTGCATCAGAATAAGGAGACATCAATTAGATACCCAAATAGAGATTCACAGAGGATTTGGATGTACTGATCTGTAGTTTCTGGGAAACTTTGAGTCTGATAACATGTATCTGAGGTTTTACAACCAACACAAAATTATTTAATAATACCAGATACATAATACAGAAAAAGAAAAACTCTGGAGCCTTATAAAATTTGCCAAGTGGAAAGATATTTTAGTAAAATAAAACTAAAAAGGGGGGGTCACTAAGAGTACAAGAGCATTAGAAAAATAAGGATTTAAAAAGAGAAAGAATGACAGTGTCAAATGCTGCTAGGAGGACAAGCAAAGCAAAAAGACTAATAAGTTATAATTGGAATTGTGGTTATGATGATTTGGAAGGAGGTAGTTTCTTTTTGAGGAGAAAAACTGGATTTAGAATAAGGAGATTGGCAAAAGCAAGGGATTTTCTGTAATGGGGAGTTGCAAAATAGTGCATGATAACTGATTTCTAAAATGAAAAACGCAACTTATTTTGGAGGAGAGAAACAGTAAAGGACATCTTCCGAACTATACGGAGCAAAGCTGTCTGCTGGAAGAGTGGCATTCAGGTAGCTTCTGCTACGAGAACCCAGGTGGGCTTATAGAAGAGACATGAATGATGCCCACAGCACGCAGAGCGAATACAGGATATCTTTCCTGTGAAGGAAGCTTTCCAGTTCCCTCACAGAAGCTGGAGAAGTATGGGACAGTGCATAGCGACAGTTGACAAAGACAAACCGAAATCCCCGCTGTTGAGCAGGTGCAGATGTGACATTAATTCAGTGTGAGTCTTTTGGAAGAATACGTAATACAAGCATCTCCTGTGCACACGTTTACAGTGTAAAATTTATACTGCGTAAGTAAAACATCAGCTTTTACAGTTTACTAAATAAGTGCTGAAAGGTTTTTTCCAAAGTATCTTTTTGAAGAAACATCGTTACATGGGCCTGTCTAGGATTCCTGTGTATTTTTGTCCATCATGGAAACTGCAGCTCCGTTGGGGAAAAGCGCTTGAGTGGTTGCCATGGTAATGAAAAAGAACAGGAAAGAATGTAACTTTGCAAAGGTGGAACAATAGTGCCTGATTAATACGAAAGAAAAAGAGAGACCAAAGATTTGTCAAAGTTTACACTTTGATTAAATGCAAGAATAAGCAAAACAATTACCAAGACGGGAGATAACTGACCTTATGCCATTAATCATCCCTATATCAAATGAGTCACTTGGCTCAGTGCTAAATTTCTACAGTCTTCGGGATTTAATTTCAGAACAATAATTACCCACTTGAGAGGAGGTGTAAATTATTTTGTAGAAAAGTTTTGAGTCATGTACAGCAGAGCAATTATTTTGCAATGAAAAGTAAGAATGTAATTGTTTCAGCTTTTAGAAACAACTTTAGGAACAGTCATCTCATTAATAACTAGATTTACAATAACTGCAAAGGATAGACAGTCATAGGAATGTCTTTATCCTCAGGCTAGGAATGTAGTTCAGTGGTACAGCACTAGGATTTGTAAGGCCTGGCCTTCATTCTCAGCAGCAAAAAAAAAAAAATATATATATATATATATAGTCAATATTTCATTTCATATTTTGCAAACAGACACACTTTAAAATTTCCCTTTGGTAAGTCCTTTGCCTAGAAATTTACTCAGCTGTCATACTACTTCTAGAATTTTTGTTGTAGCAATTTAGTCTCCATTCTCTATCAATGAAATCTATCATATATAATTCCATATCTGAATTTTTAATGTATATATTTTCCATAATTCAATTAAAAATGGTAGTCTCTGAGAATAGCTATGTTATTGATTATGTATCATCCAATAATATATAACAAATCATGTTATTTATATTTCAATTTTCCTCAGAACTCTTGTTATATGCGTCTATATACCTACATATATCTATACATGCATATGTGTTCTATCTTTATACTAATTCAAGATCCTACTTCATTTTATAGTTGCAATAAATGAGGTTTATACTGATCTCTCATAATATCACATAGGTGTATAGGTCAGTCAAAAATTCAAATATAAGCCTCCTGCCTATGCTGTCTATGCACTTAAGCAGACCCTGTCTTTTGGGAAAATGCTTCTTTTAATGACTTTGTTACAAACAAGACCCATTTTTTTGTTTCTTATAGTTATATTTTATAAATAAACTGGAAGAAAACAACAAAATACATTCAATTTTCTTTGTTAATAGCAACCATTGCAATTAAAATAAAACACATTAGATTTATAGAGGAATGAAGAAAGAATGCTGTCCCTTTGGGGGAAAATATTTCAAACTGTTTACCATTTTAAGGAAAATAACTGCATATTCAATAGGCTGAATGCTATTAAGTGAGAGATAGAATATCCCCTTGTGATCTAAATTCCAAATATGGCCAGAGGCACAATGAATAGTTCAAAGAATAAAATCTCTAGCCTGAGGAATCTTAATGTATCTTTTGTAATGCAGTAAAGAGAAATATACATCAACAATAATATTTTGACTGCATGTAACCTCACTGGTTCCTAATAATAGAGGCTGAAGAACAATGCAAGTTTCAGGCCATTCTAGATTTTTTTGTCGGAAAAATTCTATTCTCTTCATAGAAATACATGTAAGGTCACAACATAAGAAGAAAATGTTAGAGATTAAAAACTAATTTATTTTGCAATCAAATGATATTTTAATATAATATGATTGAAGATTTATTAAATACATAAAGTATTCCACTTATAGGTATTCAGATTCTAACTAAAAAGACTAATGAAAAAAGAAAGCAAAGTAAGTTTATTTTACTGATATTAAAATAGTTGGATTATCTCTATTTGATTAGGTAGAGAAATTTAAATATTTCCTTCTGCGCAGTTAGGCCGATGAACAGATTCTTAGACTGCATTTGTGATTTTATCACACTCAATGCTAAATGCTAATTGTCCCAGACATCATCATCCAACTGAACATTTTATTTTATTTATTTTATTTTATGAAGCCCAAGTGGACCTCAAACTGATGATTCTCCTGCCTCAGCCTCCTCAGTGTTTGGATTACAGGAGTGTGCCACCATGTTTAGCTTTGATTATTAGTTTTAGTGGACAAAAGCTTGAATTAAATGGAAGGACAGGGAAGATGACAGCTTGGTACTATTTTCCCTAAAAGAAAAAGGGGTAAAGAGTATTCCACTTATAGGTATTCAGATTCTAACTAAAAAGACTAATGAAAAAAGAAAGCAAAGTCAGTTTATTTTACTGATATTAAAATAGTTGGATTATCTCTATTTGATTAAGTAGAGAAATTTAAATATTTCCTTCTGCGCAGTTAGGCCGATGAACAGATTCTTAGACTGCATTTGTGATTTTATCACACTCAATGCAGTATTCCACTTATAGGTATTCAGATTCTAACTAAAAAGACTAATGAAAAAAGAAAGCAAAGTCAGTTTATTTTACTGATATTAAAATAGTTGGATTATCTCTATTTGATTAAGTAGAGAAATTTAAATATTTCCTTCTGCGCAGTTAGGCCGATGAACAGATTCTTAGACTGCATTTGTGATTTTATCACACTCAATGCTAAATGCTAATTGTCCCAGACATCATCATCCAACTGAACATTTTATTTTATTTATTTTATTTTATGAAGCCCAAGTGGACCTCAAACTGATGATTCTCCTGCCTCAGCCTCCTCAGTGTTTGGATTACAGGAGTGTGCCACCATGTTTAGCTTTGATTATTAGTTTTAGTGGACAAAGCTTGAATTAAATGGAAGGACGGGGAAGATGACAGCTTGGTACTATTTTCCCTAAAAGAAAAAGGGAAAAATCTTTGGAAATAATTGGTAGTTTGTTTTAAGGAGAAGCCTTATTTTAATGATAGTCCTTAAGAAAATCATGAATTAGCTGAATAGTTTAAAACATCAATTAAATATAGTAGGCTTGATACTGAATTCAAATAGTACATTCTGATTGGGCTTCTGACTAGTCATGCTTAGCTTTTACTCAGCAAAAGCTCAGAACAGATTTTTTTTATTATATTTTTATTTACTAAGGCATTTATTAAATTGCATATTATGATGTTTTATCAATTACACCTTTTAAACAAATCTGCTTTGTCCCTTTGATTTGCAAAAGAAAATACCACAAATGTTATAACATAAATGTTTCAATAAATAAGAACTAGAGCTAGAACAGTGTTAAATGTACATTGAAAGTTATGGCATATAGAATGAAAGGAATATATTCTTCCTAAATCAATCACAGTAAGATGAGTAAATGCTAATTATATCACTAGACCAATGAAATGGAACAGAAAAATTAGATGGTTACAGTAAAGTTATGTATAATAAACAATATTTTTAGGGTTTTTTTGGCAGAAAATTATCACAAATAAAAAAGGAGAAAATGAATAAAAGTCAGCTCTAGAAAATGAAGTTGTAAATCTTTCATTATTTTTTATTCCTAGAATGGGGTCCTGGAGATTTACGGAAGAGTATTAAAAAATTAGAAAACAAGGACAATAAATCTTTTAAAATTTAGAGTTAGTCCTTTGGACACACTATACTATAGCACTGATTTCATTCCACAGTGAACATTTTTACACCACACTGAAGCTCAAATGATAGACGAATACTGAGAAGTTGCAGTTGCTAATTCTATGGCAAATAGTAAGATGCTTTTTATATGATGTTTCACGCTCTCTTTATGTGATCCAAACACAAGGATACATGAGTCTGTTCACATGTCTATCCAGGAAGTGTTCTTCTTACCAAAACAAGATTCAAATTGTGAGTAACAAGCAGATGTAGATAACGTGGTTGCTCTCTCAATGAAACAAAACAAAACAAAGCAAAATCCAATCCACAGACTATCCTGGTGCAGCAACAAATTTGTGTGATTTTAAGAAAGAAATTGGGAGATAATGACTAAATTTTCAGGAATCAAAACACAAAGATAATTATCTTCTGACTATATAAGGTTTTAAAACATGATTCCATCAAATTTATAATTCTATAAATGTGCTTCTGAAATCTTAATTATATAATCTTATCGACTATATTGATGTATGTAACCCCTTCGGGGCTGGCGATATACCACTGAATTGAAAAGTCTAAAATCTCTGCCTGTACACACACGTGAGGCGATAGGTTACTTGCAAAAAGTTCATCCGAATATTGCTGTTAACAGGCTCTGTGCAGTCGAGCAATGCAGAAAGGTGAGAGAGTGGGTGCTTGTTCAGGACAGTCAGCAACATTTGAACAGTATGAGGGCATAAAACATGAGCGATAAGTGCCAACCGTGAAGGAGGGAAAGCTGCCCGACGCCTCAGCAAGACAGCAAGGACCTGAACCAAGACTGAGTCAGGCGTAGGGGAGTCGGAATGGTGCAGCAATGTGATCAGGGAGGCAGTGTCAAGTTTCAAGTCAACAGAGAAAAATAATTATATTTCTTTGCTTGGAAAAATGACTTAAAAACAAGTATTGTCAGGAAGCCAATAAAAGCAGTAGGTTTGTATAAAAAAGGGGGACATAGGTCAGGCAGTGAAGCTCAGTGGTACAATGTTTAACTAGTAAAACAGAAAACAATTATTCTGAGGATTACTGAATATACTCTGTGAAAACATACACAGATTCATGAATGTAATGTGTCTCTCTCCTCTTATGAAAAGACTGTAGTGCTTTAAAGTTGCTGAGAGTTCAGATATGGGTCCATCCTTTATGCCTCATAATCTGTGCCTGACGCAATAAAATGTTCACGTGGAAATTTTCGTTTCCTTTCAAACTAGCAAATATTTGTTGGATCTATATTTTAAGTTATAAAATATCTACTTAAAATATTAATTTCAAATGAGTAGATTTTTCTTCCTTTTTGAGTCACAGTATAAGCACTTGTTATTTATGAGCCATAATGATGTGTCCCTATATTTTAGACGATTGACATCTTCTCTGTCTTATGGATTTTAAGTCACAAGTTAGAAACTTTACATTCTGAAAAACCTAAATTGATAAGAAAAAATTTCTACATACCCCTATGACCCCACTTGCTATGGCTGAGACCTTGATAGTTCCCCAAAGGCTCCTGTGTTCAGAGATGGAGCTTCGGGACAGTGGCTGCACCATGGGGACCTTCTACACATCCGTGCTTAATCCTCTGAAGGGCTCAGAGCTAGAAACTGGGCCTGGCTGGGGGTGAGGACTTAGAAGGGCCAGTCTGCCTGCTCTGTGTCAAAGCTATTTTTCACGAGAGCCCCTAATTCTGATTTTTCCTAAACAAGGCTGTCATTGTGCCTCTTCTCTTTTCTCTTTCATAGACCACATTTTTCACTTTCCATATACATGTTCATCTTGTTCCAGATATGCTTTTGCTTCTGATCTCAAAGCAAACAAAAACGAAAGAAATAAACCTTCCCTTGCTTTTATTTTTTCCACCAGCTATTTACTACTTATTTTCTCTGAGCCCATTTTGCAGCAGATTGTCTTAAATGAATGCTGTATACCCCATATCTCCAACTGCTTGCCTCTCACTCCCCTTTAAAGCCATTCTACCTAGCCCTCACCCCGTGGAAATTGTCATTATAATGAACGCCAATGTCTCCTCTTATAAAATCCAACAGTAACTTGTTTGCCCTTATCTAATTACCCTAATTAGACATTTAAGCATGCTGACTTTCTCTCCTCTGTGATGTACTTTTTTCATTTGGCTTCAGAAACACTATTCCCCATTGTTTTTCCTCCATCACTGGTCTCTCTTTCTAAGTCTCTTTTCTGATTTTATTAACCCAATGATCAATGTGTCAGCCCTTGGCCCTCTTCATTTCTTACTGACAGCAACTTTATCACCAATTTCAATAAACTTACATTAAATATAATAGTCTCTTTTCTGATTTTATTAACCCAATGATCAGTGTGTCAGCCCTTGGCCCTCTTCATTTCTTACTGACAGCAACTTTATCACCAATTTCAATAAACTTACATTTTAAATATAATCCATATGCTGAATTTTCCTCAAATTTGTATCTTTATTCCAAATCTCCTAACTCTATACCATGTATCCACTTGATTTAGTTAATGGCTTAGTAACAGAAAACATTAAAGTACAGCTAATAGAAAAAATGAATGCGAATCAGGGACACACACTAGAGAAAGGATTACAGGGAACAGTAAAATTTTGTGAAGTGGCATCCACTGTGGTGGTTCAGCAGAAGTGTAAACTTGATTGGTTTAGCAGCTGCCCAGGGGATCAGTAAAGCACACTTCTGAGTGTGTCTGGTCATGGAGGTGTGACCTTGGGTAAGACATGTGGTCCATGGATCCTTCTTCTTTGGCAGTGTTCTGCTTTGACTCCTGGCTGCCTTGAATTAAGTGTCTCTGCTCAGCCATATTTTTCTGCCATGAAGTTTCTGCCTTGGAGCCACCCAACTATGGTCTGAACCCCACGACACCACGAAACAAATTAACCACTCTTCCTTTTAGTTGTGGCTGTTGGAAAATATGTCTCAGAGACAGGAAAACTGACTAACACACATCCAGTTCCATATGCTGGCTTTAGTTGTGGCTGTTGGATAATATGTCTCAGAGACAGGAAAACTGACTAACACACATCCAGTTCCAAATATGCTGGCTCTCTAAATTGAAATGTTAAATATACATTCGAAGGTATGGAGCTAATATTAGAAAATCTGATTAATAAAAACATTACAAGAACACAAGAAGAGGGGGACTCAGTTTCCTAAGTGTGAGGCCCAAGTTCAAAGCCCAGCACCAGGAGAGAGAGAGAAATGGGTGGATAGGTCTAACGTTCTTTTTATTTTTTAGAAATCAAAATATACTGCCTCAACATGTGTTAAAAATATAGGTCTAGATTTATTATCTAGAGTTGTTCAAGAAACTATCCTAAAAGAACTGAAAATTAAAATAGTTTACAAATATTCCCTGTAGTGTAGGAAGGATAAGGTATTTCTTTTTTTCTTTTCTTTTTTTTTTTTTTGGAAGTTCATCAGTACTTACTATGTATATTTATTTTTTGACTTATTCCTGATTGAAACTAAGTTTTCAAATAAATGTAGAAGTACATTCTTTAAACTAAAACAAAAAATGTTGATATACTTTAACTTGAAAAATAGAGTGTTGAAGATAGATAAGAATTAAAGCAAATACAATAATTGCATACTTTTCATTGCCAATATCAAAAGATATCGTCTGACTTTGATAACCAAAAATAAGCTGAGATATAGGTATATAAGTTATGGTCCTTTTATGATAATAAAAATAAAAAGTGATGAAATTATTCAGGAAGAATTTAGAGATAAATGGGGACAGGCGCTTTGTTTTATTTTATTGTTACAGTACACATACTGCTTTTATAATTAAAATAACATATCACAAAAAAGTACTAAATTGAAAAATTAAATATTTTATAGGAGACATATATTTTCCCTTCCAATTTCTAGAAAAAATGAACATAATTATGCACTATAGTTACGTTTGATAATTGGCAATGCTGTTACATTAAATTGTGAAGAAAAGACATTACCACAAGCATGTGGAAAAAGTGATGGACAAAATCAGATCAAGAATTTCTAAACACTAACAGTTCTCCCCGCTTGTCTGTCATGTTTTAAAGGATTTAACAGGTGACCGTCTCATGGGAAGAGCATCAGAGGAGATGTACAGGGGGTGTAAGGAGAGCTATCAACCTGCTATTAGAAGTTTAGTAAATGCTTATCAAGCTCCACACACTGTCAACTTTTTGTAGTTCCAACAAAAAGTTGATTCACCACCTGTCTGGGGAGTTTTTAAAAGACAGGGAGTCTCAGTGTTCCATTCTCTATTGCAAATTCATTGCACTTTCAAATCACTTACTTTTTAATTCACAGAATTGCTTGTCTTTGAATTTTTCATAAAGAAAGGAAAGGGACACTGTACAAAGTGCCAAAATATATCTTGAAGTACTAAAGGAGTTTGAGATAGAAAAATGGGTGTGAGTGGCTGGAAAAAACCCTGGATACGAGAAAAAAAACTGATGGAAGTGCACTTGCAGGCATGGCAAATTGATAAAAGCTGTTAGAAAGGAGGCCAGACTCCAGCACTAGGAATACACATCCTGGTATTTTACAGACATGATAAGAATCAGGGGACTTTTGTTTAAGGTCACACACAGTACAAGGAGGTTGAGGCACTTATCAACTCCTCACGAGGAATGTAATCACTATGTTTTGCAAAGATATAGTAATAGAGAATAAAAACTGAACAAAAAATCAAAAAGGCTGGGTTTACCTCAGTTGAGGATGCCCTGGGGAAAAAAGGAAGAAAATATGAACGAAGTAATAACTCAGGGTATAGTCAGCTCTGGTCTCCCTCTCCCACAGTAAAAAACTATTATATCAGTGGATAAAAGGTCATTCAGCATGTCATAATATACGTCTCAATTTATATCCAAAAAATGGGGAGGCTGAGGTTTCAGGTATTTGAAAAATGTGGAGAACTGAAACAAGACCTTATCTTGGAGAAGATCATCAACATTTTCATTTTATAAGAGTACTGATTTAAAATAATCTGCTAGGAATGAATGAAGTAATTGTAATTATCCCTTTATAAGACAGCCTTGTAATAGGAAAAACAGGAAACTTGTGCATGTTTAGGTAAGAAAGATTAACAGAGAAATGAGATGCTTGCCATGGTAGATAAGAAAGAGCTTGGAAAGTCAGGACAGTAAAGTTGCTTCTAGTACTCAAGAAATCAAAGGGTCCAATAAAGAAGAAATACTGCTGATAATTCCAGCTCTGTATTACTTTAAAGTAGGTGATTTGCAGGGAGGAAACGCTGAAATTGGTGGAACCTCAGTATTTGATATTTGATGAAGCCTCTACACTTGTCTGTCCTGTTGAGAAGCAGCAACTTTTTTCCCTTTCTTTCTCTTTAAAAATCTCATGTGATTTCTTCCCATTTGGAGAAACTGATAAGGAACTCTGCTGGCGGTAAAGTCTACATTTATACAAATGGAGACATTTTACTCTCTCTCCCCAAGGAAGGACACGCGTAGTTCCCATCACCTAAATAGATCACAAGTCCTCCTGAAACCTTAAAATGTAAACAGCATGTGACAGGTTAGGTCTGGACGTGATGCTCCACAACCTTTACTCTCTGCTTCTCCAGCTTGTGGGAGGAGGAGCACAAGTTCAAGGCCAGCCTGGGCAAACTGGCTAGACTCTGTCCTAGGAGAAATATTTTAAAGAAAGGGCTGAGATGTAACTCAGTGACAGAATACTTGTCCAGTGTGTGTTACCCTGGGTTCAATCCCCAGTATGGCAAATGCACCACCACCATTCCATACATGGAAGTAAAGAACAAAATAAATCATCCTGTATATGTAAATGTACCCATAACAATGCAAGAAACATACAAGAAATTACTCCCTTTATTTTTTGCAACTCTCAGAGGATAGAGATTGCTTTGAAGGACAATCTTAACCTCAAGGAACATGTTAGACTCTGGTATTTTAAGATTTTAGGAGTTGCAAACTCTAAACTACCTGAGCTCCAAGTTTTGGGAATTAGAAACAGATAGTTTGTGGATGGCTTTAGGAGTAATAGTGAATGATGTTATTTCCAATTTCAACACTTTGTTTCTAAGATGGTGTTTTGACAATGTGAAAAATGCTGACCACTTGTGCCAAGTATATATAAGATGGATATTTTGGAAGAGTCCATCTAATTTGAAAGAAGCTGGATTCCAACCTATTCTTGGACTTGCTTCAGAGCTTTCTTTTTCTGTAGTATCCAAATGATAGCTAACAAGAGTGAAAACCATCTTCAGATATCTTTTAACAATTACCTTGTGTAAAAAAAAAATAAATGTGGAATAGCAGAATTTCACTGGAGATGTATAGGGACAGCAAGATACCTTCTCTTTGCTCCCAAGAGACATGATACAGGGCTTTTCACTAAATCTCTTTCAGTTTTCCTTTATGGAAGAGCACTTTCCAGAAATATGAAGTTTAAGAAAAATTCCACGAATATAATTGATTTTACCATCTGCCTTTCTTAGAAAACTATCAGTTAATAATGTAATTGCCTGGCACTGCAGTCTGAGCTGTACATATGCTACATTGGAATGCAGAGTTTGGTTTGCTATGACTTGAGGAAATGCGCCATCCAGCTTTTCTTTTGTACTTTCCTCTGAGTTACATTTCCAAGCATCATGTATTTTGACCTCTTTGATAAAAATATTCATAACACTTTATTTCAAGGTAAAAGACTACCAACATTTGAGAGTATTAACACAATAGATAATGAGAAGGGGATCTTTGGTGCCTTTATGATTAGAGCCGCTTAATAGATTTTTAATTATTTTCCATCAAAGTTTGAGAAATAATGAAGGAGAAGGACTTGCTACTATAAGGGATACAATAATGATAACTGAGGTACAGTGTTATGTCTGTGTACTTATATATCAAATCTTTTCTACTGTCTTATTTTGTTCTTTTTAGTGAGTAAATATTATATAAATAGAAGCTACTACAGTAAATATGATTAATTAGCTATCATAAACATATTGTGGAATATATCCACCTACAGAAGAGGTTTTTTAAATGTGCTTGACTCTTAATTCCTGGAAGATGTTTCACCCAATGGTCTCAGTTCTCCAGTGGATTTAAGAAGAGCTGTTCATTTGGTTTGAACTGTTCAAGTTTTTTTTTTTCCTCTTATGTGCTTAAAAGATTTCCAGGTTTCTTACATGACAGACCAGAAATCAGTGGTCTCTAAAGAAGGAAATTTCAATATTGACCCTTTGAATCTCAGAGATTGTATAATTATTATAAAACAATCCCGAAAATCATGTGTTTGTATAATAAAGTTTTATTTTATTTCAACACATTCCTAACATGAATTATGTCATGAAGTGTTCTTATGGACTGACAGAATAGTTTACAATAACTCTTTTGATCTCATCTTGACATGAGCCTGCATTAAAGAGGCTGTTTCTTATTATATTTTAAGTGTAAAACTTTCCAACCAGAAAACTGACAAGGTAAGCACTGTGAAAAAGATACTTTGAAGCTACATCATCTGTGTTCAAGTGTTTGTTATTCAATTTTTTAGCAATAAGGCATTTACCAAGTTACTTAAGTTATGTAAGTATTATTTCCTCATATTCTAGACTGGGAAAAATTATAATTTTTATCTCACAGGCTCTGGTAAAATATAAAAGAGATAAAGCAGATGAAGTTCTTAGTATGGTAACACACATGGTGAGTGCAGATTTTAATAAGGATTGTATTCACTTTAGAAATACATTTAAGATATAAGATTTATAAAAATGTAAAATATATCTTATCTGTTAATGTGTTGATCTAAAATTATTTGAATGCACTAAAATATTATACGAAAAATAATCTACAAATGTGATTTAATTAACTCTAGTCTTTTCACAAAAGTAATACAGATCTTTGCAAAGGTAATAAGATTCTTGGCTTATATTTTTGCATTACTACATTATAAAAGCTTTGGTATAATTGAGGCTAGATGATGATGAAAAAAATCCTAAATATACAATTGAAGAAATTAATCAAAATTCTTGTTGGTTCTTTGATGAGGGTGGATAGGATCAGTGAAGCAAACAGCTGGGAGATTAAGAAGCCTTTGTCCATTGCATTACATGACACAGATGTCAGTATCTTTGGCCATCCTCCTAGAAGAAACTATGTACTACACAAGCCTCAGTGACATCATCACATGTAATTTCAACATGTAGGACCTGCATTCTCTAGTAGAACCCAACACAGGCATTACAATGACAAACAAGTCCAATAGTGAATTCATAAAATTTACATTGGATTGATTAATATGGGAATAGTCTTTCAAATATTGGTTCCTACGATATGATTAGAAAGTTGTTGGTTATATTTAAAGAGTGAGTATTGAAGAGTGACTATGGAAGAGAAAAGGCTTATGGGGATACTGTGAAAGAATACCCATTCTGTGTTTGATTAGTGTATAGAGTAGTATATGCTATTCAGTCTGCAAACAATCAACTGATTTTATTTTCAAACTATTTTTGTAAAATGTGTTATTTGCTCAGCTTCTTAATGATGCTTCTGCTATTCACTGTAATTTTCTTTGTCAGAATATAATTTTAACTGAAAGCAATCTTATTTTCAAGCAAGATTGTGTCTTGCAGTTATAATTACGATTCTCAGAATAATAGTTATTATTTATTTAGTACATTGTATGTGTCAGGCACTTTTCTAAGTCACTTAAATGTGGCCTTTCGATGATCCTGTGAATATTGTTTCTAATCGTATGTTAATGATAAGGAAACTGAGGCAAAGTATGTAAGTTCTCATAGTCATACTGTTGGTGGATTTAGAAATCGAAATGAAAATCAGGCCACTGGTTCAAATGCTGCACTCCTAACTATCGCATTCACTGCTTTCCCACTAATCGTGGAGATCCAAGCCTAGGGGACACTATTCTTTTTGGCACAATATATAATAAATTTCACGATTTTTTTTCTCAGAATACAACACTGTTACAAGTAGCAGCCAATACCACGTGCTCATTCTCTGTCAAAACTTTCAGGATGTGTCTACCAAAAGGTCTATGAATTAACTAACAAGCCCAGCATGCAGTCTGTAGTAGGGGTCAGTACTGATGACTAGTGCCAGGGAGGGGAACAACTTCTTACTTCATGTAAGGGCTGTCAATGTGACCCAGTGGCACTAGATTTGTTATTTGTTGGGAAACACGGATATTCCCTTGAAAAAAATGAAATGTTAGTTTTAACTTTTAACTTCCAAAAAAAGCTATTACAAAAAAATTTACATCATACGTTCACATGAAAAATTAAAATTGTTTTCCTAGTGGAAATTGAAGCCCATAAATTAGCAGTACCCATCGCACTGTTTGAGATCCAAACGAAATACTGTATAAATAAGTATATTCTTATTGTCATATTTCTCCTAGTGTTTTTTGTATTTTGTAGGACTTATTAAAAGGTCATTCACATCTTTTTAAAACTATGCAGAGGCAATCTGTTTAAATGTATTATGGAACACTTTCCAAATACCCTCCATTTTTTGTAATGTATTAGCTTGCAAACCCAACTCAGGATTAACTTACTGGTGGGATCATGTCATAGTTTTATTTATTTCTCATGAAATATGGTGCTGTGCAAAAATGCCTCAGTCACTCCCAAATAAAGGAGAACCATTAATGGAATTCTTAAAAAATTGACTCTAATTTGACTTGATGTGCATAGTGGTACTGATTTCAATGTTACATTTACTTTGTAAATTACTTATACAAGAATACATGTTATATAAAAGAATATAACATATATTTCCACATTAGTTAGCTAATTTGTTTTGTAAGCACCTTTTCTTTGATTATATAAACTAAACATCCCACAACATTTAAAAGTAAACTACCAAAATCCACACTAGAGATAAAATTTCTTGGGAACAATTTCCATTATGCTTATTTCTTTTATGCTCCTGGCAAAAAATATAAATTAAAATACTTATACTGTATTTACCATAATTCTGGCTCTTATAATCTTCTATCAAAATAATTTTAAAAGTTGATAATCATACTACAAAAGACTGAATTTGTTTTCTTTTTGCTTACTTTATATTTTAAAAACAATTATATATATGCATATATATACACATATATGTAAATATATGTATACACATATGTATTTTTATCATACACCTCTACTGGTGAAACATTTTAATGCATGCAATTGTATTCACTTACTTATCAGGTGTACACACATGCTATTATATTAATACATCATTATCCATATATGTGTGTGTGTGTGTGTGTGTGTGTGTAAATTATAATCAAAGACATAGGGTTTATTATATTGCTAGTAGATGCCCATTTGATTTCAGCCAACTATCTTTCAGACGAATATTATAGATTACTAAGTAAATTGTATAAAAATTTATATTTGTAATTTTCACCTTTATCATGATGAATTATGTTTGTAAACATATTATCAACCTCAATCTAGTGGTTTACCTTCGGTCAACAGTAGAGGTCATTTAATACAGCTGCTTTGCATAAATTACCACTAGATGGCATTCTTGTGTCTTTGATCATGATCATTAATTTCTAAACTACTTTTATTAGGCGAACTCTTTGTTAGAAACAATTTATCTACATCATCTTTTTAAATTATGAGTTATTAAAGAGGCCGCGATATATTACCTTGCCTAAGGAGAAGATTATAATGATTAAAGTAAAAATTAAAAAGACAAAACCATGGCATGAAAGATAAAGAAAGATCTAATTTATATGAAACCTAAAAACACTGATTTCACAAAAGTAGAGAGTAGAACAATAATTACTGAGAGTTGGAGAGGTTGGGTGGGGTTTTAGGGAGTTGCTGTCCAAAGTATACAAAGATTTAGTTATACAGAAGGGAGAAATTCCAGAGATTTAGTGTACAACATGGTGACTATAGTTAACAGCAATACATTAGATTCTTGAAACATTCTGAGATTAGACATTAAGCATACTCACAACAAACATGATGTCTGTAGAAATATATATCTATCTCTATATCTACATAATATAGCACATATATACATATATATATATATATATTTCAAAACATGTTGTACATGATTAATACTTATAATTTAATCTGTCAAGCAAACTTTTGGCACATGCTTTAAAAAAGAAATGGAAATTAAAATGATAAAGTGAAAATAAAAGGCTTGGGACCTTGAGCTTTCAAGGCAGGTGGTAAAACCACTGAGCTAAAATCCCTGACCTGATACACAATATATTTACCATTGTTGATCTCTGTTTTTGCTATGAAAAATTATTTTTTCAGAGAATGGGTTTATATTTTTAATATCTATTTTATTACATAAAATAAAAAAATAAATTATGTAAAAAAGTATATGGCAGATTTCTCCTCTGTCTGAGAACATGGGTTATTTTCACTCATAGCTAATAAAAACATAAATGAGAAGAATGGTAAATAATTCTGAAGTTTATAGTTTAGGTGGCAAGGAAGATGCTGAGTTATTATCGGAGACAACCTAAAGACAAAAATAAGATTTTAATACCATGTAAGAATTGAAAAGGTTTGTTTTCATCCTAATGAAACTATTATCAATTTAGTGTAAAATTAAAGAAAAAAGTAACAAATCAGCTAGAAAAAAAGTCTGGTTTTGAAAAATTAGGAGTAAACATTTTTCTTTTTTAAATCTCCCAATATATTTTATCAATACCATAAAGATTATTTATCCAAATAATCTGCTACAAGCACTCAGATTCAGATGTCAGTGTAATGTGTCCTGGGCAATATTGCAATTTGGAGAGACTGTCTTATAAAAGCAAGGGGGGTGCTAGTATAATGTTTTTACACTATTAAGATATTCTAAATGAAAAAGTATATAAACTTTGGTATAGAGAAAAATCATTTATTTTACGTGGGAACTCTCTATTACATTCAAAATATTACAGAAGTATATTTTGTTCTCTGGACTGGACTTTGAAGCATTAGTGCTTTTCTTATTCTCCCAGTAACATAAAAAATCCTTCTTTTTCCTTTGGCAGCATCTCATATCTAGAAATGTCCATTTAAACCTTTGCCTTCTAATTTGCAGGTAACTGAAAAAAATTAATTCTCCTAAAAATTTAATCTTTTTCTAACTTCAAAATGAATTTATGAGTGATTTAACATACTCTGACTTTTTCTACATTTTTTTTCAAGGAAGTTCTTCACAAAGGAGTAATATAAATGACATTTCAGCAAGTTGTATGCTACTGAAATGAACTAAGAAATGGGAAAATTTAATGGGAAAATTTTCTTTTCCAAATCAATCTATGGCTTCCTTTGCTTTATTTGCTTACTAGCAATGATTTAAGGGTTTTATTGAATGAAGAGAAAGAGGGCTTTTTCATTTGCGAGCAAATTTTTTAATTTCCTGTTTCTGGTTTTATTAAAATTAGCATACAATTATTCAGACTTTCAATAGAAATATAAAAATTAGACCAAGGCAGAGAAAATGAAATATTACAAGCACAAATTTTCTGAATCAAGAAAAATAACTTATTTCAAAAGTTGATGAGTTTATAGTTTGATTAAAAGCAATTGAGCTTGGTTTGACTATGTTTGCCTTTTTTTAACTATATCTTTAAAAATTCAATTTACCATATTTAGCAGCTCAAAACGTTTGTATTATTTCTTTTACAAAGACAATCACCAACTAGCTTAAATGGAATGATTAATGAATAATTTTTATCATTGCTAGAAAAGTAAATATAACTTAAATATAATTTAATTTTTGTCAGAAAAATGTAGTAAAAATGGCAAGCCTGGTTCTTAGGGCCCTTACTTCTGACTCTGTGCCACACTCTAATATTATAAACATTTGATCAGTGTAGGTGGTAGATAACTTTGATATCAAAATGAGTAGATATTTTTCAATGATGTTGATGTACAACAGTGATTTTTTCTAGAATAGATAAACCGTTGAAGTGTTTGACAATGTTAAATAAGAACGGTAAGAAATGGGTTGCTACTTAGAAGTAGTGAAGAATGCATATTGTGGAACAGAAACAAATTAATTATCTTTCTAACAGTGAAGAGGAAATCAGTACTGTTAAACTTTTGAACAGGTTTTGATATTGTGTGTTAATGCGAGGATTAAATTTGAAATTTTATGTGCCTTTAAAATGAGGCTAGAAGAGAATTTGTGCAGAACTGTGTAGATTCTTGGGAGTCTGGTAGCGTTGACAAGGTTAAGTGGATATTAGAAAGAGATTATGAATACCAGGTGAGAGGAGACAATTCCAGGAGAGGCTCCTATGATGACCAAGAAAGGGAGCTAGAAAGCACCATGTCTTGTCCAAGAAAGAAGACATTAATGGTGCATATAATCAATAATACATAATGGCAAAAATGAGGAAAATTGGTTATAAGATTTGGTCGCAGGAAAGGTCACCAGGTCTTAGCAAAAGTATTAGCTTTTGCACAAGCAATATAGAAGAGTCACTAAGGGTAAGAGCAGAAGCAATAGGGTCAGCATTGTAGCATAGACTTTTATTGTGAGCAATGGAAACGGTGACTTTGAGAAAAACTGAGAAATCAGATAGATATTTTAACTGTCAAGCAACAAATGCTCAGGTTCCAAGGCTTTGGCTGAAAATAGGAATAGAAGGATGGATTTGCATTTGAGAAATATAACCTGGTGGCAGAAAGAATTAATTAATGGGAGTTGATGCGGAGACTGAACAAAAAGTGAAAAGTTTTAGAACATTGCCAAAGTAGTAAGATCGTTGGGTGGTGGGATGCATGAGACTGACACAACTAAATCCAGACAGGTTCTTGGGTCTGGAACAATGAGCCGCTGTAATCCAGTGTGCAATCGGTGTTTAGATGTGTCTTCCTTCCTGTAGGAGCATCAAGCTGTAGTTCTCTAAATTCTTCTGCACTTCTCCAGTTCTCTCTTCATTATATTCATTCTTCTTTACTTAAAAAGCATTCTCAAAAGCTTACAATGGCCAAGAACGTATTTGCTGATTTTTCTGTTTCCCTGTCCACACTGCTAATTTTCTATTTCAATTCTTACTGGGTAACCCTTGTTAGTTTATGACAACTTGTTTCTTTGTGTCTGGACCATCACTCTGCTGCCCTTTTCTGCTATTTCAATGGATCTCAACATATTTTTTCAATGTTCAGTGATGCTCAAAATCTATAACAAATTTAACCTGGCTCCAGTGGTTTATTACTTTGGATGGCAGCCACGGGAAGGTCTAGAGTTCTTTGTTGTCCATTAGATTTGGGGATCCTGGTCAACAGTTCATCCCAAAAGTATTTCCTTTGTTTTGCCTTTATGTTTCTAAGCTACCCCTCCTAATGTTACTTTAGACTCCTTACTGAGTTCCCTACAATAGAAAACATTTCTTTATTTTTTTTCTCATTGAGTTTATTGGTACTGTTTAGTTATACAGCACAGTTACATTCATCATTGGGATCTTGTACCTTTTTACATGACAGGTCTTGGTTCTCATTTCCCCCCATACTCCTGCCCTCCCTTCATCCACTCCACCCTTCCCTATTCGCAAAAACTTCTTTTCCATTTTTTTGTTTTCCCATATTTTCCCTGATTTCCTTTCCCCTACCCTTATCACTTCCCCTACACCTTTAGCCCTTTTCTTCCTATGAGGATTAGTAGAATACATTGGAAGACACAAAAACAACTCCAGATGTACTCAGCTGCCTCATCTTTGACAAAGGAGCTGACCATCCTTACTGGAGGAAAGATAGCCTCTTTAATAAATGGTGTTGGAAAAATTGTATTTCAACCTGCCAAAGATTAAAACTAGATGCTTACCTTTCACCATGCACTAAACTAAAATCCAAGTGGATTAAATATCTAAATATTAAAAAATAAACACTAAATTTGCTGGAAGATAAATTAGGCAGAACTCTTGAAGATATTGGCATAGGATAGAAAACATTTCTACAGGAGCAATGATTGTGTTGGAGAAAAGTTCTCATTTATTGTGTATCCTTTGACAATTAGACAAATTTGTCCTGTGAGAAAAAAAAATCACAAGCATCAAACAAAATAACATATAAAAATTTAATCTATTGTCTTGAATATAATCCATGTTGCTCCACCCTTGGATGTTTACAACAATGAAATTATCCAGAAGAAGAGCTACTCTTGCAATACTTTTTGGTTAGAAGTTTTAAAGTCAGATGAAACAACACAGAGTAGAACAGGGCCTTGTTCTATATCCAGGATCAGAAGTCAACTTGTCGCTTATATTATCTTATATATTCATTTCATTTTATATCTCTTAGGAACTTGAATTTGTTAGGTTATATAGCATATTTGATACTAGATATGTACATTTATAAAGTAGCAACAAGTTGCTGTTGTAAAGTTCTTTCATGAGCTCATACTTGAGAAATTTTACTAATGGGTTCTACAATGCCAGTTTTTAAAAAATCAACAGCTTTGCTAGTGATGTCACTACCATAAAGTGGACACTTCATAGTAAAATCAAAACCCTGAGAAAGCATTTCTGTTGTTCGTCATGGTCCCAGGGGGAGGAAAGTTCATTCCCTTTGATAGTTTTGGGTCACTTTGCTATGTCCAAGGGACAATTTAATGCAAAAGGACAAGCAGCACCAGGGAGACAAAACTTATGTTCTAACTTTGGAGATCTATCTTTCTAATGGCACAGGAAACTGCAGTCGTTAAGAACTCTGGAATTAGAACTGGGGGGTTTAAATCCCAGCTCAACCACTTAATAGATTTGCAACCTTGGGCAAGATAGCAAGGCTCTAAAACAACTGCAAAACGTAAATAATGCCTTAGCTTGCAAGCCTTTTGTGAAGAATAAAGAAGTCAGGTAGAACAGTTAACGAGGGTCAGACTTGTGGGAAGGTAGGATAAATGGTAGAATGATCATCAGCAATGTTCTTTTAGATAGTAAATTTGGGGTTTAATGAAGTAAAAGTAGAGCAAAGAGGTAAAAATTTGAAGTAAAAACATTGGGAAATGCATATATTATGAAACTATACATGAAGAGAATGGAAAAGAACAGAAGTAAATTAAGCTTAGACAGATTTACTGCAAAAGACAGCAATGTCTCACACACGAGCGTGTGATACTTTGACACTGGGAAACGTATAGAGAATGGTCCATTTGAGCAGCAGGAATTCATGAGAGCAGCAGGAAGCAGCATAAACCACTGTGCGATGACATAGTCACCTCTCCGGGGGAGGGACACCAGCAGTTCCTTAGAGGGAACTGGAGTTAGGGTGTGGACACTGAAGCCGTGAGGCTTGAGTCCAAACCCTGGGTTATTTATGCTCTAGTAACACGGACACGGGCAAATTCTTTAGCCTCTCTGTACTAGACGTCTCTTTGTGAAAACTATTTGGTAACAATGCCTATCCAAGTAGGGCTGTTTGGAATTTAAACGATTCAATAAAAGTAAAGCACTAGATTCATGCTTCATACTTATTACTTACATTATACATATCAATATAATTATTTTAAATAGTGCTAAATCATATAGTTTCCTTGAAGATGTGCAATCATTTGCATGTGTATCCATTTAAACAAAATTTTTATTTCATTAATCTCGATTTATTTTTTAATTTTTTTTTATTTTCTTTTTTTAAAATTTATTGGTACATTTTGGGTACATTATAACACTCATCATTGGGAATTTGTACCTTTACATAATGAATCTTTTTTTTTACAAAATCAATCCTGGTTTTTATTTTTTTACCCATTCCGTTGTCCTCCCTTCACCCCTCCACTCCTCATATCTACAAAGACTTTGTTTCCGTTTTTTCCTTTTCTCATATTTCTTTCTTTCCTTTCCCCTACCTCTCCACTTCCCCCGTTTGAGACTTTTTCTTCCTATTTCACCTCATCTATTATACAATTTGATCCTTATTTATACTTTCAGTTGCTCACACCAGAGAAATTATTCAGTATTTACACACATATGTCCTATTTATTTCACTTAAGAATATGATCTCAATGTGCATCCTTTTAGCTATATTTTTCACCATGCGCTAAACTAAAATCGAAATGGATTAAAGATCTAACTATTAAAAAAGAAACATTAAACTCGCTGGAAGAGAGGTTAGGTGGAACTCTTGAACACATTTACCTAGGAAAAGATTTCATGAACAAAACCTCAGTCACATGTGAAGTAGCACAAAGAATCAACCACTGGGACATCATCTTTTAAAAATAATCTTAATTTAAATTTATCCTGTGTAATGTCCATTGAACACAGCTATTTATTTCCTGAGCCCTCTTCCTCTGCAAGATTGTTATTTCCTTGAGCTCAGTGAGGAAGCATTTATATTTTTGAATCCTTGGTAAAAGAATTCTTAATTTTCTCCTGGGTGCTTTAAGAATGTTAATCTCTGAGTCCACTCTATTTTATTATTTTAATTTTCATAGTAGGGCTAGAACCTAGGTCCTTGAGCATAACTCTGCCATTGAACTACATTCTCGGCCCTTTGTATTTTATTTTCAGACAGGGTTTCATTAAGTTTCCCAGTCTGCCCTTAAAATTGGGATCCTCCTGTCTCAGTCTCCAGTGTAGCTGGATATAGGATGGTTCCACTATGCCTGGCTCTGGGCACACGTTATGTGAATAAAATCAGACTCTCTGCAAGACAGGGCATATTTTGAAGTATCCCCGGTGAGTCTGATGTGTGGCCATGGGTGAGAACTGAGTGTGTTAGAGGAGATTTAACATGAACCTGTTGATGCTTTTTTCTTTCAACCAATAATAAGTAATAAAACATCTGCACACATATGTATAATGTAAACACATACATATAAAAAATAAAAAATATAAACATAATAACAGAATTCAATACCCAGAAGACATTATAAAACCTTGCTAGATGTATTACTCAGGATCCCTGGAAACAAGAAAATGGAATTGCAAACAGAACGGAATGGTCCCTTGGGTTATCAAACAGGAAGATGCTTCATTCCCTTTCCTCTGTCACCTCACAATTTTCTCCCTTCCACTACTTCGATGGAACTAAAAGTAAAGCTCACCATATGACTTACTAATCTACAAATAAGAACTTTTTCCAGAAGATAAGTCGACTAAGTCTCTTAACTATACACTTTCATCCACCTAACTTTTTTCCATAGTGAAAGTGTTCCAGTGAAGGACTCAATGAACTGGTTTCCATTCTGACACAAATTCATGGACTCCTGGCACAGTGCAGTGCTCACAGATGTCCTTTGGGTGAGCATTCAGAGTGAGGACGTGTTAGGTCATCTGCATCATCCGGCTGAATACCCTCCATACCAAGAACAAAACAGAAAATATCAATACTTCTTTTTGTCCCATAGTTCCCCATCAGCTTTTATCCTATTGTAGAATGGTCTGTATTTACTATCTGCAATTTTTGCTTCCCTGACCATGGACAAAGTCATGCCAAACAGGTTTTTTTTTTTTTCCTCCCTAAGGTCACCTATTTTGCAAATCAACTGTCAGTTTTAAATCTGCTTCTTTCTTGATTTCTCAGTAGCATTTGACACCAATCAACTGTGGCCACCTCTACTGTTAGATATGATCCATAGATTCAACTGCCCAGTACATGTGCCTACTTGCATCTATGAAAGCATCTCAAATTTAACATTTGTTCAACAAAATTTCAAGTTTTTGTTCTTGAACCTACTCTCCCTACTCTCACCTCTTCATCGCTTTGTTGCTGCCATAATGATCTCTCTGCTTAGACTCTTGGACTAGTACCTTTATTACCATTCTTTGTTTCTGTGCCTGCTTTCATATGGTGCATTCTCAACACATGAGCTAGAGTGATCTTTTAAAATATAAGACATATGATCACTCTTTTGATCAAATCCTTCCAGGGACCTTAATTCTGAGTAAAATTTTGTTTATATTTAATTGGTATTTCTTAAATTTCTATAGATGATCATCTGGCTAATATAAGGCGATATTCAATACATTAAGAATCCATGACATTATAAACACATTATTCTTTTGTGTAACTGAACATTACAGGGAATCAAAATTAAATTGGATTTCTATAAAAGCAACTTCCACATTAAAGATAAACAGTGAAGTGAAGAAAACAGTTTTATTAATAACAGGATAAAAGCAAAATTATAGCTTTCAAATTACTGCAGATATTATTAACAAACAAAGCAATCAGTCTTTGTATTTTTGACATATTTCAGGTGCATTAAAAATTAAAAACAAAATACCCTCAGCTCTTTTATGTAAATTCTTGTTACAGCTTTAATGTTGGCCTCTCTGAAATTCAGATTCGAATTTAATTGTCCACGTCCCAATATTGAGAGGTGAAGCCTTTAAGAGATGATCAGAAAATGTGGGTCCCCCACTTTATAAAGGGACTCATGTGAGTAAGCTCTAGACACTTTTATAAACTACATGGGGACACAGCCTTTCTCCCTTCAAGAGAATAAAAGATTCAAGGTGCTGTATTGTAAATGGAGACCAGGCCCTTATCAGGTCCCCAAACGGTTAGTGCCTTGATTTTAAGACTTTTCAGACCCAAGAAAGTTCTAAATTACTCAGTGTCAGATATTCGGCTACCACAGTATAAAACAGAGCAAGACAAATACACTGCACATTCATTATAAAAACGTGCCAAAAATATTAATCGAATCTCTTCCAAATTATCCATTACTATTTTATTGCTCCAGTATAGTTTGAATAATCCATCATTTTAACATTCATAGAAAAAATTAAAATTATTCATCTGCCTTTAATATTTAGAAGAAGCGTGTCATTATAGGATTCCTAGTAAGAATAGGATTCATGGTAAGAAAACTGAGAATTTAGTCATATCCTGGTTGTAAGTTATTTGCTCTGATCTGTTCTCTGACTTCCTATATTTTTTATCTGTGAGCTAGAAGTTTCAAACTGATGAATTCTGGGCTCTGTGTCACTTCTAAATTTCAAGATTATATAATTACACCTTGAAAGAAACGGTGACTCCCTGATATTTCCACTAAAAATCAACATAAATGGTCAAGAATGGGAATAAAATCATGCATAAGCTCTGCTATCAACATTAATAGGTAAAGGAATACTGCACCCAGCACTTATTTGTAAATAGAAAAAAAATTCACATTGCCACCGAACATGACTGGGAATATACAATTTAGGAAAGCTAGACTGAGAAAGTTTTTGAAAAATCAAGTTAGAAGTTACAAAGAGAATATATAAAAATTATCTTCATAAACAGTCAAACTATCAAATGAAATTTAAGACAAGCTGTTTCTCAGCACTGACTACATAGAGTAGATTTAAAGTCTGTAGTACTGGATAGAGAAGCCTCACACAAGGCAGACACACATATATACACTGTCATGGGTTGTGTCTAGATGTCCCCTCAAAGCCTCATATGGTCATAGTGGGACTTTTTCAGAGATAGCTTGATCTACAGTGTGTGCTGCTGGGATTAAAGGTGTGTGGTTATTAAGTAGTCCACTGACTGGTTTGGCATAGTTCTGGGTAGGGTCCCAGGTATCTTACCCTGGGTGCAAGTGCTACCTGTCTTAAGGGTGGGTAGCCTGGATAAAAATATAGGACAGAAAGTGGGCTACTATGTGGGTGCTTGTCACTTGTCGTTGTTTGCTGTCATATGCCTGTTCTGCTTTGCCATTAACTTTTTTTCCTCTGCAAAGCCCCTCTGCCATGCCCCTCTGCTTGGAGCCAGCCAACTATGAAGTAAAACATCTCAAATCTGTGAGCTAAATAAGACTTTCCTCCTTTAACTTTGGGTGTTGGATACTTTGTCTAGTAATGAGAAAAAAGTAACAGACACAGACAAAGGGTAGTGATCATGAAAATAAGTACGGAATGAAAATTTTAAAAATAGGGAAATATGGAATCCCTACTCAATGAGAAATAAGACATGCCTCTTACTCTCACAAATACTGTCCACAAAATAAACTGTATACAAATGTATGGAAAGTATTAAACTCCAAAAATTGCCTGTGAAATAAAAAGAAACATAAAAAAGCCAACCACATCTATAGAACAATATAGTAAATAAGAAACAGGAATCAAAATATTTTTGATAATAAAAATTTTCCTCTAAAAACAACTACAGCGATGACTAAACTTGCAATACAACACAACTATATAAATTAAATGTAATTAAACAAGTAACTGATAATAAAAAACCCCTTGAAACAGAAATATAAATACTAGAACTATAAATGGGCAGAAAAGAAGTTTTAATGAAATAATGGCTGAATTTTTCTTCCTATTGTCAATTATATCATTAGGATCATATGTACCATTATAGTTTTTCACACCAGAGAAACTATTCAGTATTTATACATGTGTTACTTACTTATTTCACTTAGGAGTATGTCCTCAATATGTACCCATTTTCCTATGACTGACTCTAATTTCTCATTCTTTATGGCTGAGTAGTATTCCATTTTATAGAAAAACCACATCTTCTTTATCCAGTTTCCAACTGATGAAAAAATGGGCTATTTCCAAGTTTCAGCTATTACAAACTATGCTGCTACAAACATAGGTGCATATATATAACTGTGATACGATTCTTAATTCTTTTGGAAAGATACCCAACAGAGGGATAGCTGGGCCAAATGGAGCCTGTAGTCCCAGCTCTTTGAGGTATCTCCATATTGATTTCCATAGTGGCTGCACCAGTCTGCACTCCCAGCAACAATGGAGAAGGGGGAGTGGGAAGGGTAGGGGAAAGGTAATAAGGGAAAAGGAAAAAACAATGAGAAAATGAAAAAATGTAAATAAAGTATGTGTAAATAGGGAAGGGAGGAGGAGTGAGGGGAGGGCAGGGGTATGGGGAAAAAGTGAGAACCAAGACCTGTCATGTAAAGGTACAAGATCCCAGTGATGAATGCAACTGTATTGTATACCTAAAATGTACCAATAAACTCAGTGAGGAAAAATGAATAAATAAATAATAGCTTAATTAATTAAAATGACAGAAAATTACATTAGAAATAAAAGTAAATTACCAAGTATCCAAGGAAGACTCAGTGAAATTGTAATAATGTTGATTTAATACAAGCAGAAACAACTCTGAGATAAAGACAATTAGACAAAGAATCAATAAAAAGAGAAGGGAGAAAGTAGTTGAAATGGAAGAGAGACAAATAATAAAAGTTTTTGTGTTCTGAAGAGAAAAGCAAAAATGGTGAAACAAAGCTGTTTCCAAGTATAATTTACAGACATTTTCATATAAAACAGCTATCCAGTATAAAATTTAAAGAGATTGCTCGGTGCTGGAAAAAAAAACTAACCCAGTACAGTCACCTGTGAGACAAATTTTAAATCTTTTAGCTAAGGACAAAAAAACTCTGCAGTGCTTCCAGGTTAGAAGTTAAAACAACCCTGAAAAGCATGAGAATGAGAGTAGTAACAGGCTTTTCTAAGAAAAAAATCATGCAAGGGAAGACAACTGTCTTAAGGAAATAATGAACACACACAAGACATTATGTCCAACTGTGCTGTCCTTTGAGTAAAAATGTCAGAGGAAGAAATCTTGACTGTACACTACTACTGTTCACAAATATACTTCAAGGGAACTAGTAGAGCTTTGTGTAACCAAGAGAGAACTGGGGAAATTTTGCTAAATGGATTAAGAGTTACAGATTTGTGTTCTAATTATAATATAAAGGTAATACTGGGGCATTTGGGGTCATGGATGTAGAAAAACACACAAAATGTTATATTTTCTGCCATAGCAGAGAGAACACAACAAAGAGGTGGTGACATTTTGTTTAAGGATTCAGGAAAACATGACATAATTTTTGTTGCTACATTTGAATATGAAACATCGTGAAGACATAACAATGACACTCATCTTGGTACTGTCTTTATCCTCTTGTTGTACATATTTGAAGCATACGTTGCTTCCTAATTCAAAGAAAATACAAATCACAAGACATGAATAACCATATTTTTCATCTTCTCCTTTTGTCCACCTGTGTTCTGTACCAAACCCAATCTTGCACATCCACTCGCGATGCCAGACAACAGACCTGTTCTGTCCCTGCTAATGACTGTTCTTTCCATCTATGCTTTTGATCTATGCCTTATAACTTTCTTAGGCATATTTTGTTGCATTGTTGAGTTTCAAAATATCAAAAATCTACTAAAATGTAAATTTCAAATTTATAGCATGTCTCTGTTTTGTGAAGTTTATCCATGCAATGTACTGACACATATTAGAATCACAACACTTTAAATGATAGTTCTTACTTGTCCCTCAAACTTTTCAGTGAGGATCGAGAATCAGCCTTACTGAAGTCTCAGGTGTCTCAGATAAAGAGGCCAGACACATTGGTTGAGTTGTAGCTGCATATTCATAGATCCAACTTGATGTTCTTGAGTGAAATAATATGAAATGACTGTAACTACACTTTATTTCTTTCCAATGTGATCTTCATTCCCTAACCATATTTTTCCTGCCATCACAGCTGTTCACCTAGTTTTTCAAACAGAAATCTCTTTTTTTTAATTATACCCTTTTTTAAAAATGCTACTTTCAGAGCATTTGTTTGGATGTCAAAATGGCCAATTTTGTCTCTTAAAGGTCAGAATCGATCATCTTCTGATAACTTCAGAGGCTGATCTTGACTTAGGACTTCTTCATTGAAATATCCTCTTGAGAGATCTTTTCAATGTGTTTTACCTTCTATAAAACTGCCAGAATGGCCTTATGCAATTATAAATCATAGAACTCCACTCGTTGCTTAAGTGCTTTTGTAGCGACCAATATGGTCTGAAACTGCATTTTCATTCTGGTGCTGGTACTCCTTTCTCTTACTATGATGCTTCAAAATTAATGGCACTTGATTTCTTGGCCAAGTAGTTCAGGATTTTACTTAGGTTTTTAACACTGTCCCACTTATCTACCCCTTACATCTCCACCTTTGCCAACTTGCTCTCATCTCTTATATGAAGTATTCATTCCTTGATACCTTGCCCTTTTAGCAATCGATTGCATTTTCATCTTTCTTATCATTATAATTAGCGCAAATTGGTCCTATTATGTTCATGGTGATACACTTTTATTTATTTATATTTACATCTAACTCCTGTATGACAAAGCAGGTATTGCCTTGTAAGAAGAGCTCATGCCCTCAGAATCTGTCAGGAATGCATGAATGAAACACCTGAATTGTAATTTAAAGAATCGCTTATTTATCATTTTGAACTTCTAACTTTCATATGCTAAAAGAATAATTTAAAAGTTAGCATTTTACTGAGCTGAAACTAATATCTTTTATATTTAAATTTTATTATTATAGTTTGATGTAATTTATATGTTTAAATTATATGTTAATTAAATGTATGTTTCATTTACATATGTAATTTTTTCATCCTAGAGTCATTAAGAAGCTGTCAACATATATGGATTATTTTCCATTACTGACTGATCCTTGAAGTTGTATGACTAGTTAAGTATGACACTTAATAAAGTGAAAATGAAAATGAGTTCTTACTGTTGTAAATGACTGCTCACTCACTTTGTAACACTAGTTTCTTTGTGAAGAAATCTATACACACACACACACACACACACACACACACAGTAATGGGGACTGAACCCAGGGCCTTTGTCCTAAGCTGCATTGTCTATATCCCTAGCCTTTATCTCATTAAAGTTGCCAAATTGCCCGGGCTGGTCCAGAATTTGTGTCCTCCTGCCTCGAGTGTGGAGATGACAGGTATGTGCCCCTGGCTCAGCTGGAGTAATCCATCTCTATGTCCTATACATGCACCGCATACAGTGTCTGCCTCCTGCCATGGTCTGTGCACTGTCACAAGAAGGGTGCTGCATGCAACGGAGGAGGGTTCTTGCCAAGGTGGCCATTTACTTAAATTTTCTCCTTTACTTAGTCATAATTATCAGGTTTCAGTGATACCATAATTCTGCCGAATAACCAACAAAAATTACTTTTCTTTAGGAAATTAGAGTACCGTCTTTTAAATTTAAGTTGTCTAAGGCTTAGGTGGAAAGAATTTGAACCACCAGGGAGACACATTTTATTTTCTTTCACTTATTTTTGGTATGCTGCCCTTCTAATCCCACCTTCTCTGCTAAGGCGAGTCTTACCGGAGAGGCATATTTTTTGGGTATCTTACACTTTTCCATTTTGTTGGAACTTGATCTATAAAGTTCTTCTCAAGGTGATGGGAAAGTTGCTTCAAAGGCACAACATGTGCAGCAAGTTTGAGGTAGTATTGGTTTGACCAAAGTCCTGTTATATTATCTTGAATGTTAATGAATATTTAAATTAATTTTTAAATTATGCTTTAGTCCTAAAGCAATGAATATTATATTCTTTCACTTCATTTCTCTCAGAAGTTCCTATCTGTTAACTCTACATCTCGACTATTTGAGAAATATATCTTCAGGTAAGACTTTTTCAGTTGATTCATTGGTACAAAGACAAATAATACAAATGTAATTTAATTTCTTTCAAATCTCATATGTTTTTATGGCTCTTTCAACCTATTTCATAAAAGTTCCTAAACAAAAGTTACTTTTTATCTGACAATATAGCATGTGAAGAGCTTTTGCAAACCTGCTGGCATATTATTTTTCCTAACTCTATTTTCTTCTTTTAAGCTCAAAGTATCAGATTTTTAGCTTATGCTTTATTGCTGGCCAAAATTTAGAATAGTTATGGCTTGAAATTAAAGAAGCAAAGATCATGATCATACAGTATCTTTTTAAATACATGTTAACAATTAAGCAAACTTCTAGGTTTTTTCACGCTGTTTGTCTAAACAGAAGAGGTTTTTCTTACCATATAATTTCGCAACACACAAACCATTAACACAAAAGCATCATGCCTAAGGTAAACAGTTCTGGGTTGCCAATGTAATATCCCATTTTCTATACATATATATATAAAATAGAATGTAACTGTGTAACTGTCTTATATTGGCTTTATTCATTAAAATGAATTTAAATCCCCTATGACTTTTAATTGTGCGACACCTGTTATCTTTAGTATTTAATGTATGATAGTTTAATGATTTACTTAATAAAAGACACCTTGGTTGCTTCTAGGTTTTACCAATTAAGAATAAAGCTACTGTAAAATATATGCAAGTCTTTGTGTGTACATAAGTTGTCAGTGTGTTGACATGTGTTTTCTATTTCTTTTGAGTAAAAACTAAGGAGTAAAGTACAAATTCCCTTATGATGAATGTGCTCACTATGTATATCTAAAATGTGACGATAAAATTAACTAAAAAATACTCGGGAAAAAGGAATGTTTTAATTGAAAAAAAGGAAATGTAACTGCATTCCAAAGTGCCTGTATCATTTTCAATGCTATAAGCAGTAAGGCAAAGTTCCTTTGGTTCACATCCCTGTTGGCATTTGGAGTTGCCAGTATTTTGGCCATTCCTATGAGTAAATAGTAGCAACTCATGTTAATTTGAAATTCCCTAAAGACATATCATGAACATGTTTTCATTTGTTCATTTGCCAGCTGTACATCTCTTCCTGTGAGATGTCTGTTTAAATCGCCAATGTTTTCTTCAGATTGTTCATTTAACTCTGTTAAATCTTAAGTATTTATTTATGTTTTGGGTGGCTGCAATGTATAAAATGTATCCTTTACATATATTTCTTTGAGGCTGTAATTGTCTTTGCATCCTCTTAATACTATTGTCTGTAGAGTAAGGACAATAACTTTCAATGCTAATTAAATGCAATTTCTCCAAAAAATTTTTTTTGGGTACTGGGGATCGAAATTTCTCAATTTTTCTTTCAAGGATCATGTACCTGATACTATATCTTACCTATCAAAGGTTATCTAGGTTTCTTCTAAGAGGTTTATAATTTTGTTTTATATTTAGGTCTATACAACATTTGGATTTAACATTGCAAGCTGCAAAGTCTGCCTCTAGATTAAGTTTTTGTTTTATTTCTGTTTGTCTACTTGTTCCAGCATTGTTAAAAAAAGACCATCTGACTCTCTTCCTCATTTTCCATTTGGGGGATCTTCAGCTTTGAGTCAGTCTTGTCCCACCCTTGCATTCCTCTCTAGGGTGAGGATGAGAACCTGAGAAAGGGTGCTCCTCATGGCAACCACGCAAGAAAACTCGTGAAAGCAGTGGAGCTATATTCAATGCCATATTTGACTCAAGTCTATGATCTTAATTCCTGAATGATAGCACCCTGCTGTGAAATTAGGGAAATGCTATAGTGCTCAACATTTTGAGAAAATATTTTTCTTTCAGTATAAAGCTGCTCCACTTAGACACATGAATCCTCGTCTTTTGCTAAATCTTTATAGAAAATGAAGATACAGTGAGAGTTAAAGGTTTAAAATCTGCAAACATTCATACTTACAGTGAAGAAGGATAACACATAATCATTTTAAATAGAGTTCTTTGCCAAAATATATTCTTCAGATTTTAAATATTATGAACATTATGTATCTATCTATCCATGCATCCATCAATCCATCCATTATGTTTCTTCTTGTATCTTTTATCTATGTTTGCTAACTTGTCCTCTTTTTCCTTTTCAGAGAAAACTTCGTACTGCAGTCCCTGCTCCACTCATTGCTTTGTGTTACAGAAGTGATCTCTGTAATTAAGTTCTATGTCATCATTCTTATGTCACTGATACTGTAACAGTCAACCTATTCAACTTTGTTCAAAGCAGACTTTTCTTTCTTGAGTCCAGAATATACACAGGTATGTGTGTATGTGTGCATGTGTATACTTGATAGGGATTTTTTGATAGCTTAACTGAATCTTTTCAATAGTACATTGTTTAGGGGAAACTAAATTATTATTTAAAAATGACCCATACTTATCCTCACTTTGAGGGGTGATTGTTTAAAAATGATCTATACTTTCCTGCCACTTAATCCTGGGCTTGACACTGTGACTTGTTTTTTCCAGAAGATTTTAGCAGAGACGCTGCAGCAGAAAGTCATATCGTAAAATTTAAATTGCACACACTTTTGCAGTTGTTACAGAAGGGTTCTGAATCCAAGAAAATGAATGCTTTTTGGATACAATCTCAGATTTTGAGTATCAACTTCAGCTCATCCATAGATCTGTTACGACAATGGTTTAAAATTACTGAATTTGAGTGCGGTCAGTGACAATATTCTGTGCATCTATTGATACAAGGAGGTGTTTAGCAAATAATCCATTGATATAAATAGGTACCTCTTTGCACACATTCATTCTATTACAAAAGTCTGAATCAAAACTATCAAGATTCATTTCTCCCTTGAGAGAAGCATAAATTCACACTGGAATTCTATTTATTCAAGTGAATATAACTCTGCTCTTTACTATTAAGAAAATCGAGCTCTGAAACATTAACTGTATTACATATTTCCTATCTTATCTTCTACTTATTACTGACAAGAAATAACATTTTGCTCTCCAAAGTTCTGATCTCTTTAACATATTTCTATGGTCTAGAGTTTGTTTGTTAAACTAAAGAGATATGATGGACAATTACCTAAAGAACATAATTAAAAATAAGCAACTACTAGCAATATTTTCATCAATAACTGTAGATTATTTGACAAAGCTCTTATACAACCACAAAATAATATTTTCCAGCCAGCCAATTCTGCATACCCTGGATCCACAGGGAAATGCACAGCATGACAGCATAGAGTCCAAGAGGAAGTGCTCCTCTCAGAAACAATGGCACGTGCTTTCACTCCAGCACAGGCATTCCTGATAGTAACTACAAGAAAATCGACCAATCTTTCTGGATCTTCATTTTCTCACCTTAGAAGAAATGAGCATATTTTATAAAATTACCCTGAAAATATCTTCCAGTGCCTATGATCTACGATTTCAACATTTCAGTAAGTACTGGTGGTCTTTGACCTCAGGGAGATTTTTGAAAGCCTTTGACCTCAGGGAGATTTTTGAAAGCCTGCCTCCTTGGAAGAGGAAGAGTACTTTTTTGCTCTCATTGGGGACATGAACATCTCTTACTGTGACAGATTCACACATGATCCCTGAACCCAATCATAACCGTTATTTAGGATTCCCCTTCCTCTGCTCCCTTTCTTTTCTTCCCTCTGAGTCCTAAAACTCTAAGTGATCCTCCCCTGGAATCTGTGATCATCTGCACATAAAGGCTGTGTTGCCCATTTTCTAACTCGGTGACTCACACTCAGCCTCAGATATTTCAAGCTCACCACAGGAAAGCTTTCCTTGGTACCTTGATATAGTCTCCAACATGCACATTGTGTTTTTCATTCTTAGCCGTCATCATACTTAAAATTATTTGTTATGTGTTTGTTTTTATTCTAACTAAACTGAAAGCAATGACTAAGTTTCTCATTTTTGTTTTGATTCTAGCTGCATACCCCATTCCCTTCACAATTCTTGGCATATAATCGAAACTCAATGAATAATTTAAAATTGACATAACTTTTAATATTCTATTGCACTTGTTCAAATTCTGGGGGTGTAGAAACAAAGGGCCTAGTTCTTACAGCAGATCGGGATAAACACATTTAAATTGGGTATTTTGGAACCAGTAGTTTTGTGAAGGAACTTGATGCATTCGATGGAAAATAACCATCTAAACTAATAAAGACGAAGAAAAATAATAAATCTTACTCAAACGTAAGTTTTGATGAGTCATACTTAAAGGACCTCTTTATTCTGTGAGGCAGATTGAAATGTTGTCATGAAAAATCCCACACGAAAATCTTATCTATGACTTTTTAGCTTTTTCTAGGCAAGGAAAAGCACTTCGTACAGACTACAGAATTTCAAAAAAGAAAATGAAGATGATATGAAGAGAAATCTCAAAAATCACAGAATGCAAAAACTCATAGGTACTTTCTAGCTCAGTGTTAACAGACTGTCACCAGAAAATATGCTATTACACCTTAAGAAAATTCTGGGAGAGAGAATTATTATCTCAGAATTCAATAAAATATCTCAATAGAGTTATGTCAGTTTAGTACAATAAATTAAAACTGAGTGTAATATTTCTGCATAGTACAAAGAATATGTCAATATTTAATTTATCAAATGTAATAAAAATTGAGTATTAGAACTCAAAAGAAAAAGCCAAAGAAAAGACAGAAAAAATTTAGGCCAAGATCCTTGTTTTTGAAGATGCAGAGACTCTCCTTATAGCAAATATTAAATCAGCGATGCACAGGGGATACCCTAAAGGAAAATGGTTATTTGCATAAATGGATTTAGGCTCCAACCTAAGTGTATAAACATCAAAATAAATCTATGTAACTTTCTATTATTATGTCAAAATGACCAGTAATTTGTTTCCTAAGGTTCTAGCAATTTCAGTTTTACTTTCTATATAATTAGGCATTTTTTATGTATTGTATTTATTATCTGCATGCTATATAAATAAATATTTATTTGGACAAATATCATTTAGTCTTTTTAAAATAAGGAAATATGTATATAAATAAATTGATATAACTGCCTTACATAATTTTATTTGATTAATTTGATTTTATAGCACAAGGAAACTAAAGAATGCATAAGAAGGTTAAGGGAACAGTAAATTTCTAATAAAATCTTAGATGATATTTGTGTATTATTTATTCATGGTTTTTCCTTAAGTGCATATTTTTAAATAAAAATTTAACAATTACCTTTTTATAGAATAGTAATCCTTACACAAATGCCATTTTGGCTTTATATCAATCTTATGGAGTTTTTTCAGATTAGAGATTGGTGTATTTATAGAGCCACTCATTTGATCTATTTAGATATATGGATTTAAAAGTAAAATAAACACGCAAATAAAAATCTCTTTTGCCAGATATATTCATTTCTCCACTGCAAAAATATATGGTGAAGATTTATTTTTAAACTCACTTTAATGTGAAATACAATGGGGCTCAATTTTGGCATTTATAAATGGTAAAACTTCTAGGGGTAAAAAAGATTAAGAGGTATAAAAAATAATACACATGGAGCAAAAAAGTGAAAAAATGAACATCATATACATGGAGACAAAGAAGGATGTTTCCATTTCCAGTAAGAATCCGTTCCTCTGAAGAGCAAAGCAGGAATTTCTGAGACCTGCACCACCAAGGTTAAGAGATGAGTGGTTGCTTGCGATGAATTTTTATTTTTTATGACTTTTTGTATAAATCCAAGAATGTTTTAATGGAAAATAGAATATGAATGCAGTTTTAGTCCTTTATTTGTTGCTTATGTACAATTTTCAGTTGCATAAGTTCTATTATAACTTTGGCACGTTTGTTTGTAACAGATTTAACCTAGTTAGAAAGATAAAAACTTCAATTTTTAAGAAAATAAGCACTGCAGCATTTAAAAATAATTTGAGAGTATATTTTCTTTTTTACTTAGATAATTTTGAATGCAGTATTGTTCTTGCCTCCTTGTTACGCACATTGTCAAAACATTCTTCTCCTAATCTGTTTCTTAATTTTCTTAAAATAGTATTGCTAAAATAACACCATTTACAATAGTGTGCAGATCTACTCAGTAATGAAGAATATTAAAATGAAATTTGTTTACAGTTTCAGAGGTATGGTAAACAATAAAGTGATCATATTTAAATGCACAGTTTCATAAATCCTAACATACATTTTCGTAGGTGAAATTAGCACCATAGTCAAGATATTAAACATGTCTCCCATAAAAAGGTTTGTCTAGCTTGTTCGTAATTAATTTTCCTCTAATTAGTCACAGTGCCCAGATAAAATCTGTTTTCAGACATTATAGATCGTAGTTATTGTTTTCTGGACTGCTGGACTTTTATATAAATAAGTGCATGCAGTATGTTCTCTTTTGGAGGGTTGATTTATTTCAATCAGGTAACTGACTTTGATTTTCATTCATCTTGCATGAGTTAAGAGATCTCTGCTTATTGATGAGTACTACTGAATTGTGTATATGTAACTCATTTTTTTTACAAATTTATTCACATATGGATAGACTTTGGGTGCCTCCAATTTGGGGAATTTTTTTAAAAATCTGCTGTATATATTTGTTACAAATTTTTGTATAGTCATGACTTCACTTTTCTTGAAAAAATGTCTAAGGAGAATATAACTGGTTTGTGTGGTAGTCATATGAATAGGAAACCCCTAAAGAGCTTCAAAAACGGTGACCCCCATGTGTCTTCTTTTTGATGGTGTGAGAGCTGGTTGTTTGGGTTTCTTAGTAAATCCAGTACATTTAAATATCTTCTTTAGTGGGTGTGTAATGTTTTAAAGTACTTATTTGTTATATTATTAAATACTTAAAAGTCATAATATATTTTAGAATATCAGTGTGTGTTTATAAATTTTTCAAATATTTTCTTCTGGTCTTTCCATTATCTTAACAATATGTTTCCTTCTCTGTACCCCCTCCTCCCTTCCCCATCTACAAATACTTTATTTCAATTTTTTCATTTTCTCATGTTTTTTTATTTTCCCTTATTACCTTTCCCCTACCCTTCCTACTTTCCCTACAACTTTACCCCTTTTCTTCCTATTTCACATAACAATACCTTTTGATGATTATATACTTTTGACTTTGATGAAGTCCAATTCATTGTTTTTTTTCTACAGTGTTTTAGTCCGCTTTAGTTCTACTGCAAAATGCCTTGGACAAATTTACTTATCTAACAGAAATTTCTTTCTTTCTTTTCTTTTCTTTTTTTTTTTTTTTTTTTTTTTTTTTTTTTTTTTTTTTGGTGCCAGGGATCGAACTCAGGTCCTTGTGCTTGAGAGGCAGTTGCCAAAACCACTGAGCTAAATCCTTGGCCCCAGAAATTTATTTCATAGGGTCTAGAGATTGGGACTTTTGAGACTAGTGTATCCATGCAGTGAGTTTCTGGCAAAGGCTCTTTTGTCTTTTTGCTGTGACCTCACACGGCAGAAGGAAAGAGAATGCACAGGTTCTCTGAAATATCTTCTTATAAGGCTCTGAACTTCTCATGAAACCCAACTGTTGTGATCCCCTCTAAACCTAACTGACTCGCTAGGGCTCTATCTCCACGTTCCACTATCCTGGGAGAAGAGGCTTCAGCCTACACATTTTGAAAGACAGGGATATGCAGTCCATGTACAATAAATGCTGTTTTGTCTTAGAAACTTTTCCCTAATTGAGGTAAGTGGACTATTTTCCTATAATTTATTCGTTTTTTTAATAGTTTTAGTACATATATTGAAGTCTATAATGCGTTTCAAGTTGAGTTTTGTATATTGTTTGAGTAAGATAAGGGAGGGACTATTTTTTTGACATGTAGTTTTCCAGTTGTGCTGTTGTTTCAATACTATTAATAATGGGAGATGGAAAGGTAGCTCACTAGTAAAGTCCTATGATTGGTATCCAGCACTAGCTTCAATGCTGGATTTGATGCCTGGCAATAAATAAATAAACACACAAAGATATCTTTCTTTGTTGAATGCTTTCACCCTTTTGACAACAATCAATTATCTACATATATGTGAACCTACTTCTGGAGAACAACAGAAATCTTAAGGAGAAAATGTTTTTTGTCAGCACACAATTTTTCTTGAGCTCATTTTTAGTGTAGTTCTATGCTAACACATTTTAAAACTAAAGAAATAAATACATCTGAAAGCATTTAATTATAATGTAGATATTCCCTTAGCAGTTGAAACAAAGAGTTAATGGACAAACTGTTAATCAGAGCTCACGTAATCAACAGACTTATTGAGGGACAGAAAGTCAACTTATCATGTTTTAAATAGGAAGTTTACAGTTTCACACAAATCAAGGTCTGGTGTTCTCTTCAGGAAGTGTTAAATTTAGGAATTTCAATTAGGTCCACAAAACTACATTTTTTTTCTTTCTATTTGTTGGTTCTGCTTTGTCTCTACTGTCAAGCCACTGACATAAGATTACAAAGGTTGACCCAAACAGTCATCAAGTGAAATGATCCTTACAGTTCACTGCCTCAGAAAAGAGATTTCCTTTCACCCAGAATCTATATCTTTTACCCCAGATCCTGGACTGAAAACTGCATCAAAGGAATTTTTGATTAGTTCAGCCCAAACCTATAGAACCACAGAAAATGGGAAGAGATAAGGCTCATTAAAGCCTAGAGTAGTTAAATCACTCAAACAAAGAGAAAGGATGCTTGTAGGCACGCAAAAAGAATAGGTAAGCAGAGAGAGAGAAAATATTTATTACTTCAAGGTAACAAACACTTTTATAAATAAACTATCAGGCTAAAATATTTATTATAATTTTAAAAGAAGTTTTCAAGAGAAAATATATATTTCCACATCTTTGAAAATCATTCTTAAATTTTCCTAACAAAACATAATGATCTGAAGAGACTCAGAGCCAGAGGAGAAAATTGAAAAATGTTATTTACCTTTAAATAAAATCATGCAATTAGTTTATAGCTCAGGTCTTTTTTACACTAGATATATGTGTGACTCAAGCTATTCCAGAGCTATGAGAAACATCTTGACTTAATCTGTGATAATATCAAAACTATCTATAACTAAATTTGATAAAACTACCACAAAAGAAAATACAGTCCAAATTCACAAACATATCTATATGTAAAATTTTACTCAGAATTTTAGTAAATAAGACTGTAAGATTTGTCATCATATTTAAGAAAGTGTTGGTGGGAAATATGGCCAAATATTAGAAAACCTATTAATAGTAATAGTAGTATCAATGAGTGACATAATTAAATATGTGCTAGTGTTAATGGATACTGAAAGTCACTTTATCTGGAAGTTAGAGAAAAGTGTTAGAAACTCCCTAGAATTGGTAAACTTTGTTTTCCACATATCACTAGGAAACAAATAAAATGTTCAAATAATAAAGCAATTTCTACCAAAAGAAGATGAGGAAAGAAATCTGAGGTGTCATCACTGTTATTTGATTGAATTCTGGGAGTTGCGGTGAGCTACAATGGACCAGTGGCAGCAGTGATACCGTGAGTGACAATGCAGGCAAACACACTCAAGAAGGTAGAGAGAATAAAAAGAAGTCGCCGAGCACAAGTGACAATGCTGAACAGGCCTCCCAACTCAGAGTGGACCTTCCTAGTGACATATCACTAGGAAATCAGCCCATACTTGTTCAGGCAGTTATTAGTTGGGTTGCATATAATTACTATTAAATTTATGTCTAATCATCATAACACTGAATAAAAAAATAATTAAAATGAATAGAAATATTAAATAATATGACTGAATACTACCTACATACAAAAATTGAAATTTTATATGATGATATAAATATAGAAGAAAAATATCATGTCATAAAATGCCAAAATAAAGAAAATATTTAAGAAAAAGGTTATGAATAATAAAGAACTATTTTTTAAAAACATAAAATTTAACTTTACGAAAAGATCTGATTAGAAGACATAATAACAGAGTATTAACATAAACCAAATCAATCTGTGAATTTAATGCAATTGTAATGCAAATATCTAATACTATCTTCATGTTCTTTAACAAAATTATTTAAAACACAGGTGGAAGATAAATGTAGAAGAATTATCACGAACATCCTAAAATGTAATATATGTATCATGGAGCTTTACCTACAAAGTATTCTGAGTGGGAAAATCTCAAAATTAGTGAAATTAGAATAGAATGCATGGTCTTAGAAGAGATAAAATAGTTACATATATTCAAGTGAACCAGAAACTTAGGTAACATTTGAAATCTCTTGGGAAATGATGATTTACATCATAATTACGTTGGCAAAATAATCTTTACATTGACAAGAAAACATCCAATCAAAATATGAAAATAAATTCTCAGTGGATTAAAGTGAGAAATGTGAGGGGAAATATGAAATATATTGTAAATGACAAAATCTTTAAGGAATGCACAACACATATATAAATCTGATTTAAGAATCAGCAGTTTGCAAAAAACAAAAACTTTGTGGGGAAAAATTACATTCCATGGAATCATTATAGATAGAAGAACATAAGGTTATGTACAGTCTGAACTGATTTTTAATATTCGTGTGACATAAAGTCCCTACATTTTGATAAGAATAAAAAGATTACCCAAAAGAAAGTCGTCAAGGTTAGATTAAGTTAGGCGGTGTGTTAGTCACAGGGCAGGCTGCCCCATGGTAGCAAATGGTTCCAGAAATCCACAGAAATCCAGAAATCTACAAAAGAGGGAGTTATTTCTGGCCTAGGCTGCATGGGGATGTACCAGGGAATTTGCCTATGTTAGGAGCTCTGTTTTTCGGGAATGTAGGCCTCAAGGGAAAGAGCGCCATTAATTTGTAGGGACACCACCTGCAGATCATGGCTTCATTTTGAAAGAGAAAAACCCCAGAAACCAATCTACTCATTTGGAGTGGCTCTGTTCACTTCCATGGACATTTTGTAGTCGCATGGCCACATTTCACCAGGACAGGATCTATAATTCTCTGTTACCTGGAATTAGGGGAAAACCAGATCAATAGTGACTGCAAATGACTTCCACAGAAATTTCGGCAAAAATATCAAGGATAATACAAACGTAGTGGCTACCGTCATTGGAAACAGACCAACAGCACGGTAGCCATTAAATAAAATAATGCAGAATTTAATATTCGTCAGATAGGAAATCATCTATATGATTGGTAACTTCTGTTCAGTGGAAAGAGACAGTTCCCATTGTGCACACCGGGCAAGAATGCAAACAAAATTTAAGAAATAATTATTCGGAATATATTATCTCTTCATCCGTACCATTTTCAGATTATGCTTCTCCACATAAAATGAAGGGAAAGCATTGTACAAGAACGTTTATTTCAGTATTTAATATTGCAATAAAGGCAAGGAATTGGATGATTATTTCTGCGTGTTGATTATGGTATGTCCATCCTGTGAACTATTTTATACTCATTTACAAAAACAATGATGATGCATTGACTGGAAAGGCAGTCATGATGTAGTTATAAAACACAGCAGTTGCACAATATGTAGAATAGTATAGAAAATTAAGACAGTAGAGAGGATGGAAAGGACAGAGAAGAAAATGATTGAGGAAGACAGAAAAAAGGAAAGGAGGGAAGAAATCTGTGTATAGAGATAATTAACATCTATATACCTGATATTTTGTGAATCATTTTCACAGTTCAAGTCATTATTTAAAATATTATCAGAAACTATCTGTAAACTATTCCAGTAACCATTCAAAGACATTATTCGATGAACAGAAAATCTGTCTCAGTAAAGGAGCATTTTCAAGGACTTTAATTTTATTTAAAATCAATTTTGAGTCTAATACATGAGTGTAATTAATTTTTAAGTTTTTATTAGGCCTTTTTTATCCCTAGCCTGTGTCCTAATTACTAAAAGACTTAAATTTGGCAAACCATGGAACTGCTATTCCTCGGCTCTACAGAGAAGCACAAGCACGTGTTCACAGCACATCATTAGAATGAGTGCCTCTAAATATTTAAGGAAAATAATCATGTTTAATGAAAATGTTCCTTTTTAAAATTGCAGGACATCCCATAAAACCAGCTGACATCATCAAAATTTTAAAATGTGGCCACATATTTTAGTCGCCATCTATTTCAAATTCGAAATGTCTAAAGTTGAGAGTTCTGCTAAGATGCACTGCAGAATGACATATTTTAAAGGTCGCAGTTTAAAAATGCAGAATGTAGTTATATTGTGTCCTATCCACCTGATCTTAAGTTGCCTAATCCAATGAGCTTAGATTTAGCCTGATCGATATTGATAATATTACTTCCTTCCTCACATTGTCATTGCAGTGATTTACTGAGACTATACATGTGCTTACAGGAGCAAATGGCGCTAGTAATCACTCGATAGGTGTTAGATATTAAGTTACCGTTATGGGTACACACTGTCATATGTACAGAAATACAGTGGAAAGTTAAGTAAACAACTGTAACATCTAATTTCTAAAAGGAGGGGGTGATAACACCTTAGAACACTGTAAAGGCTGGAGATGTGTTTTTTTATATTTCTGCCATGAGTTTTCAATTAAAGAACTCCAAGTAACTGTAGATATAAGAATTACAGGCACTTCCTATCAGGGATCAGGCTTTGTCATATTATGTTTCTGTGTATTCATTTATGTGCCTGTGCATGCATGTGCATCTGTTTTATTTTTATATGTAGCTGATGAGACAATGGGAGCTGAATAATTTAATTAATCCTTCAGTGCCTTGTGGTCTTCACATGGATTAATTTCCAGTTTCTTCTTAAAATCCCGTGAAGTCACCTAGGATGTAGTGTTGGATATTGAAAATAAATGGAGTCAGAGTCACATCTGTGTTTTGCTGTAAGTTACTGGTCTCCTACTGACGTTAATCAATCAGCTAGTTCATTCATTCATTCCTTTCCATATTCCACACATTATTGTACAATTTGTATATATAAGCATTGCACTAGGAATGTTAGGCATTCCGAGAAGGCAACCGTCAACAAAGCTGACTAAATTATCTGTCATCATAGGGCTTACATCCTAGCATTCTCACTGCCAAAAGTGAATAATAATCCTTACCTCTTGCAGTTCTAATGAGATTTAATGAGTAAATGTATGCACAAAGATTGGAATATACGACGCTGTAATTGTTAATTATCCCTTTAATGTTCTGTAGTCTTTCTAAGATGAAAATGAAAATATATCAAAAAGAAGGGCAGTGCTAATGAACACTAATGTGTCCACTGAGTAGAACTCTCTTACTTTTTGCTTCATTTCTGATTAATATGCATTTTAAGTGAAGGCAATAAAAAACAAAATACAAAACTAATGTCTCCAGGGGAAAATGAGTAAGGTTATTCTCCTTTTCAATAGGAACATCTATTCTCACATCTTGAAGCAAACATTTTTTTTTCCTCATTTGAGTTTATTCGTACATGTTAGGTATACAGTACAGTTACATTCATCATTGGGATCTTGTACCTTTACATGACAGGTGTTGGTTCTCATTTTTTCCCCTTGTCCCTGCCCTCCCTTCACCACCTCCTCCCCTCCCTCTTTACAAACATTTTATTTGCATTTTTTCATTTTCTCCTATTTTTTCCCTTTCCTTTATTACCTTTCCCCTATCCTTCCCACTTTCCCTACAACTTTAGCCCTTTTCTTCCTATTTCACATTGTCAGTTATCTCATTAGGATTTTAAGTACTATTACAGTTTATTCACACCAGAGAAACTATTCGGTATTTACACATGTGTGACTTCTTTATTTCACTCAGGAGTATATCTTCAATATGTATCCATTTTCCCATAAAAGAATCTAATTTCTCATTCTTTATGGCTGAGTAGTACTTCATTTTATAGAAAAACCACATCTTTATCCAGTTTCCAACTAATAGGCAAATGGGCTGTTTCCAAGTTTTAGCTATTACAAACTGTGCCACTATAAACATAGGTGTGCTTATATCACTGGGATATGATTCTTTTAATTCTTTTGGAAAGATACCCAGTCTAGGAATCAATCTAACGAAAGAAGCAAAAGACCTCTACACTGAAAACTACAGCACTCTGAAAAAAGAAATCGAAGAGGATAAAAGAAAATGGAAAGTTATCCCCTGTTCCTGGGTAGGAAGAATCAATATAATGAAAATGGCCGTACTACCAAAACTGCTATACAGATTCAACGCAATGCCAATTGAAATTCCAGTACTATATTTCACAGAACTAGAAAAAAAGAATCCAAAAATTCATTTGGAATCAGAAGAGACCTAGAATAGCAAAAGCCATCCTAGGCAACAGAGACATGGCAGCGTGTATAACAATTCCCAAACTGGAGCAAAATTTTAGCAGACACATAAGTCTCCTGAGAATCTGTGTGGCCATGTCTTTTAATACTCACTGTAGGTGTTACTGATTTTTAACAAGTTAAAAATAGAAACTGCTGAAGTAACTGGTTGCAATTTATTCATTTCTTCTATAGTACATAGTAATCAGTACTCTGCCCTGCACATGATAAATCCTAATTGAATAAAATCATATTTAAATACAAGGCTATTTTCTTGATTTGAAGCATTTGGTTATCTTCATACATTTTAAGGCAGATAATGTCCAAGATAGACAGGGAAAATAAAAGCATGGATAATTTCAAAGAATAAAGTTTAAGTTCTAATATTAATAGCAATCAGGCAATTATATATTATATTATATTCACAATTAAATGTTTGCCGCTCAGTCAGTAGTATTGTCCTAAATAGTAATTTTCAACTTATTTTTTTATATTCCTAGGATTTTTCATACTTTTAAAGGGAATGAGAAGCAGTCTTGCCAAAATGAAAATACAATCTTCTTCCCAATTCCCATTCTATCTTCTTTTTCCTATTTTAGCTTTGTAACAGACTTCTTATACAGCATTTGATATCTTATTTTCTTTAAAGCCAACTGTCAAAAGCTCCCTCTTAGGTAATTAGAAAAACAACAATCAAAAATGAATAATAAGAAACAAAGTCTACATTATAAAATGTAGTCTTTACATTTAAAATTTTAAAAATTTTAAGAGACAAACTATACAATAAAATACACAATTTAAGGAAAAGATACATTCAATGCTATCTCAAGTGAAATCTACAGATGACAAAAAAGGAGACACCTTTAGATCAAATCTGAAAAGGTTTGTAGCAGCTGTTCCATTTAGAACCAACATACTGCTTAACACAGAGCACGGTAATTATGGGAATTATTTTTAGTTGGCAAAATTGCTGAAGCTATCCATCCATCAAAATTTGAAACTTTTCAAACTGAGCCCTGTTTCAAACTTAAGCTCATGTTTTAAGTTATGGAGAATGAAAAAACCATGACTCTCAGAGTAAAAAGAAAATGATATAAGGTAAACAAATGTCATGACAACATATTTTACTTTATATTACCTTGTTTACGTGGAAGAAATAATTTGTTCTGCTTAGTTGAATAAATAATTATGATGACACAGCACAGGGTGCTGCTCCAGAAATACAATAAAACATACTTGAGTGTATGAGTGCAGAGTTTATAAAATAGAAGTGGTTGGTTCTGATGGGTAAAGAGTTAAGGAAGATGTTCCAGAAGGAGCATTTAAATTTGGTCTTTAAAAATGAATTAAAATTGGAGTAGCGATCCAGGTGGAATTCACTTAATATTCAAAGAGGAAATGTGTAACAATCTAGAGAATTATGGATAACTTGAATAATTAAGAGTTTAGAAAAAACTATAAAAATAAAAAAAAAATAAAGATAGAGAAAGCTAGACAACAAATCCATGGAGTTTTGGGACTTTGCCTTTGGGCAATAGAAAATTAAGCTTTTTAAGGAAGAGTGTAATATGAACACATCTGTGATACTGGATGATCACCATTAATAATGTCTATTTTACACTGGAAGACACAAGATGGAAGGAAAGCAGAGAAATAAGGGAATTATTCATTTAGATCTTACAGGTTGGTTTCAAATATCTCATCTCTGTAATACTTTTGTATGAATAGTTGAATATAATTTATTTTGTATTACTGTTTTATGACCTTCTCGGGAGAGAGACAGAAAGAGAAATGGTATGTTCTTCTTTTATCCCACAATTCACATAGTACATAGTACACTGCATATTTTTTAACTACTTTGCTGATAACTAAGTAGAAAGACAATAAAATAATGGCAAATTGTTCTCCTTTACAATGTACTTGCAGTTCTGGAACTGCAGCGGAACAGAGAGCCGCATGAATGTCACCACAACTCCCCTGCTGTTCCATACTGATCATGACTTTTATTAACTATATATTTTTGTTGAAGCAACATCAACAAGGATTAATACAATTTCTAAGATTTAAATGGCTATAGATTTTCTGACAGGTAACACATGCAAAATAAAAGAAAAAAGACTGTAATGACGTCAGATTCACTTAATCCTTTTGTTGGGGAAAATAAAAGAAAAAAGAAAATTATCCAGTAATTTGAACATAAATTCACCTTTTCTACACTGTTGTAATCTTGTTGATTTATTTATTTATTTATTTATTTTTTGGTAATCTTGTTTTACTTACTTGTAGTAGATGAGGATTTTAAATTCAGGAACAATATATTTATAACTATGATCATGCTAATCTGTTTTTTAAGCTGACAATTATACAGATTTTCTGAACTATTCAAATTAATATAGTAGCAAATTTAGTCACAAGTTAAAAAAATATAGAACAAATGTGCCTGGTCTCCCTGACAACATCATGCATTAATTTCAATGTGTCCAGACACAAAGGCATGGCAGTGGTTGGAAAAGGAAACTCAGAATAAAAATTATTATTATGCAAGGAAGAGTTTTTCACAGGCATTGTTTAATTGATAAGCTAGAGAACAATGAATTTTGTTAAAATGGTAATAATAAATTCAAACCTCATAACATTCTGATGGCCTGTTTTACATTTTCTTTTCTTAAAGCAAAAAGTTTTAATTGAATATATTAACAGTTATGTAATTGCAAATTTGCATTTCTAATAGGTACATTGTGTATATATACTGACTTTAATCAGGGTTTGATATGTGTCAAAGATATGCATCATTTCACAATATATCTCATAAATTAAGCTAAAATAAAACTAGACCTAGGATAAAATATTTTATTTTTAAATATAATTAATCATTAATCTGTACTTGAACCAACATTGGGATGAGTAGTAGGAAATTTATAATTTTTGTGTTCTATGATTTACAAAGGATTTTAATGAACTGTGGGATATTTGTTTGTTTAATTCCATTACTATTACATTTAAGTATTTAGTACTTTGGAGACTTTGGCTAGTCGCACTATTTAAGGAACATAAAATTGCATGATATATTCTGGGGAAGATGAGCAGTATGGAACCAAAGAGGCACAAGGACAGCCTAACAGACGGGAAAGATATGAGGGATACAAAATAGACATACTTTAAAGGAAAAATTCGTTTTATGCAAAAAATAAATGGAATCATCATCTGTAGTAAAAAAGGAAATGACTTGTATTGTAATATATTCTCACTTGTGCTTTCAAAATGTTTTGACTTTGTAGATGCAATTAAACTTGAATTTAAAAGTATTCTCTAGTGGTATTAAGATAACATTTCTCACGGTAGCAAGGCATCATTACCTTTGTAGTTCACCTTGAATCCAACAGATCCAACACTTTCATCTGTCTGAAGGTGCAGCCACATTTGGCTACTCATACTCACTATCAAGTCTGGTACAAAGCTGCCGGTCAGCCTGAAAAGAGATGGACAAAGAAGGAAGAGATGGGTTATTAACACACTTCCTGCGTGCAAATTACCAGGTGGATGTGTTTCTCAGTACTCACTTGCTAGAAAAAAATACACTGTCAGGAAAACGTACAGGTCTGTGTTGATGTGAGAGACAAATTGCATAATTTAGTGATCAAGGTCTGTCATTTAAAAATATCATTTTATTATGTTTAACTAGGTTAGAGCTTTCATTTCCCTGAGGCAAAATTTAGAGCAATAGAGAGGCCCTACACTTCTTTTGAACTCAAAAGAAAAGGTTATCTATAAGAAATTTTAAGTATTTTTAGCATCGATAATTTATCTCAATTTTTCCTTTAAAATGCACCAGAATTTTCTTAGAAATATTATCAAAAATATTCATATAGTATGAGAGAAACAAATGAAATCACAAATAATGTAATCTAACCTTTTATGACAGATGGTGAAAATGTGAGACTTAATACCAACCATCCAATTGAGAGACTACTTGTGTCACGTTTATTTATTGTTTATAGTTTTATTTAAAATAGGTTGCTGCATGGTTTTTAATGTTACATAACTGAATTTATGCATTAATAATCTCTCATTCAGAAATGTACAATTTTATAACATAAAAAGGGAAATGATTTCAAGCTTCCTATGTCATTAATAATGTCACATTCACATAGTTGAAATGAAGCCAGGGGTCACACAAAGGGTGAAGGAAGAGGAGTAAATAAGGCCTTTGGAAGAAAAGTCTGCCAAGAATAGAAAGAAGAGGGAGAACTGATTTAGTGTAGAGTAAATATTTCATATTTCATAATTATATTGGATGTTCATGGCTGTGGCCCATGTTGTACGCAAGTGGGTTTTACCCTATAAAACTCTTTGTAAAGTGGGGTCCCCGGGCTACCCACTTGGGTCCCACTCCTGCTCTTGGGGAGCTTTCTTATCAATAAATATCTTCCTACTCTTAAGCTCTGCTGCTCCTAGGACTCATTCTTCGATTGTTAGAGAACGAGAACTTGGCATATCATAAAGTTAACCGGTTGGGAGATAGATTTCACATTTCATCTCCAGTGTTATTTCCTATAACACTGCCTTGATGTCCTGAGTCAGCTCCTTTATCATCTTTCATGATCTTTTTGACTTTGAGCAAAAGCTAGATGTTGCAAGATATGAGAACTATTAAAGTAGGTGGGAACCCATCACAACATTTTTATGAGCCTCACTTTTTGTTGGATGGAACTTTGCAGCAACATTCATCAAATTTTTTATTACAACTTGTAAGGGTAATCATTGTAGGAGACTTCCAGAACTGATTGGGTTAGTAGCAAGAATGATGCAATAAGTATGTTCCAAGCAAGGAGGAGTATTTTGAGGATTTATGGCAAGGGGCCTTTTATGATAGTAAATTTTTAAAAATGTAAGCATGCAATATATTTTTATCACATGTGATATATTACACACTATCATTTGAAGCTTTTTTCTATTAAATTTTCTACATTTTGCATGTAGAACTAGAATTTTCGTGAGTTATAGGTAGTAGTCTTACAAAATGCAGTAGAGAGATAGTGTAAGTCCAGGAGGAACAATGAAAACTAGAGCTCGGGGGCCATGACAGAAAGTAAAGTAAGCTCATTATGAAATGGGCATGAGAGTTTCGGACTAAAAAATGTGCATGATCACTGTCTGCCTAGCAAAGTCCAGATCCTGAGTTCAATACCTGTTACCAAGAAAAAAAAAAGCATATAAAATAATGTGCAGGAGCTCAACTATACAAATCTGAAAACAGTCTGTGTGAAGTGAATACTGGAAGTTGTTCCCTGGAAAATTTTAATTATTGGTTCTTATTTTCTATTTACTTCTGATTTTTTGGGGGGGTACCAGGGGATCAAACTTGGGTTCTTTTGCTTGTGAGGCAGGCGGCGGAACCACTGAGCTAAATCCCTGGCCCTCTGAATGGTTTTAACAGCCTGAAACTTATAGAATGTTATTTTATCAATGCATAAAAGATAACTAATACAAGTAAGCTAAATTATTTCTTTGAAGAGATCCCATCTCCCTTTTCTGTGGGAGTTTAAGCCCAGGAACATGGCTCCATAATAAAACTTTCTGCCTCTCAAATACAGCAAAATTTTATTTTTCCTTTTGGTAAGGACCCTTAATGTGTATGTAATGGATTTTTGTATGCCTGGCTATATAAAATGGTAAGATTTCTTTAGTTTTTTCAAATCTCCTCATCAGATTGTCTAAAATGCCCATCACTGTCTGGTTTAATCCTTAATGCAAAAAGTATTTCATTCTTCGGTACATTGGTGGAAAGGGTTCGCTGCATTGGCAGATGATTCTATGTTTAAATCAATCTGTCTGCACTGGGTATCTCATTTAAACACTGCACTTTGCTCAAAACCTCCAGGTCTGGTTCCTTCTATTTTCCTCTCAAAGACCTTGATTTAGATTCAATCTTCCTGCTGTGGTCAACTGTGAATTCAACCCCCATTTATGACAGTAAAGGAAATTGTGGGGCCGCACAGAAGACTTGGGTCACTCATAATTCTCTTGATTGAGGCTTCACATAGTTTTAATATGTTTTATTACATCTTTTAGAACTATTTACAGAGTAAAAATATCATATTATGTGATTATTTACAGGTTGAGGAACCTCACTGTGCAGTCTCAATGCATTCTAATCTTCCTAACTTTCCCTTGCACACTTGAATAAAAAGAGTAAGACCCCTAAATATATGCATTCAGGAAATTTCCTCAAAAATGGATATAGAATCTCAAATAAAATATAGGATCTTGTAAATTTGTTTATAAGGATCAATGTCTAATTTTACACACACATATAACTTTAGCCTTTTATTGAAGTATATGTAATATTCAATTTTCTAATACCATGCTATCGAAAGTGATGTGTAAATTCATTTTGGAGTATGTGAAGTTCACTAAAGATGATAATTGTTGGGAAAATATTTTAACAACAGCTACAACAATAACCCTTGAGGAAATGGATAATTGTAAGAGTAATATATAGTTTTAAAATCACAACATTTAAAGGGCTAGAGAATGATAATGCTCTATAAATGCTAACACTTTTAGCTAAGTATAATTCATTGCAGCTTTAACTTTATTCATGGACATAGGCTTCAGAATGTTTTATTTATTGACTAATGCAAAGGAATAATGTGTATGAGAGTTTCTACCATGATTCTTGTGTGAACTTTACAAATAGATTATTTGTCATGGAGATTTGCTTTTTGAAAATTGAATCTAGTAGGCATGATTTCAAAATATATATCCTTGTATTTATTTATGGATACGTCATTGTATATACTTAACACCTTAAAAGCTTTGTTTATATAACAGTATTTATGGGATAAAAGACAGTTCATTTAGATATTCTTTGTATATATTTGGCCCCCACATTTTTAAAATGGATATCACAATATGAAATTTAATGATAGAAAAGACAATTTAAAAGTTTTAAACTTTGTTTCTTTTTTAACTTTTATCAATTTTATTGGTACCATTAATGTATCCAATATAATGACATTCACTGTTGGCAATTTGTACCTTTACATAATCAATCTTGGTTCTTAGTTTTTCCCCATTCCCCTGCCCTCCCTTCAACCCCTCCCTTCTTCCCAATCTACAAAGATTTTGTTTCCATTATTTTTCATTTTCTTATATTGACTCCATTCTCTTCGTTCCTTTCCACTACCCCTCCCATTTCCCTTTCCTCTTTGTCCCTATTCTTCTTATTTCACAATATTTTTTCTTAATTCAGTGCATATATGAAGGAATATATAACATATATAAAGCAAACTGCAATAAATTGCTTTCCCTTGTAGAAAACATAAGCGTTTTCAAAATACACAAACAGCAATAGTCATGTTGAAAGATTCAGGATAACTATTCTTATATGTTGTAACTTACTGTCAGTAATCAAAATGTTACAGTTTAAAGTAATTCCAAGGTCCAGGAGTACATATCTCTAATTGTGCAATGGCTGTTCATTAGGATGACTCTGTGTGAAATCATGTCCACAAAATAACAGACGTTTTCAGTTTTGTTGTTCTCCTGGGGGTGAAATCAGGCAGTGTGGAGATCCTCAGGTAGACCTATAAAGCGCTGAGGCATCTGATATGTCTGTGCTACTGTTTGAAACGACTGCTTTCTGCTCACCGTTCTCAGGGAATGTTCTCTGGGGAAGAATGGCTTCTCTTCCCCCGTTACAAATCATGGTACCACATCCCGTTTTTAACTCAATGCTCAGATTCAATATTTCAGAAAATCCAAGGTGATAACTGTAGCAATTAATCCCAAAATTATTATCCTATTATTAACACTAAAATGTATTCTCTCATTAGCTCATGGTGGCTCAGGTAGTGCAGTAAAGAACAAAGATGGGAAGCTATAATTCATTGGTGGTAGAAGATTTTGTTCAAGACCAATATTATGCATATTAATATGATTTTGTAAGAAACGTAGCTTCAATTTTGTTTTGTTTTATTTTTTTGGTACCAAGGATCGAACTCAGGTCCTTGTGTTTGCAAGGCAGGCAACAGAAACATCCAGCTAAATCCCTGGCCCTGGCCTTAATTAATTAATTAATTAATTTTAATGGCTGGATCGAACTTGGGACCTTTCACTTGTGAAGCAGGCAGTATAACCTGTGAGCTAAATCCCCAGCTCCCTAGCCTTAATTTAAAAACAGAAAATTGTTGAGTAGTTTAAAATAAAGATCCCTTTGATAAAAAGCTTGTCGAAATATATTTATCAATTCCCTTATAGCAATTATACTAAGAGTAAGTAATAATCTATTCATGAGTCTAATGAAAACAAAACTCTTCAGGAAGCTAGTAAGACAGTTACTAAAAATAAACAAAATAATGGGGCCGGGGATTTAGCTCAGCGGTTCGGTGGCCTGCCTTGCAAGCGCAAAGGCCCGAGTTCAATCCCCAGTACCCACCCCAAAATTATATTAAAAGTTATATTAATAGAAGTATGTGTCTGTGTGTTTAACAATGGGATCATCAGAAGAATTCTGTCAGTCTACTGACATGTGTCTGACAATGATATTTTACTTTGTACCAATCGGACACTGTACTAGAAGAAATCATAGAAACATTTTGGGGTAATTAAAACAGCATTTGCCGGGGATTTAGCTCAGTGGTTTGGTGGCCTGCCTTGCAAGAGGAAGGACCTGAGTTCAATCCCTTCCCCGGTAATCCCCCCCCAAAAAAAACAGCATTTGCTCCCCTCAATTTGCAAGATGTTTGTTAGAAAAAAAAAATGTCAGTGAACATCAGTACACACCCACACAATTTCTAGAGTTGTATTATGAGTACAAGACCTTGCTTTTTGCATGTTTTCACTTTATTAATCTGTACAGCATTCCTGTGACTCTAATAGTAAAACATGCAAGGACAGGGGGAAAATGGAAGGATCACCACATTCCTAGTAGACTGCATGTCTACGTCTGCTGTTACACACCAGAGAAGGTGCATGTCCATACTTACAGCAGCCCAAATCATAACAGAAATCTCATAAATCTTGGATGTTGGGTATATGTTCATTAACAGACGGATGAATAAAGGAAGTGTGGTATTTATTTATATACAATGGAGCACTACTCTGCCATCAAGATAGATAAACTTGAGTCATTTGTAGGAAGTGGAAGCACCTTAAGGCCATAATGTTAAGTGAAATAAATGAAACACACAAATTTAAATAAGGCACGGTCTATCTTATGTGAAAAGTGCAAACTATAAATAATGAGCAAAGTAAAAGATATAGTAGGAAGTGGGGAGATCGATCTGTCTCAAATGGAAAGGAGATCAGACGAGCTAGGGATGAAGAAGGGAGTAGAGGGGAAGAGGAAGAAAATGTAATAAAGACGTGTGATGTCCACGCACCAACTCCACAGCAGGAATGCAATCATACGTGCTGCAAACAGTCTAATAAAATATAAAAACTGAAGAAAGAAAAAATACCACCCCCCCTTTCCATACACACGGCATGGTTGGAAATGATCACGGTGCTAGCAAATGTATTATCATCACTGCTAGATTCTTTCAAGCAAATTGCATCCATTTTCTCTATCCCGTAAATGTATACATGTGTGAAAATAGCACATTGCAAACAATCTGAAAAAGTGGAAGTTCTCTTGACAGCCTTTACAGGATAATAGTGTGATGGCTCAAATCCATTAACTAGATTGTTATCAAATAGGTTCATATTCTGATCTGTACTGACATTCATCATTATACCACTGGGATGTTGCTAGAAATATACTTATAACTGGGAAAACATCCTTCCAACTCACTTTATCAGAACCAAAATAAACAGAGAACTTACGGGTCAAGAGAGATGAAGAAGGGGAGGGAGGGGAAGAGAAGGAAAAATGAACACGCATGCATTGTAAATACTGTAAAACACGTGACAGAAGCAGTAAGAAGTATATACACTGCGAACTTAAATGTCCATTGTTCTAGAAATTTTTAGTTGATAAACTAATATGGAGAACTTAGCTTTACATATGATGCTCAATCATACTAATTTCTGTAATGGTATGAGTCCTTCTTTGCACTTCACAGAAAAAAACGTTCATAACAATTACTTAAAATGCTTCATAATTCCTTTCAGCTTAGTATTTTGGATGCTGGATATCTAATAATGTTATGGACTACTTTTTATAGAAGTGAATGAGTACTTTACTTTTTAGAACCTACACGTTAGAAGAAAGAGAAAAACAAAAACACTACATATTTCCAATTGAATACTTTGGCCTATAGAGAATAGGATAGAATGTTTCATCCTGTTAAATATGTATCAGAGTGCTGCACCCTGTTTATTAATTAAAATTTATACAGTAAGTGTAGGCTGAAGGCATATCTTGAGAAAAAATTTCAAATATTATGAGATGTTGTGCTATCGTAAATAATTTTCAAGGTGAGTATGCTTTCTTATTGTTTCATTTACTTTTAAGATACAGAGTCTTGCCATATCATCTAGGCTGGCCTCGAATTCCAGTGTTCAAGCAATCCCCCTGCCTTAGCCGCCCAACTAGCTGGGACTCTGGACACATACCACCACACCCAGTTTAAATGAATTTATTTTAAAAGTGATTTTGGTATCCCAAATTAAATTTCTGGCACTTGAATCAAATTTAAAAAACAAAAAAAAAAATGGAAAAAAAACTTTTGTAAAGAAGGAGAGGAAGAGGGTTGAATGGAGGGGAGGGGAATGGGAAAAAAGAAAAAGAAAACCAAGAAATATCGTGCACAGGTACAAATTCTCTATGATGAATGTGATCATTACGTATATTTATGAAATACCAATATACTGAATTTTAAAAGCACAAAATGAACATAGATGAAAATGGAGACTAGTTTTTCCTGTTATAAAATATATATAAATACATTTCCATCAACAGGTGTTCTACAAGCTCTTGAAAATGTATCCGCCGTATTTATAATTCTGTTCTCAGGCCAGTCCGAGATGGGCCTCTTCCTGATTCTTGTAAAGAGAGCGCCATCCATGATCTGCATCTGCCTAGTTCCTGCCAGGCACCTGCCTTCCTGGGACAGAGTCTGCTTCCTAAATCTCGTATCACTGAATCCCAGCAAAGAAAGTTGTTAGGATAATGATTTGTTGAGGTAGGAGCATGAAACCTAGAGTATTTAAGTTTTTATCTTGACACATCACTGTTATATTTACACATTAAACAATGTCTTTTTTATTTGAATTCTTGCTTGGGATCCTGTGAATTCCATGGGTTTGCCTGTATTCGAAAAAGTTTAACTTAAGCTATACGCTTCATAACCCCTCAAAATTAGTTCAGCTTACTTGCTGGATACAAATTCAGTAAGTTATCACAAAGCCTTAGAGTTCAAAAGAACTTTTGATATAATTCAAAGTCTGAAAAATGTGTAAAGTCAGCCAGCCTCAATACAACACCCCTCGGATGTGGGCACTAGGAAAGTTCTGTCACAGTCATCCTCACTCAAAGAGAAGGAAGTTACACAGCATTTTCAGAGGAGTGTAATTTGTTTCTGATGGTGAAATTGAGCAAATTTCTGAGAAGCAAGAAAAACACATTCCCTGGTTGTGGACACAGAGATGCAGAACAAAAACAGACTTTTCATAATAAATATAACTTCTCAGAGTAAAGGAAACAGAACATGAAATGAAGTACAAAGGTCTCACAAACTAAGGACCATGTGGCAACAATAATGTGAGAACAGGAAAAAATATAACACCACTTTCTTTCATTCCCATACCATCAGCAGAAGAAAAAGTTACACTTTATAAGACAGACTGTCTTTATTTGACTGTTCAGGCACTTTCTATTATCACATTGGTTATTTTTCTAGTTTTATACTGGCTAGTTAAGCTCAGACTCACTTTGTTTTTAAAAAAATCAGGCACAGGACACACTTCCTTTCACTTAATTATCTTGTGACTTTGGCTCCTTTTGCTACTTCATTTCACTGGCTCAGTACAGGACTTAAGATTTGCCCACTTGTATCTTAATATACAAGGAAACACGACCATTTTCAGTACTTGGTGCAAAATTACTAACGCAAAATTTAGGAGATTTTTAGGGAGCAATTGAGGTCAAGGGAGGGGTCCAAAATTCTTTAAGACATGAAGAAAGCAAAGCATTATTTCTCGTTTACAGAAAAAAAAATTTTAAGGAAATGCATACATTTTAGACAATTAACAGCCATATTTAAATATATACAGGTTTCCCTCTCACTATTTAAAAGTATGTAGTAAAGATCATTGCCTTTATGCTTTGAGTTTCACAAAAACATTATATATGTGTATACACTATATATGTATTTATAAGTGTGTTCATAATAAGTTTGGATCTAAATTCACTCGTCTGTATAGGCAAGCGTTGATCTCGATCACAGTCTTACGATCATTTTAATATTTGGATATTTTTTACCTTTTCGTCTCCCAGCTCTCCCTCACTCTCAGTAAAGGGCCAGTTAAAATCTACTAAATGAGCTGTCTCAAAGCTAACGGTTACAGCGTGAAGATTTATTTTTTTAAATTTTTAATTCTCCACTGAACATATGGTATTCATTGGAAAAGTATGATAGTGTGGATAGATACATATAGCCTCTTGATATTATTTTCAACAGTAATATTTCTATATGATGAATACAAAAATTTGCTTTGCCAAAAGAACACCAAATGGTGTATCAGGATAACCACTGTCTTCAAATCATTTGTAACACTGAAATAGAGTAAAATATGTGGTTCAAACACATCATGATTATGTTTGTGAAACATCAATGATTGTATATAGACCTCTGCTTAATAAAATAGACTCCTACATTTGAAGTTCTAAAGATTGAATATATGAGATAATTTTAACATCATCATTATGTGTCATGTTAGAATCCTATAAAGATGAATGCCTTTTTAATCTTTGTACCTCTAATTATGTACTATTAATTAAATCAAATGTCCTTTTTTTTAAAAAAAGCAACAACAAAAAAGTTGTGGCTAGCAGAGGATATGCTATCTATGACCTGGGATCTATTTGTGCGAGATGAACTTTAATACTGAATCCCAAGCTGAAAGAATGAGCTTTGTTTTGTGGCAGATGCGTGAAAAAAAAGTGGAGTGGGAAATATATTTTAGTTAATCAGCTAGGCAGTCTGCCTTTTCCAGGCAATGTTTCAAAAAAATTAATTCTTTAATTCTAACTTTCCTCTTAAGTAGAAAAAGAGGAAATATGTCCCATTAAAGGGGGAATTTTGGAGTGTGTGTGTGTGTGTGTGTGTGTGTGTGTGTGTGAGTACAACTGGGGATTGAACTCAGGGACTTTTTACTGAGCTATGTACATCCCTAGCCTTATAAAAAATATTTTAAGATAGGGTCTTGCTAAGTCACTATGTTGTCTATGATGGGGCAGAACTTGTTGAGTTCCTCGTGTCTTGGCCTTCCAGAGTACTGGAATTACACGTGTACTCCACCACACCCAGTTACACAAGTTTAGAAATCTCTAAAGAGGGTATGATGGGTCAAATGTGTTATGATCATCACCAAACTTGCTACATTTTAATTTCCAAGAAACTTCAATTTTTATAAAGTGTCAGATATAAAAACAGACACATTTTTCTTTGGAAGAAAATAAAATATTTCATGGTAAAACAACCTCCGTTTTGTGTCTCATCAGGGTGTCACATGTTTAAATGATGCCAGGCATCATCAGACAATGCAAATGATTCTAGAGCTGGAGCATAAAGTCCTAAGAATTAGCGGCTATGGAAATCCTATGAAAGAGGACAGAAGATGGCTCAAGTAATCTTATGTCATATGAACATCCAGGTGTGGTGTCACCTTTAGTCAAAAGCAATAACAGGCTCAAATTCGTATAAGTAAACTTCAGTTCTCTAAAATACTGTACTTCACAGACAAAGGTGAAACAAACCAACAAAACAACAAAACATTTCTATTTGATCATGAGCTCCACAGCTGCCAATTTCCAATACACTCTTGTTTACTCCAATGAACTCTAAGCTAGATGGCACAAAATTAAGGACATTTGGAAGGAATTATAAAGTGTTTCTAGACGATCATCCCAGTGTCGTAATAAAGGGCTCAAGATGCTGATAAAATTCTGTCGATTACTGGGAAGGGAAGGGTTAAAAAATGTAGCAATATAACTGAACATGTAGAGTAGGGAAAATATCAGTCCTCTTGTCCCTCACCTTAGCACAAAATGGAGCTGTAACAGGCCAGAAATAGGCAAACAATTGTATTGATCAATGTAATGATATCCATATTTAAGGGAGGAAAGAAGTTGAAGTTAAAGTCAAGGGTGCCTGAAGATAAGTGAAAAGAAAAAGGGGTTTATTTTGCTTAATTCCTTGAAGAAAAGAACTAAGAGGCAGTAATATTCAGATAGATAGTATATTTCATGTAACCATGTGGTTATCTTTGGCTTTATCTTTGGAATCTGAGCTAACAATACTTAAGGAGATCTCCTTATAAACATTTTTCAAAACACCAAGAAAGAAAAGGAGGGCCGGGGATTTAGGGCAGTGGCACTGTGCCTGCCTTCCAAGCTCAAGGTCTTGAGTTCGATCCCCAGTACAAAAAAAAAAAAAAAAAAAAAAAAAAAAAAAGAAGAAAGAAAAGAAAAGAAAACCAGCCTTATTACATATATCTGAAAATCAATATAAAGAGAGAAAGTAGGTCAATGTCCATGATTATAAATATGCACATAAAAGGGATACCTCTAGGAATTGTTTACACTGAAAAATATTCTGAACATGTCATAGCATTGTGGTACGCACAAGGATCATCTGGTGAGTGTGGTCAAGAGCAGAGATTCTGATTTAGGCTAATTAGTGTAAGTGTTCAAAAATCTACAATGTAAAGGCTGCTAAGGAATTGTGATCCACTGGTGACACATATATACTATTGTGAGAAGTGTCAGCAGATGAAGGCAATCCTCCCCTGACATTAATTCTGAAGGCATTTTGGTCGTAGATTTCTCAGACTCTCGAACCCTAAGAAATAAAGTTTTTGGTGCATAAACCACCAGGTTTAGTGCATTCAGTTATAGAAAACTATGGCTTACAAAATAAAGCGCCTCAAGCTTCACTGAAAAAGTAATAAATTAATTATGTGTGAGTTAGTGATAATAAATAAGATGCCATGCTTCTTCTGTTTAGAGTACTGGGAGGAATCAATGTAAAAAAAATGAGAGTAAAACATAATAAATACCTGGTAGGCTAAAACAAAAATGAAACACGGGGAACTTACACTTGGAGCACTGTCCGAGGGTCTCCAACTTCACCACCATCACCAATTGTCAAGGTATCATAGCCAATCTCAAGATCAAATTCTTCAAAATTTATCTGGATAACCTGGTAAGAAAAAGAAGAAATACTGTGAATATATTGTATTATGTAATAAACACAGAGAAGAAAGCAACAGCAGAAAAGATATCCAAATGCACAAGAGAAAAAAAAAATATATGAATTTCATAGGAGTATGACCTGTCAGAGCGTTGCTGAATTTCAAACATTATATCATTATAGGGCCTTTATTTGCTGCATTGTACCTTCCAGGTTAAGATTTCAATGAATGGCATGCTTCTGTGGATAGAATATCTTATTTAAAGCAGGATTATGCAAATCTACTTTAAGAACACATAAAAAGTACAAGTAGGTGGAGAGTGGTTTTCCATGAATTTTTATATATTTTTATAAAGTTAACACGGAAAAACAGTATGCTATAAAAATAATGCTATTTCCATTAAGTAGTAAAGCTTAAAAAAATGTTAGAGCTAAAGCAAGATGACTAGATTTAATTGTATGGATTTATTTTGGGGTATTATTTGGAAACAGAATCCCTCAAATATATTAAAATATGTGAGCAAAACTGGGAGCACACACTTGGAGAGACATGCTATGACAGGATATATAATACAGCACTATATCTTACTAAAATATGTGTATGCACTTATACATTATTTATGCATTTAAGCAAAAATCTGAATTTAGTTAAATTGCAATTATTCAATTAAGTATTTGAAATATTATTAAAACACAGTAATTAAGAATCAGCACAGAAAGAAATTACATAAATACTTTCCAATATACAATCATGCCTTGAGCAAGGAATAATGTATAATGTATTATTTATCATATAATAAGGAAAATAAATATCTTAGATTACAACATTCATTTCTAGAGGATAAACAAAAATATCTCTTTAATAATACCAAGTACCAAGTAATGAAATACCTGTTCATTTATTTAAAAACTATAAAGATTTTTTTTTTAATTGAGTTTATTGGTACCTTTTAGGTATACAGTACAGTTACATTCATTATTGGGATCTTGTACCTTTACATGGCAGGTCTTGGTTCTCATTTTATAAAGAAGATCTTATATCCTGGAGGTTTCAAGCTAACAAAAATAATCATTGAACATACTCATCTTTAAAATATTTTTACATCAGTGTTAACAAAATCATTGAATTTGATTTGGCCAAATACAAACATAAGTAAAAAATATCAAATCATGTGTTTTACATCATCATAATTTTTTAAAAATTGCTTCTTTATTGCAGTTAAATATAAATACTTTCAATTAATTGCCTTTCTTTAAAGATTTAAGTTATGTCCCATTTTTGTCATTATAGGAAGTATGATTATAAGCAATATTATATAACTATTGGTTTACATTCAAATATATTTCTATGTGATATATGCTCCAGATAATTAAGCAGAACTTTATTGCATAACATTGTACCATATGATATTTCAAAATTGTTTTAACAACTTAAAAGTTCACAATTTTATACATTATATTTCTTTTTCTCTGCCACTCTGGTGGATATAAAATTTTGTTTTGCATTTTTCACTATTAATTGAGTTGCACAGTTTTTCATCATGTTAAATTGTCATCTATGTTTCCATTTCTGAGTCATGACTATTTCACTTTGACAAATTTTCTCTTGGATTGTTTGTATACTAGCTACTGGTTGGAAAAATTTTTTGTCTGTAACTCAACATATTTCCACTGTAGGACTCATTAAAAAGAATAATGTTTATGAGACACACTGAGACAATTAGTTGGAGCTATCTGCTTAAAGATTTTGTTCTTTTATTGCCCAGTTTCTTCCTTACTATACAGAAAGCTAAAATACATGTTACATAGTTTCTTCAAACTATGACAGCAAAATTAAAAGTTCGCAAAGGATTATGTTAAACTAAAAAGCTTCTGCATAAAGAAATCATCAACAGAGTGAAAGGGGCATCCTACATAATTTGGAGAAAATATTTGTAAGCATTTCATCTAACAAGTGAGTAATATCCTGATGATAATATAATATTTTTTTTAATCTCAAGAACAAATAAATAATCTAATTAAAATGTGTGCATGATGAGGATAAATATTTCTTAAAATATGTGACCATCAAGTATATGAAAAATGTTCAACATCGTTAATCATCAGGCAAATGCTAATTAAAACTGCAATTAAATCTCATGCTGCGGCAAGTGGAATGGCTAAAATCACAAGACAAAAATAACAAATGCTGAAAAGTATGCAGTAAAAACGGAAGTATCACACAGTGTTCTCGGGAGTGTAAATTAGTGCAGCCATTAAGGAAAACATTAAAGTCTCCTCAAAATCTAAACAAACAGAACTCATATTACCCATCTTTCCCACTACTAGGTTTATATTCAAGGAAAAATAAATCAATGCATCAAAATAATGGCTGCTGTTGCATCTGGATTGCAGCAAAATTCACAGTAGCCAAGCTTTGGATCTGCCAAGGCATCAACCGATGGGTAAATGAATAAAGGAAACGTGGGATATTTACCCATCTATGTGTCTATCTGTGTCTGTGGTGCAATATCATTCAATGGTACACAGCATAAAGTCTTATCATTTGCATCACTACGAACGGAACTGGGCAACATTATGTCAGCGTTATAGCCAAGAACATAAAGACAAACATTACACATTCCCACTCATATACGGAAGCTAAAAAATTTAATTTTGTAAAAGTAGAGACTAGAATAATGGCACTGGAAAGTAGGGAAGGTAGGAAGGAAAGGGGATAAAGGACTGTCAGTAGCCCAGTGCAATTTCATAGGAGGAACAAGTTTAAAACTTCCACCGCAAGTGGGATGGCTATGGTTCTCAACCATTCATTGTTTATTGGATAAAGGAGTAAAAGAGAAGAATTAATGTTTCATAACACGAAAGGTGTATTTTTAGAGATAAATAATAATTATCTTGATTTGACTATCACACACCGTAGACCATACTGACTTATTACACTGTGCCCCATATACATGTGTAATAATTGTGTCAATTTCAAAAGCAATTACCATGTCGATGTGAAAGTTTATTTCTGTTCTTCCTTAGCTTTTGCTTAATAAGAAATATCTTGATTTCTTCTCCATTTTTAAAGCACAGCTTTGCCAATCAAGACAATCTTCCTTTGAGCACCGAGTTCTATTCCTACAGCTAGGTCGTTAAATGAATTGGTTGCTAAATGAGAAAGTGTATATAACATGTTTGTTACCATACTCAAAACAAAGAAATGGTCAAAGGGAACTCCAGCTTAATGGCTTTGGCTTTGTTTGTATAATGTTTACCTGTAATGTATAATAAAACTCTAGTACTAATCAGCAGAAGTACAGTACTATATAAATAAGGTGTATAAAATACTGAGAACCTGTAAAAAGATGTACAGCACTGCCCCCACCAGGATGTGAATCAGGGGCTCTTAAGTCTGACCAGTGTGCTTCAGGTCTAAGTCCAAACAGTCCTTAGTAGGTGAGTCATAAAACTAGGAAATCGGTATTAGACATCATATTATCAAAATAGTTCAACAAAAGTATTTATTTTTCTTAAAAATACATGCTCTCGAACCACCTTTAAAATGAAATACATCGACCACACAAGTCATCACATGAGCGGGGTTCAGAGGTGTTAATCCCTCACATGTCAGAAAATCCAGGCTATCTTATGATACAATGAGGACACAGAAAGTGCTCATCAGTAATCGTGGCTGCAAAACAGGTGCCGCCCAGGCAGGATCTGCAGCAAATCAGTAAAGCATCGATTGATATATTTCCTCATATGACCTTTCCTGGCACCTTAGTCGTTTCCATGGATTCTTCAAGGTTGCACTGATCATATAGTTGATACACACTGGAAACTGTTTTCTTTCTTTGAAGCTGCTCTTCAAATGTGCAGTTTTGCCTCGTTAATGAAGAATCTTCTGCAGGTCATCGCAAGGGACCAGGGACACTAAAATAGTACTAAGAAGACATCGCAGGACCGTGAATCTGCTTGACTGTAAAACTCATTAGAAACACCGAATGTCCTTGACAGTGAGGTTGGCATTAATGCAGCCCCTGCTCTGTCCACCGCTGCACCAAATACCTCGCAGGATAGGAAGACAGAGTATGTGGTAAAGGAGCTTACTAGCTAGGAGTATAAGACAAAAATTAAACACTTAAAACAAATACAGAACCAAGGATCACAGTGACATTTAATTGTTTCCTGTGGTTCAGAAGCCCTGAGAAAATGTGCACCCATGCGATAGCAGATACTTCACATATCAAAAAGTTTCAAGGTAATATCATTTCTAAAGAATGTACTCGGATCTGAGAACTTATTTAACTCCAAATTAATCCATTTATTTATTTTTTGTGTGTTTGTTAGTTTGTTTGAGACAGGGTCTCACTATGTAGTTGAGCCTGACCTGGAACTCACTATGTAGTCCAGGCTGGTCTCGAACTCATAGCGATCCCTCTGCCTCAGCCTCCTGAGTGCTGGGATTACAGGTGTGAGCCACCATGCCCAGAAAATCCATTTTATTATCAGCTGAGGAGCTGTTGGAAGCAAATAGTCTTTAAAGTGAGCCCAGTGAAAAGAATGCACTGTTTAAATTTTCTGGCCCATTGGTGCAGCTGTTCTGCCGGCATCAACAGGCTCATGAGACAGTGCTCCCTCCCATCACTCCCTTCTGCCTCAGATCAGGCAAACTCTATATTTTTTGGATATTGAGGCAAAAAAATAATTAGACCATTTGTATTACACTTACATGCAGCACTGTAATGTATAATGGAAAGTAAAGCTACAAGTGCTATACTCTGCAGTGCACTCGGTAAAAATTACGAGACTGTAAAAACAGATGTACATACAAAAAGACATTGAAAATATATGAAAAAATGTTCCACATCACTGGTCATTCGAGAGATGCAGATGAAAACAACACTGAGATTCCACCTCACCCCACAAAGAATGGCTGCTATCAAGAAATCACACAATAACAAATGTTGGCGGGGTTGTGGGGAGAAAGGAACCCTCCTCCATTGTTGGTGGGAGTGCAGACTAGTGCAACCACTATGGAAATCAATATGGAGATACCTCAAAGAGCTTGGACTGGAGGTTCCATTTGACCCAGCCATCCCTCTGTTGGGTATCTTTCCAAAAGAACTAAAAGAATCATATCACAGAGAAGTATGTGCACCCATGTTTATAGCGGCACAGTTTGTAATAGCTAAATCTTGGAAACAACCTATTTGCCCATCCATTGGAAACTGGATAAAGAAGTTGTGGTTTTTCTATAAAATGGAATATTACTCAGCCATAAAGAGCGAGAGAATAGATTCATTCATAGGAAAATGGATACATATTGAAGATATACTCCTAAGTGAAATAAATAAGTCCCACATGTGTAAATACCAAATAGTTTCCCTGGTGTGAATATTCTGCAACAATGCATAAGATTCTAATAAGATTACTGACATTTAGAAATGGGAGGAAAGGAGCTAAAGGTGTAGGGAAGGTGTGATACGTAGGGGAAGAACAAAAAGGGAAAAGAAAAAAATGTGAGAGAATGAAAAGATGAAAATAAAGTGTTTGTAGATGGGGAGGGGAGGAGGGGGTGAAGGGAGGGCAGAGGAAAGGGGAAAAAAATGAGAATCAAGACTTGCCATGTAAAGGTACATGATCCCAACAATGAATGTAACTGTACCGTATCCCTAAATGTACCAATAAACTCAATTAAAAAAAAAAGATTAAGTGAAGGACAAAAAAAAAAAGACATTGAAGAGCTATAAAGATGTACACAACTGTACACAAATAAAATAAAGGATGTGTCTGAAGTCAATGAGGCAGATACTAAGTCCAAACAGCACATCCCGGCCATAAGTCTACAGAGACATTAAAAATACAGGTGTTTGGGCCAAGGATTTAGCTCAGTGGTTCCACCTCCTACCTTGCAAGTTCAAAGTTCAGAGTTCAATCCCTGGCACAAAAAAAAAAAAAAAAAAAAGAGAAGAAAGAAAGAAAAAAATACAGGTCTTTAAAGAGGAACATCTGTACAGAACTCTTACTTGATTCTATTTTTCTTTCCATTCTTAAAAATTTAAGCCTCCCAACCTCTGCCCTCCATGGATTTCATTAAAAATCAGCTGTTAATTCTTTTGACCCTCTAGTGTACACGAGGTTTCACTTCTGAAATGATGCATTCAAGATTCTCTCCGTTGTCACCTTTCTCCAGTCTGACTATAATAGATCTCTTTAGGCATAGATGTCTGAATTTGTCCTGATTAAAGTCTGTTGAAATTTTGGATGCATTTTCTGTCTTTCCTTGAGTTTGGGGAGTTTTTTCTCTTGCCTTTCTGGAACTCCTATAATACTTACATCAGTCCGTTGGATAGCTTTCCATGTGCCTTTTAGGCTCTTTTCATTTGTTTTCTTTCTGCACTTCTGATTGGATAATTTGAATACTCTTCTCTTCAAGTTCACTGATTTTGTCTTTTGCTCCAGCAAGTGTATTGAGGTCTAATATTATAGCTCTAACTTTTTCATTTCTTATAATTCCTTTCTTCCTATTGATATCCTAATTATGATTCTACATTATTATTATTATTATTATTATTATTATTATTATT
>NW_022900917.1:11374986-11377486 GCF_012274545.1 Fukomys damarensis | reverse complement strand
GAAATGCCACCAAAGCATTTCTGTAGCTCAAAAGTTTCTTTGCTTGAATTAATATGCTTCTGGTGAGGCTATTTACAAATAGAGAATGATGTCACATGAGAGAATTAGTGATTCTTTCCTTCTTTTCTCCTTCTTTCCTTTTTGTAATAAGCTCATTTAATTCCTGTGTAATCTGATAATTGCTTTCTTTTATTCTTGTTGGTTAATGTTAGTATTTATGCAATTTGGAGGTATTTTCTTCAAATATTTTACATATATTTCTCTGTTGTTACAGAATTCTACTGGTGCTATATTAAATCCTATTAGAAAATTATTACTTGTTTATAGTTGATTTCTCTTTTCAGCTGCTGTAAGATTTTCTTTTTTGCTTTTTTAGATTATACAATGGCACATATATCTTGCTGGTATTAATTCATGTATTCTACACTTCTGAATTGGAGACTTGTATTTATTTTGGAAAAATCACTCATCTCTTCAAATAGTGTCCTCCATGCTCTCTCTTTTATGCCTCTGAGATTACATATTGATATAAATTAGGAATTCTAATTTTACTTTCTGTATCATTTAGCCTACCTTTCATAATTCCAATTTCCTAATTATCTATCTTTCAAACTGCATAATTTCTTGAGGTCTACCTTTGGTGCAGCAATTCTCTATTAGCATATTAATTGATTTATTTAAATTTGAAGTATATTCTTATTTCTGAGGGTTCTGTTTTATTCTTTTTAAACTGTGACTAACCATTTGGTCACTCTTCTTCTTGGTCCGTTAGTAAAATTTTATTTTAAAATTTTAAATCTTCGGTGTATTAGTATTTATTTTTTTAATTATATTGATTGTATATGCTTAAGGCATACTATTTAATGGCCTGATGTACATATGTATAGCAAAGCTATTGCCACAGTGAAAAAACTTTCACACCCACCATTTCACACAGTTGTTCTGATGACACACTTTTTGTCCTTATGATGAGAATATTATTTCTATCAAATTTGCAATATACACTCATTTTACGAATTACAGTCCTCCTCTTGTACATTATATCAACAGAAAAAAGTACATTATTTGTACCTTTAGACCTGTGTCTTCTTATTTCCTCTAGTCCCCATCTTTCTACATTTATGCTTTCTCTTTTTATGCATTTGATTTTTTAAAATTCCACATATATGCAACATCATGTAGAGCCTTTCTTTCTTTCTTTGGCCTATTTTACTTATTAAATATATAAAGGTACTCACACAATCCAAAATAATTATATAATAAAGTATTAGTCCATTTCAAGAGAGAAAGTGATCCTGCTCTTTGAGATAACACACAGGAACCAACAGTGGTATTTCATACTTTTTACTTAATTATTCTAATATTTGTTGTCTAAGTGTTTGACTCTGTTTGTTATTTTAAGGGATTCTTTCCTAGTGGCATGCTCCCCTGTGCATTTAATTATTTATGATAATGAATCTATATTTAGCCAAACTTAAGCTTTGATAATATTTAGGTCCTCAATTGAGTATAATATCATTAAGTATTTTTAAACTGGACCCATGTATTACCATTAAGCTGTAACTAATTAATATACTTTGAGGTGTTCTCACTTAAATTTCATGTTTGACTTCATTACCTATTGAATCAAGAACAGTTTTACTTTTTAATCTCCCAGTCCCAGGATGTTTTGCCACCTACACCCAGAAAAGCAGATTTAATTTGCTTTTTCATTCCAGCTGATCATTCTCCTCATGTACGTACGTATCTCTGTATGCATATGTGTTGTGTGGTGTGTATTCACAGTCTTGTAGATTTAATCACTTACTGGTGAACCAGCAATTCACTGAAAAATGAAGCATTTCAACAGGCGTACCTCCTCTGTTATTCCAAAGACAAAAACCCTCTGACACATTTTACTCCAATCCATTTTTCAGTAGATGCAAGAATAAACTACAATCAAAACCAGGAAATGTCTCATTTCATATGGCTTTACACGCCTATTGGGCTAATAGATCCAAATTATGAGTCTAATAAATGATGGACAGATTGATTGCTAGTTTTGCCCAAGCTCTTGACATTCACTTTTGTCCTAAAGACACCCATTTAATGGTGGATTCTACATTTTCTCTGATTTGTAACTAAGATTCATGCATGAATGTATGCAACAATGAGAACTCTACCTCATTTTAAATTAAGTGATGAATTCATTACTAACTAATTCATATACTTTCAGATAAGCACTTAACTATGGAGCTGTCACTAAAATTTTAGACGTTGGTAATTCTTGAGTACTTTCAATTTCACACAGTTACTGCAAAGCTAGAATAGTCAGATTGAATCTGTAGAATGCATTCATTTTAATTTGATTCATTTATGCCTATTTTAACATTATTACTGAAATAGTTTCATAAGTGTGGAATCTATGCATTTAAAATAGATTAGCCTTGCCCCAATTATTCATTAAAATTAGCAATTATAGTGAAAGCCACAAATAGCATATTGAGATATTTGAAAAGAA
>NW_022900917.1:11339288-11374873 GCF_012274545.1 Fukomys damarensis | reverse complement strand
TTAAAAAAAAATTTAAAAAAAAAAAAAAAAAAAACCTTCCCTTGTGTTTTCATATAAGTAGAATCAGAATTCTGCTGTGAAACTTTCCTTCTTTCTGGATACTCTTATAATATTTCTACCCATTTATTTTTGTATAATGTGGAAGTAAAATGATAAAGTAATAGTTTAAAATGAACAAACATATAGTCATCAATTTAATTTAATGCTTTACATGTTTATTCAATAGTAGGGCTAAAACAGTAGCAATAAATTAAGAAAAATATCGTATTATTAATGTAGAGAAAATGCCTCACATTTTGCTTACTGTGTGTTATGTCATTCTTGTGGGAAAATATTTTGTATTTATCTCATAAAAATGATGAAAGATAATATGGAATAATAAAACATTCCTTTAATAGATTTAAATAATTTATCATTGTCTTTATTTTTCAATCAAAAAAACATTCTCTAGACAAAATCATAGTGTGTTAAGTCCAACTGGTTTATTTTCTGACGCTTATTGAGGGTTTGGTAAATACTTTAAATTAATTACAATCAACACCATGTACTTTAACACTGTGCATAGTAAGAAACCTATAAGTTTCTTACAACCTATAAGTAGGGCTGAATGTTAAGTATTTGGTAGATCTACTTCCTTTAAGGTGTGAGACATGGATTATCATAATGTATTTTGTTATTATACAAAGGCAACAGTTTCTCAATTTCATTTTGTGGACCATGGATGCAGTATTTGAATCTGTAAATTCTACGTCATTGTATCTTGTACGAAACACAGAATTCCTACTTAATACCTGCTACATTCTAGGCTAATCAAGGAACTGATTCTCCTTTTGCAGAAGCTAGTCCTCCACAATCTTGTCCACAGGATATGATACTGTTTTGTGAACCAACGACCCTTTGGTTCAAATCTCTGTTCAAAATGCTAGTGCTCATGGCCAGTTAAACTGTTTTGCTTCTCTCAGGAGCTTTCTTTTTCACCTTTGGCTTTTTTCTTCATAACAGGATATTGATTTATTCAGCCACTTGTCCTCCACTGTATAACCACATGCTTCTGGGACTGCTGATCTCACAAGTTCCTAGAGATGGGTCCTAATTGCCTTGGTAGTTGATTTCCATTTCCAAGTGATATGATTTAATGTGTTTGACTACATTCTGGTCAGTAGATGGTGAGATGAGAAGTAACCTGCTGGGAAGTTTTGTGAAACAATGTCTTGGTGTTCACTAATGCACCAGTGTGCTTTGAGGTGGTTATACTTGAATGTTCCAAGGAGAACTATTATAGTCATGTTGCAATATGCAGTTTGAGGACAGAACAGACAGTCTGAGATGCCCAGAGCTTTAAAATGGGTGTTTTTGCTGTATGCCTCAGATTTTATGCCTCTGGACAGTTATGCTTTGTTTGTCTGATATCCAAGTCCATGTGCTTAAACACCATACCATTTTGAATTTGCATAAGAAATTTTTATAATTTTGAAAATATTGTCTGTCTCTCAAATACCTCATGGGAGGGGTAGGGGAAAAGAAAGAAGAGAATGGAATTAATACGAGAAAATGAAAAAAATGGAAACAAAGTCTTTGACTAGAGGGAGGGGTGGCAGGGTTGATAGGAGGGCAGGGAAGTGGAGAAAAGAAATAAGAACCAAGATGGATTATGTATAGTGCAAATTGCCAGTGACGAATGTCATTATATCGTATACCTTAAATGTACGAATAAAATTAATTTTGAAATACCTCATATAAAATGATGTAAATTATAAATATGTTCTTTATGTTCAGCGTAAGCTTCACAAATGGTACAAAGTGATTACAGGGGAAGATATTCTCAATATAAGCTATGCATCTCCCATGGTAAAGTTTGTATATTGCTTGATTTAAGATAAACAAGAAATGTAATGAAATTTCTAGATATCATTCTATCAGGGGACTCCTGCATTAGATATGATGGACTTACCTAATTGGAACATCCTTCACTTTGATAGTGTTTAACTAAACATAATAATATCAAGCTATAGTTATTAGTGAAACAGAAGAATGCAGACTAAGTGGGAGTACAAGAAAAGCTAACGATTTAAATTCACTCCTTGTCACAGAATGTTATATTACTTTGGTCAATTTATAATTCGTATTTCCAAAGGTTTATATAGGCATTATATCAAATATAGGTTTGTAAAATAATACATCCCATGCTTCATATATAATAGGACCTCAATAAATGTCAGTTATCATAAGATAATATAATCATCCTAAGAAAGTGGTCAGGCATTATTAAGTAAGGTAATTTAATTATCCTTATGTAGGTGCGCACATGTTTTTATCACAGCTGCGGAGAATGAAGTTCCTTTTTTTTGGCAACCCTATTGTAATTCAAGGGACTTTCTCTCCAGAAATCATGCAGCAAAAAATGTCTCTTTTCTTGAAGTAGTTTTCTCCATTATGTGTGTTTCAGAAAGGCAACGAGTCAGCCTAATGTTAAGAACTACTGCTGTTACCCTGTGAGAAAATTCAGAATGAATGAAATATGTATTTCTCTGCATATATTTATGAATGATATTTATTGCAAAACACCCAGGTTTGGTTAGGATTAGGGTATGCAATGCCATGTTACACAATGCGTTTGACGTCTCCTGAAAGCACCTCTCTCTTAATACACTTGTGGACCCTGTCAACCACCCTCCACTGAGTTGGGCAAAGCGTACCCACGATGAGTATGATGCCCACTGTTGAGTGCTCTGTGGTTATTTGGAAACAGTGTGAGTTCCCTGGTCCAGTGGGAGAGTGAAGCAGAAAGGTTTCCTCAAAGAGAAAATTACCAGTCCGTGCAAAGGAAGGTGGAAATGCAAACACGTGAGAACACTCTAGGGGAGAGAGTGAAAAAAGGCCTGGAGAAAAGAAATATTCCTTTTGCTTCTGTGAGGCAAGAAGTGAGGCAAAGAAAGGCCTGAGGTCATATCAGAGAAGAGATCATGTTAAGGACTTTGAACTTTACTTTTCTATGTGATAAGCAGCACATGATGTTTTGGCTGTTGATGAAAGGGTTGTATTTCATGGTTATATGCTCATTTTAGCAGCAGGGACAAAGTGTTTTTCTATATGGGGGGATCAAACTCAGTATCTTGCACTTGTCAGGCAGGCACGCACGATACCACTGAGCTACATCCCTGGCCCAAGGGACAATCTTGACTGGAAGACAAACAGGGGTAGAGAGACCTATACTTGGAATGTAGAAATAAAGATTGAAAGAGGGGACTCAGAAAAGATCCCTTTACTTCACATAAAGTGATATTACCCTTTTCCTTTCATTATTTTCCTCTACATATGAACTCCTACTAACATACCTTTAGAAGAAAATTAATGTCTCAGAAGTTTATTTTATTACATGTAACTAGCTATAATGTTCAATTAAAACAGCAGAATATGTAGCACATTTATTAAAAATCATACATTTCAGTATAATCCTAAAATGTCACTGCTTTTATGGTGCACATTGTGCTTTGTCTTATAAATAAATACACATATATGTATACATACATGACCAATGGTAATAATAAATGCTTAATTGATAATCATTCTAAATTTTGTCTTTTTATGAAAAAAATACAAGGTAAGCTTACATCAGGTTGTAAACTAGAAAAAATATGATAGAAAAAGAGTAAAGCATGACACCTATAACTCCTCTCTTTTAGTCATTTGAAAGTAATTGCATTTTAGAGGAAAAAATCTCATTCTACAAGGTCTAAACATTGTAATACTATGCTTAGATATCATATCACAGAAGGAAGTGTCCCTGGACCCTAGGCTAGACCACTAAGCAACGAGAAATGTCACCTCAGGGAATCCTCCAGTTCATCCTTTTCACTGCTATCACGGGGGTTAAAAGTTTGAATCCTTACAAGGGCTGGTGCTTTAGAGACAGGGAGGTGAAGAGTCTGGGGATGCAGGAGGTATTGATGGAACAATAAAAGCTTTTTGCTTTGCTGTATTTTTCTATGCCTTTTGTATCTGTATGCTAGTCTTCCCCTGTAGGGGATTGCTAGTATGTAACAATGACAGATTGAATAAGGCACTACAAATGTTTCAAAGTAAAAGAAGCTACACAAAATGAAAAATGGATCAAATATTAAATCTATAACAACTGTACAAAGCTGTTCTTTTCTGTCATTGATTCATGGTTAGCTATTGAATTTATTTCACAATACACGGGAATGATCAGTTTGAATTTAAACATTTTGAAAAAAAATTCTGTAGATAGTATTTTTGGTGTTTAATAGGATTTCATTACAAATTTGTACAGGTTAAGTTGTATATATCTAAAAGTGTTTAAAAATAAATGGGCAAGGCATATTAAGTAAGTTTTTGGGGGGAATACTGGGGATCGAACTCAGAACCTTGGGCTTTTGAGACAGGCAGTGGCACCACTGAGTTAAAGGCTAAGCCCATCTTATAAAAAGAATTGTTTTTGTCTGGTTTTGTTCTACGTTAATAACAGGATATTCCTTGATTAGGATGAAGATAGATAGATAGACAAATGTTTTTATATGAAGAAACTTTAATATCAGGCTTTAAGAAAATGAAAGATTTGTTCAAAATGATTAGATATTTAACTATGATGGTGAAAATGAAACACTGTATATATATATATATATATATGTCAATATATATATGTAAATATATATATATGTCAATATATATATATATATATATATATATATGTAAATAAAACAACTGGTTCTAGTCCACTTCTCTTTGGTCTGTACAGTGGACGTTACGATCAGCCTGACATATGAACAAGCTGGGTTAATGAGATTAAAGGAAGATTCCTCTACCTCTTGATATCTATAGCGTGTAGCCAGCTAAACATCCAGATCTCAGCTGTGTTGACTTAGTTACAAGCAGCCCCTGGGAACTGATCCAGTGAGTAAGTCAAGGGTCTACTCTATTTATATATATTTACTCTCTTATTTCTATGTTTGAAAGGCCTCATTCATTTCCGAAAGAATATTCCTGGTAAATAAATTTATGTAAATATTAAGGAAGTTAGAGCACAAAGGTCTCACTTACCATGAAATCCATTGCTCCTCACCAAAATCCAAGAAGCCAAAGTTTATTCCCTGAATATATTCTTTGTGAGAACCATGGTGAAAAAAGAATGTGAAAAGGTAGATACCCTACATTTCAGTTATCAAGCCTATATTTTTATTTTGAGAAGTTAGGGTAAAATGTGAATCAGATAATATAACTTTCCTTCCTTCATTATGGAAGAATGTACTAGATTAAAAGTGAACATAGAATATAATTTTACAAAACATACAGTTTTCAAATACTCATATGCATTACGAAACTTAACCAAAAACAGCAGGTAAGATGACAGAGAAGAATGGAAGTGATCAAAGTTAAAGTAGATGAAGAGATGGGTTTGAGAGACATTTGAAAGAAGAAATAGGTTAACTACTAAGATTCTGTGATTTGCAGGGGCTTTCTATTCAATCGTTTGCCGAATTCCGGAAGGCCCTCTGTGACAAAGCCTTCCTTAGCTCTGTCACCCCCGTGTCATTCATTCTTCCTTTGCCCACTCTGACATAAGACATCTGTCGCTTTTCCAGCTTCTAACAGTTACAGGATCATCACTCACTGTTATAACTTGTACATTTTCTTTTGTTTGCATTGCTAGTGCTTTGTCATTTTCCATAGCTCAAATACCACCTATTCTTTCACTCACTGTTATAACTTGTACATTTTCTTTTGTTTGCATTGCTAGTGCTTTGTCATTTTCCAGTGTTAGCTCAAATACCACCTATTCAGAAAGTTTTCATTGACAATTCTAGGCAGCCTCCCTCTATATTCCACATAGGTTGTTCCCTTAAAATAGCTTCTGTTCATTTTTGTGTTTAACTTTTTATTATCTGTTTTAACTACGAGTAGCCTAAAGCTTCCTTATGGCAGGAAATTGTGTCTTTCTCTTTATAAAATGTGGTGTAGACATAGATTTTATATAGTGAGAATACCAGATTTGCCAGGTAAAGTCTGGGATTTATCATACTGGTATTCATGTGGCAAATATAAGATACATGAAGTTTTTCAGTGTTTGTTTTTAGATTCTAAAGATTACTGCAGGCTGACTTTAAAAGAAGGTTATAGAAGATGGCCTAATACCAAAAGGGTACAGCTACCACATTCTGTTTCTTTGCTTTCTTCCACAAAGTATCATACAGTCTGGGCAGTTGTGTGACCACAGCACGGGCTGAAAATTAAAGAGGTAAGTAAAGGGATTATACAAAACTGTAATTTTTGATCATAGGACAGCTGTGTGATTCTGGCTGTATAACGTAATCAAAGTATTCATGTGACTCTCCTTCACAATGGTTAGAGACTGCATGAACCCACATAAAAGAAGGCAAATGCTGGTAACACAGATACAATATACCTCTGTTCTTCTCTCTTCACTACTTAGCCTTGGCAGATGGGACAGGAAGTGATTTCCCAGGATACTGAGTGTAACCTGCACTCACTCTAAGACTGCCATTCAAATAACATTTACATTCTGCATCAAAATGTCCAGGTGACAGGGAGCAAGAGCTTACAGTTCTCCCCAGTTTTTCAGGCTCTCTTGACAGAAGTCTATTCTCACTGGTTAGAAGCCTGTGCTGATGGCTTCTGATGACTAATATCAACCTGTAGCCTCCACAACATATTTCAAATTCCAAACTCAGAGCTACTGAGTTAGACATTCTAATGTTAGAAGTTTGATGGAAACACTGACGCGGGCATTGTAGCTTATCATATTGTGAGAATGGAATGGTGGGAGTAGTGGTCATAGTGGTGGTGGTAGTGATAATTGTTAACAACTATTTGATTATGGCTTAAATTTTGAACGTACATATTCTGGAACCTACTAGAAATACAGTGCCCTCAAGATATGATTTTATACAATTCTTTCAAGGGCTCTATGAACAATGTATCGCTATTTTTGTTTTCATACTGGAAAGCAGAAGCCCGGGTGAGCTTTAGGCAGTGAGTCACTACACGATTATGCAATATGTATATCTGAATATAACTGAGTACTTTTTTGTATATATTTGTATATCAGTATGTGAGGAAATCTCAACATCATGTAGGTGGGAAGTGGAAGATTTAAAAAGAGACAAGTTGTGTTATATGCATGTATCCACTCCTCCAAATGACCGGAGACTTCATGAACAGCAAACATGTAGTTAAAGAAAAAAGTCGACGGACAGCATGCGTCACTTACCGAGACCCTTTTTCAGAACTATGTGTCCATATCTTTAATTCTATATTCTATATGTTTAAACAGTTCTTTGTAAATTTTGTCTATTTTTTGAAAAACATTCATTGTTCTATAAACACTCTTTGAGTATATCTAAAAAATAAGAATGGAAAAAAGAAGCAAGATGTTTATTACTTAACTATATTCTTGTTTTATTTATGGAATAATTTACTAAATATATTTCTTAAAAGCTTTATATTTAACTGACCTTGGCATATTCTAAAATTATCACTTAATTCTAAGTACTTCTAAATTCATTTCTTGAATTACTATGAAACTTTACTGAATGATGTATTTTGCAGCTGGGTATGGTGGCATACTCCTGATACCCCAGCACTTGGGATGGGACTCCAGTACAGCAAGATCAGTAAAAGTTCAAGACCAGCCCGAGTTATACAGGGAGTTCAGTTAAGGCCAGCCTGAACTACATAATAAGACCCAGTCTAAAAAATGAAAAAATAAAAAAAGATAATTTTAACTTCTGTCCAAACATCAGATAGTCTCTCTCTTTACATTTCTCTGTAGTTTCATTTACCATAAAATCATCAGAAAAATAATAGTCATAATATATGCAGGAGTTCGAAAGTGTCCCCTCTGAAATTCAGATACTGCCAATGTGATATTTAAGAGGTGATTAGGCAATTAGGGTTCCAACTTTGTGACTGAGATGGAGACACTTTGAAGCAAGGGCTCCATGCGTCATTAAGATCTCCTTCCTCACCCCTTTAACATAAGACACAGGGACCTTCCCTCTGGAGGAGGCAGCAATGGGCCACATGTTGGAAGTACGTAGTAGGCCTCACCAGACATGTGATACTGTAGATGCCTTGATCTCTGAATCGCCTGCCTCAAGGACTATGAGAAAATAACAACCAGGCTCAACTATTCTGTAATAGCAGCTCAAAATGTACCAAGGCACTAGAAAAATCAATTTGAAGAAGTTAAAATTATAGATATAAAAAGGTATACTATTAATACTATGAATGTGGGAAGAAAAGGGCTAAAGGTGTAGGGAAAGTGGGATGGGGAGGGGAAGGTTATGCGGGAAAAGAAAAAAATATGAGAAACTGAAAAAATAGAAATAAAGTATTTGCAAAAGGGGAGGGGAGGAAGGGGTGAAGGGAGGGCAGGGACGGGGAAAAAATGAGTAGAACCAAGACCTGTCATGTAAAGGTACAAGATCCCAGTAATGAATGTAACTGTGCTGTATACCTAAAATGTACCGATAAACTCAATGAATAAAATAAAGTAGTATAAGCAAAATCATCCATACATCATAAATAAAAAGAGTTTAATTATTTTGAAGTCAGTAAAGTAGGTTATGAATAACTGAGAATTTTTTCAGAAGAAAATAAACTTTTTATAATCCATTCTGTTATGGTATTTAGTTAATCCCTGTAATAAAAAATATTACATACAATATTTAATTTATATGTATCTATAGATATTCACCTAAGATATATATTTTTTGGAGGGGGGCACTAGGGATCACCTACGATATTTTTAAAAACCTAAGTATTTGTTAAATGTTTTCTGCATTCCAGATTTTTTTCTGTGTCATTCATAATTGTAACTGTGCTGTATACCTAAAATGTACCGATAAACTCAATGAATAAAATAAAGTAGTATAAGCAAAATCATCCATACATCATAAATAAAAAGAGTTTAATTATTTTGAAGTCAGTAAAGTAGGTTATGAATAACTGAGAATTTTTTCAGAAGAAAATAAACTTTTTATAATCCATTCTGTTATGGTATTTAGTTAATCCCTGTAATAAAAAATTACATACAATATTTAATTTATATGCATATATAGATATTCACCTAAGATATATATTTTTTGGAGGGGGCACTAGGGATCACCTACGATATTTTTAAAAACCTAAGTATTTGTTAAATGTTTTCTGAATTCCAGATTTTTTTCTATGTCTCATTCATAATAACCACACCCTTTGTCTTTCCTCTTGAAGAATTCTAACTTTGCATCATATTTGACACTAATAATGATGAACAGGGATATCTCTCTAATCAATAGACACAATACATTTGTCAGTTAGCTTGAAAATGGCCTGATGTTTCTTTTTAAGATTTTTCTACATATGTTTCCCATTTTACTCACTTCTTTGTCTTCTACTATTAACAACATATTCATGGTTAGACAAGAACCGGGGAAAAGGGGAAGGAATGTCCAGCTTGAGCAAAATACGATGTCTTAGTTTTACTTTCACAAGTTCTTTCTCCTTAATGTTTCTATTCCCTTAATTTTGATTATGGTAAATTGGTTTAAACTTCTTCGAATCTTTCATTTACTAACCCTTCTAGGAGTACTTGGTGATCAACCCTAATAGTAAGAAAGAAAATGTTTAGGGACAACTGTCGGCCTTCATGCTTTTCTTTAAATATTCTACACTCTATATAGATATACAGCCCTTACTATGTGTTAGAGATGGAGAGTGGAGGAGTGAAAAGACATGACATTTTAGAATATTTAAATATTATTTAATTCTATGTATTTATAAAGGAATTGCTCTGAGGATGAAAAGGAATATACTAGAACAGAGGTCAAGATTTCAAATTGTGCCTCTGTCATTTTTTAATATGTTGGTTGCACACTAGAGTTGCACTTTTTTTGTCTTCTTTGTTGACCAGATCTTCCTATTTGAAAACACCATCCCTTAAAAAATCCTCTGCTCTCCAGTTTTCTGATCCTTTATGATCACCAACTGCGGCAGGCAGAATAATGGCCTCTGAAATGCATCCATACAATAATTCAGGGAACTGTGAGTGTTACCTTTCATATTTAAAGGGACCCACACATGTAACAAAATGTAGAGAGTTTGAGATGGAAAGCTTATCCTGGATTCCTCCAGTGGTCACAATCTAATCATACAAATCCTTAAAAGTAGAAGGAAGAAGAGAGGGCAAAAGAAATAAAATGTGAAGAACAGACTAATGTTTTGCTGGATTTGATGGAAGAAAGAGACAGAATGGCCTTTAGCTAAACGCCATGTGCCTTACTATTTATGCCAAATTATCACGCAACACAGCTCTGATTATTCATATAATTCAAAGGCCATTATGTGGTTTAGGTTAAAGGAATGAAAATGCTAGATTCATAGTGAGAAAAGCATTGAAAAACTATTTGGCCTTTTGTATATTTTGCCTCCTTTTTTGGGGTAAGAATCAGGTAAGTTCCTAGGGAAAAATAACAATGACGAAAATAGTCTAGCCAATATTTTTCATAGGAATAATCATTTATTTCAATAAATATTCATTTGAAAAACTCCCATATGACAGCTACTTCATTAGATGTTAAGGAAGCAAAGACTCAAAACTTGTTTTGTTTTGTTTTGTTTTGTTTTAAGTGTCAAACTATAGAAAACAGATGAGCAAACATAATTACAGTATAATGACAACAGATAAACCAGTAGGAAGAAAAGGCTTTCTTAAGGCAGCCTGGAGGGAGGACAACACTAGCTTCCACACAAAAGTTTCAAGATTAATTGAATCCTAGACAATATCAGTAATAAACAAGGTCATGAGTTTAGACAGGTACAGACAAAGGTGGGAAAGCACCCTAGAGGAGTAGTGTGTTCCCAATCCAGAGGCTCTGGAAGTACAGTGAGGCATGGGCCTAGAATTCTGAATAGTGCATTATTCCATCCATTCAACCACACAGATATATTTTAAACACTTTATCAAGGAGAGATTATTTTACCTTAGAATGTTTCGAAGAATGACAAGACTTTAGGGTATAGAGCATGAAATAAAGACTCACGAGTTGGGGAGGTGGTTAATAATTCAAAGGAAAATAATGGATAACAGCATGAGATTTACCAACATCAAAGAATGTTAGTGAGTTATAATGGATTCATAGTCTTTGGAATTAGATGTGTAAAAAAAGAGAAGAAAGAAGTTTTTAAAATGTTTGAATTCTTAATACTGATTTTTTTCTTTTCTTAGTACTGGGCCTCAAACCTAGGGCCTCACTCTGAGCTAGTTCCAGGCAAGTTCTCTACCCAAATACCAGGAGTACTGGGAAAAGAGCAGAGTATTGGCAAAGGACCGAGGAAGTAAGGAAAATTTCAGGAAAACAGAAAAAAAAAAAAAATGGGGATGAAAAAGTTTCAGGAAGCAGGAAGTGTTCCATAATACTGAACATTCTATGTTCACGTCTTTCTTTTGTTTTACTTCACTGCTATTTTAAACATTTTTGTTATAAAACATAGCATATGCACTGTTGAAAATTAACAGGTTTTGTTAGTCCAAAATTAAAGGGAAGAATACCTCTAGTTCTCTATGCAGATGTAATCCCTTTAACACTGAGAACATTTCTTCTCGTATTGTTCTGTATGGAGATTTATTTTAAATACTTATTGTGTCTGCGTAATTAATTGCAAATAAAACATTTTAACTACATCCACCATTTAGGTGAGAAAACGGCACCACTGTAAGGAGCTGGGCGGGATCCAGGAAGGGCCGCCCACTAAGCCTGAGTCAGGAGGACGGATAACAACGGTTCAGCATCTTTCAAGTTCCCTCGCTGCCAAGCCTGAAATGCTCCAAGTGGAGGCCTCAGTTGTGTTGCCTGGCCTGAGGAATCTTCTGGTTGGTTTCCCTGGTTTTCATTCTACTGTTTATATCGAGCTCCACCCCTTCTTCCCGCTAGGTTGTCTTTGTACCCTGCCCTGGTAAGACAGCTGGTCTATGATTTCAGGTTATTGCTGGGCTTCTGCCTCAGTTTAGCTCCTTAGTCGCTCATGCACAGCAGTAGAGACCGTCGGTGATCTCTCCAAACCACCACAATGCCTCCGGACCTTGGTGTCAGCAGTCGCTACGCTCCACATCCATCTTCCTCTAAAAGCCCATAGCTGTAAGTTTTCGAAACACAGCTTCTGGTCTTTAGGAGACTCGTAAACTCTGCATGGGCGCTGAACGAGCAAGATAATCCTTAGCTTGTGATCATGAAATGCAGACGGTAAACCATTTTGATAATAAAATAAGGACCACTGGAAAGGACTGGGAACAGCCGTGCTCGTCCGCTGCAGGTATGAGAAGTTTGAGCGATCAGCTCTCGTTCTGAGTTGGAACAAACTCGGGTGAAATTCACACTGCCTGAAACGGTACCTCGCTGAAGTTCTTTCCTGTCCTACTTCCTCCACTCCCTTGATAGTTTCTCCTTGGCGTGCCTTCATAATAAATCGCCTGGATGGTTCTCCTTATCTCGGGTCTGCTTTTTGGGGAAGCGTTAACTAAGAAGCTGCTGTCTACAGAAAAGTGAACTCTCCGTGACTGGCAGAGGCCGCAGACCTGGCCCAGAAGCTCGGCAGTTTCCCCCAAATCCCAATATCGGCACCCAGGGCTTGCGCGTGTCCATGGGCAGGTTAAATGTGCGATGGGTCTGTGACAAAAGCAGCCTCAGGACAGTATGAAGAGAGGACCACAAGGATATACCATGGGGCCTGGAGAGTTTGTGGGGTGCAATGCTGAATGCATATTTTATAGTTTTAAAAAATGGTTTAAATGTTGTAGTGAATATGTGACTGCAATATTTTGTTTAATTCTTTTTACTTCATTATAAAATGGGTCTTCTTTCTTATTAAAAGAGCAAAGGAATGGGTGACCTGCCTAAATAGAGATTTCCTCTACTACTAAAGATGTCCTTCTTTACCTGATTTAAAATGGGCACCATTGCCCGTGACAAGATACGGAGAGAAAGAAACCTATCACATCACTTCAACAGAAGCCAACTGTTTGTCACGATAATATAAATTCTTAAAATAATATCTTTTCATAGCTACATGAAAAACTCAGTCACAAAGCCTGTGGTAGCTCTAGAGAAGGGAAAATATTTTAATATGCATATTGTTAATATTTATAAGTAATGTGAGGAACCAAGATATTAGCACTAATTTTACACTCTGCTAGATCAAAGTGCCTAATAACTTCCTTATTCATTATATATTATTATTTACTTTGATTTACCACTTGCTTCATATAAGAAATGCTAAAGAGGAATCACCTTTGAGTTGTGCACTCATTTTTATATTGAATAATATTTAATTATTTAGCCTAATTTTATAAATGAATTATGGTCTACTTCGATGATATCATCAATCCAAAGGCATCTTTGGAACAAAGTATAGTACAAATAATCAATGTCATACTTAACTTTACAAGATAATTTTCAGCGTACCCAGTGCCTTTTGAATAACAGGTATAATAACACAACACTCCTGTGGCATGGAAGGACATCGGGGATCATTTCTGCTTTAAAGATCTGAAAACTGAGGTTCAAAGCTGCGAGATGACATGCACAAGCATTCAGGGCTTTGAGCAGCTGTCTGTGCACTATTACTACACATAAGGAAGTAGTTCATAAATAGGTCAGGAGGCTCCAGGGTAGGTATTTGATTAGGTACACCTAAAATTAGGCCAGTTTCCTGGAGTTCTTCATTAATTCACTTAGGCCACACTAGAGCAAATTCCCTGAACCATAAATACACATGTGCACCACATTTAGAATCAAGGTAAATGCTCACAGTCTTGGAGATGTATGTATATATATATATATATACAGAGAAGGTGCTTCTAGCTAGTAATATCTAACATCATTTTTTAAAAGCAATGGTCATTCTTTATTGTTTTGAGGAGATATTTTATTTCTTCTGATAATTAAAATTTCTGTTTAGCTAGTGAGAATCATAATCTGAACTGAAGTTGACCTCATATACTTGTCTTTATTCTCCTGAATTATAGTCTCTGCTCAGTTAATTTAATCTTATTACTCACCTCCCAGTGGACTGAATTTTCCTAGTTTTGAAATTTGCTGACATCCTAGAGACATCAGCATTACACTTATTATAATCATTCAATATGGATAAAGTGCTTTCATACATTTTAAAGTGGAAAGGAAGACTGGTCCAGACCTCCAGGGAATACTGTTCTTTAATATTCTCAGTCTAGTTCTTTCCATTATAAAGGAAGGGCCGTTTAATCAAAACTTGATTTTAATATGCGTTTATGTTTATAATGAAACTTGACTTTTCAAAATGCTATAAAAATTCAGGAAATCAGAGTAAAGACAGTCACCATTGGCATGCGTTTTTAATAAACTAGCTTTTTAGAGTCCAGATATAGGTAAGGATAAAGTACACATATGATCAGTTCTAAAGGTATGGTGGAAAAGGCCAGAGTAGAGCTCTGAGAAGGGGCAAACTGCTGTGCTACCCTTAGCAATGGGCTTCTTCCAAACAAGGTCATGAGATAGCAATAAAAAGGACGTCCACGTGAGTAGCTCCCTGCCGCAAGGTTCTTGGATCACAACTACAGAAAATAAATATAGCAGACAGAAGAATATTTATACATTTTTAAAGGTATAGGGTAAGAAAAGCAAGGAAATGCTAAAAGAATTGTATTAAAGTAAGGATGTACCCAGGAAGACTTCATAGGAAGAATCAAGGAAGTCCTTGGGGTTACTGCAATACCAAGTCTCTAGTTTTGATCCTGGAGCTAAGATCATATTTAAGCATTGGGAAAATCACTTTATCTCCCTGAAATCTGTTTCCTTACATGAAATGTGAGACGATAATTATACTTAGATCTTAAGATTTGTAATAAAGCTCAAGTTAAATATTAGGTAAATGGAGTTCAGCATGAAGTTTTGACAGGGGACTAAGGGTTAGTAATAGGGTAATAGCCACTACAGATCTACTTTAAATAATTCTCTTACAGACTAACTTTAAGTTTCACAGAGATTGCTATATTTCTACTACTTCATCTTATCTAATTAGCCAAACATTTATCTTTTCTTGGAGAAAGAAAGGTATCATGAAATTTGAAATAGAAACATTTCAATGCTCTGCAATCAGAGTTGAAAATCCTAAAAGTAGAAGTCTTATGAATCACTCTTGCCAAGGGAACATCCCCTTTTCCCTTTTTTGAAGCTCCTATACAAATTCCCCTGAAGCAATACCTCAAAAAGAAACATTTATTATTCTGAATACTAACATCTTCTCCACAGCCAAGCAATCCATAAAACTCTCTATAGCGCGAGAAATAATGAATACGGTGGCCACTACTAACATGTGAATGTTAGCTTGTAATAAGGCTGTTCTGAGCTGATGTGTACTGAAAATGTTAAGTACACAGTTGGCAGAAAATACCCACCACAAATGGAAAAACAATAAAATAAAACAAATCAAAAATTCTATTTGCCTAAACAATTCAGCATTTTTGTTTCAATTTAAAATAATATCTCTCTGTTCATCATGAATTGAGTTAGGTTTAGCAGTAGATACAGAAATAACAATGAAAATATGTACATGAGTGGATGTTGGATACATAGATAAACAGGAGTACTTTTATAAATTTTCTGCAGCTATGAAATATTTTTCACTTTAGTGAAGACTTTTTCTTTTATTTTTTTCTTAAGAACTCTCCCTTAAAATCTATGAATCTAAAATTTTCAACAGATTTTCCAGAGTTTTATTTATATTCAATCAATGTAATATTTTAATATTATACTAGGAAGATAATAGATGACTTCTTTTTGAAATTTAAAAAACATGTGAAGGGAAAGTGGTAGAGAAGAACAGATACAGGCAAATTTTCATGCCTTCATTTCACACCAGGATCTAGTGCTGAATGTCTCTTAATGCAAAAGCAATTAATTCAATAGCCAGTTTAAAGTACCAGTTCTACTATATTTAGCTTGCTGCTCTGAAGAAACTGTCAATTTTATTCATCATTCAAATGCTACTGAAGCTTGTGAATCACAAAGTAATATGAGAAATGTATACTACTATAAAATTTTAACCATTATATTTCATTTTAGTGAAATTAATTTTAGTATTTATAAACTGATCAATAACAATGATTATAATATAATGACTTGAAAGTTAGCAAAACACAGACTTCTATAAATTATTAAACCACATAATCAAGTATATAATTATTTATAAGGTAAATGTAATAACTGAAAGGAAGCATATTTCTTGAGAAGATGAGAACATTTGGGAATAATATGATGTTAGGTGATCTTACTTGGTATCAGGAAGTTATTATTTTATTATCATCAGTATAAAACCTTATTATATGGTATTATGGTCTCTGATATATGAAAATGAGAAACGATGGTGTGGGACTCAACAATTATGCCTAACTTTATATAGTTTGTATGCAACAGATATGAAACAGTTCGTCAGTTTCCTTCACTTTCAAATTTCAGGTATTTGCATCAACCGTGGACTTATTTGTGATATTTATGATACTGTGATTGTTTAAAAAGTGAGCAAATGTAAAGATAAATAGGAGCAGCAAGTAATGAAGAAAATTATACATCGCCAGGGACGAAGGATCTTGGTTAATTGTCCTTTAAACCAACTAGAACAGCTGTGTGTCTATAGGTTTTGCTGCTTTCTGGAAAGGGTTCTGAAGTAGTAATCTATGAAAATTAGTACTCCCTAAAGTGCTTTCAAATTATGTGTATAATCTTTTAGTGCATTGTGAAATTGATGTAATGAGGTATGACCAACTTTAAAACATCAATAAATTACAATCAATTAGAGTGGATAATGCAGAAGTACATTCATTTAGTATGAGAAAATGTGTTGTGTGTATGTAACTGTGTGTGTGTGTGTGTGTGTGTGTGTGTGTGTTTGAACTGGCCCACTACATAAAATATACTTCTCACTGTGGATCATGTTTAAACATTATTGAAAAAATTATATAGGAAAATATAGATAAACTATTAGATCAAAAGTTAATGTATACATTCTTTTGTTTGATAAAAGTTTCGAGCAACAAAATTAAAATATGTCCTTCTTAGAATATAATTTGGACTTCTGAGAGGAGAAAAAGAAAAAAGTTTTGCAGACTAGAGAAGATAAACAAGAAGATATATGACAACTTTTGTGCAACTTCAGGAAGCTCAGCAATGAGACTGATACAAATTTATAAACAAAAACAAAACATTAGATAATTCCATATCTTGATGATAATTATAGGTAAGTGCTGTGACACAAAAAGATTTCTGTCAGTGTGAGGTTAATATGATGTGTTTGTTACATAATTGATAATGGATTTATTTCACGCTTACTTAAATTTTAAAGAAAGATACATCTTAATGTGAGATACATCTTTGTACATACATTGTATCTTATAAAGTATGCAGCTCTGACCTTTACACAAGTTATTTAGTACACAAGTTATTTAGAGGTATCTCTTTTGTACACAAATAGAAGTATCTCCCTCACAGAGACCTTATGAGGATAAAATAATTCTTAAAAGCAGTTTGAAAACACGCTGAGCTGGGGGTGGTGGCAAGTGCCTGTAATCCCAGCACTTGGGAGGCTGAGGCAGGAGGATCACCACAAGTTTGAAGCCAGCCTGGGCTACAATGGAAGACCCTGCCTCAAAAAATAAAAAGAAAAAAAATGGTGATAGTATTGTCTCTCATGTCATTAAGTATTCATTTTTATTATTGTCCAAGGTCTTCCTCATTTTTTAATTTTCTCAACAACCAAAAATTTGCACAAAAATTATTAAATAAATATTTGTTTTCTTGCATTGAATTCATGACATAAGTTGATTGGATAGAATGAGTCCCTTTCTGCAGCTGGGGTGTTGGATTTAGTGAGTTTTTCAAGTTTATGGAATCCTACATTTCTGATCTACATCTGTGTTTGTTTGTTTGTTTGCTTGCTTGCTTTTAAAATTCATCAATCCAGGCTCTCTTAGAGAGTAATTTTAATTGACCAGTGAGTAGATCTTAACCGAGCCTGCTGTAGGAAGCAATGGATGTGAAGAACTTCGTGGAAATCACATATAGTTCTAGGAGAGAGTATGTACTTTCTCTAACAAAAGTCACATAACATATTCCAAGTACTGTACACACTCTGTACGTATTATCACACTTGCTTCTCATAGCAATCCTTAAAATTCCGGCTCTCATTATTCACATTTCAGAGATAGAACCAACTGCAGAGATTGAAGAATTTAATACTATCAGGAAATTATAAATCAGTATGCGAACTACAATCTGAACCAGTTTTATGGCTTTCACCACTAAAATTTGTAAAACTCTAGTCCAAAGAAGATATCATATAATCTGAGGATCTGAGAAAAATTTAAATTCTTTGTATTTAGGTCCTTTCTATCCGTATAAAAGCACAAATCACAAGGAGAAGCAGGATAACAGGAGCAGGAAAAGAAAGCTAATTTTTTCTGTGGCTTTTATATTCATTCAGTGTTATAATTTTTTGAAGCCTCTCACCACATACATATTCAGATGTACTACTCATCTTAGAATCAAAGAGAAAGACAATGCAGCTTTTTAGAATATCCACAGTATGAGTCCTCTATTAGTGCAGAATAAATTAAAGCAGCTATTTCTAATAAACAGCTCTGTGCTCTGCAGCAAGAGAAAAACACTCAAGTGAAAGCAAGGTATGTGCAGAAACGTGAAATATCTGAATGATGTGTCAGGCAAGAAGATAGCAAGTGAAAAGCCATTATTTCTGGCTCTCTTTTTTTATTCTTATACTTACACCTTTCAACCTTCAAAGACGTATCTCGTAAGCATTCATTGGTAATCTTAATGTCTTTTTCTTTGTATGTTACGAGAGGAGAGGTCCATTACTTTTATTGTTCCCTAATTTTTAAGTGAATTTATTTCATAAGTAGAAAATGTTGCTGAAATCATACTTCAGTCATGAATTTTCTGTGCCACACTTTCTTCATATTCTCTTAGCCCTGCCTTTATGATCATGCTCTTTAGTCACCGATGGTTTTCCCTTACCTTATTTGTATTCACTGCTGTGACGACCCAGACGCACTGTGCATTGCTGTCATACTGGAATGGAAAGTTGGGAGACGTAAAGGTACCACTTGGTCCTTGAAGGTTAGAGCCACACGTTTTCACTAAAAGAGAAATTGCAATTTAAAAGCTAGGCATATATCACGTGTACAATCCTAGGAATAAAATTCCTTTCAACAGACTTGAAAATCAAAATTAAAGAGTGAAAATCACATCAAAATGTGTTTTATAGTATTCTAATATCACTTATCAAAATTAGTTTTCCATCCTAAGATTCACAAGCTTGATATTTTTAATATTCATTGAAAACTAGTTACAAATTAAATGTGAGGCATTATAAAATGTCCTTTGAATGTAAATCGGCTGCTTTAATTAGAGAGTGGTATATTTACCCAATATTATGCTAATAAATATCTACAAAGGAGTAAAGCTTTGGATTGATTAAGTAATCAAAAAGCACTTTTATTTCTATTTATTAAGTATCCAAGGATTCATAATAGCACAGCTGAGAGACGTCAATATTAAAACCATTTATTCTGTTGCTGTGATTGTAAATAAGACAACTAAGACTATTTAAAAAAGAGCAACATTTAAATGTTTAATGAATTCCTACAAAAGTTAAAAGCCTTGAAGTTTCAATTTCTACTTCTTCTTTCTTCTTAATAAAAGAGTGTGTTTATTAATTTGCTTCTCGATCAACATAAAATTTGTAGGTGCTATTACTTTTAATCTACATTTTTGTATGATTTCATTAAAATCTTAACTGCATTATCTTTTTTAGTTTCTATTTAGTATCCACTATTTCCCTCTTGTAGATCATTGTTCTATGCTTATTGACTCCCCCCCACCTTCCACATTTACACTTGACTTTATTTCAGTCTAGTTTCTGTTCCCACTTCATGGTGACATTGCTTTTTCAATCCCAGCATTAAGACCCTAATTAACAAATCCAGGAAACTCTCAATTTTTCTTCATACTTGCTATTTCAGCACCAATGGAAAGTAGTACAAATTTGAAATTTTCTGCCTTCCTTTATATAGCACTGAACTCTTTTGTTTATGTATTAAATGGTTTTGGTCCATTGTATCCTTTTCCTAGTTCTGTTCTTTCCTTGGACCCTATCATGAAACATGTTTTAAAATTTGATTTACAGCCTCTTTTCTATTTAATGCTTCCTCTGAACAGCTAAACCAATTCACTTTAAATTTTGAATGTTCCTGTTCGTGTTGACAACATTCAAATCCATATCACCATCTTTGGGAACTCTCTCTTAATTTCTAGATTAATTTTCTCTGTGTTAGAAATTCTAGGAGATAATTTTAGGGAGCTTTTAAATAACACTTTAAACAAGGCCCTCTGCATCCCTGCCATAAATATTTTCAATCCCTATATATTGCTCCCCTCAGACATCACCGTATTCCTGTATTTTTGTATTGTGCACTGCTTCCCTGTCATTTTTACAACTTCATTTCAAAAATCCAATGATTCTGTTGAATAATCCTTAGTGCTACTATCTCTATGTTTCTAAAATACACATTTGATTACTTGGTTTCATTAAACTGTGGTATCTGTTTCCTATCCTCTCAAGGAGTTAGATTTCTTTTCCAATACAATAGTTTGTCTTTTACACAATCACACATTTTACTATCAGTGTAGATGTGTTGCTCCTTTCTCAAATCTAAAACATTCCTTCTTAGACTTATGTGCAGTGATTCTACTCCTACCAAGAAAGCCTGGCTTATATATTGCTTATTTCCATAAAAATGTTTCTAATTTCTCCACTGAAAATTTGGTAGTGGGTTATTCTGTGCACAGTTTGGAATTTGGATAGCAATCAATGTAAGTACTTGAGTGCTACCTACCTGATAGAGTATGCAATTAAGAAAACTCTAAGAAGTTTACAGCAATGAGAATTTAACAGCAATCACAACATGTTGGATGGAAGTTAGTAGAAATAACTTTCCTCTAGTGGCCTTGATTACTTGGTAATTTTCTGGAATAATGTGATTCTAATATATAAAACAATTATACTTTTTTGAGAGCAAGGACTTATTTGTCCTGTTAACTACCAGTACAGTGATTTTCACATTAGACACATTTACAATAGGAACAAATATCCAAGATCTTTGGCACAACTTTGAAATGGACTGTAGACTAAATGTTCTCTTGCTATTGATGAATATACAAAAGAATGAGAAACCAATGGTTGAAAACTATTTTCTCTTTACACAAAATTAGGAATGTAAAGGTCATTTAATGGCAGGCAGAAGTAACCTGTAAACATTTTGATCTCTTTGTCTACCTTTATCCAAACCTGAGAGTCTATACTTAACAAGTGCACTTGTATATTTGTAGGCATTTTGTATTTCTGTAGGTATATGGTTTTGAAAATTTGTGTTTTTATTTAGATATGTGTTTGCATGATTTTAAAAACTGCACTAATTCCATATGCATCCCTATGAAAACTTTCCCCCCATCTATTATGAATTCTCCTCTGGGCCAGTACAGTAGAGTTATTTCATGAAATGTAAGGATCCAAAGAGTAGCTGGCAGATGTACTGCAAATTCTTGACCAATTTTCCCTGTGAGAACAGTGTGTGATGACTAGAGGCTGTCATTCTCCTCCAAAAAGGAGGAGGAGACCGAAGAGAGGTATAGCAGCTCACTCACGGCAGTAACACAACTTAAGTGTAAAAGCACAACCACCAAGATTTTGCTGTAGATCATTGTCACATACTGGGGAAAATCTGCTTTTAGTTTTTCAACTAGAATACCTCCTTCATAATAGCTGAAGGAAAATCACAGTACCTATATGTGTACACTAATGCCAAGATCTGTATTTTACATTTGTGTTATTATTGCAGGATAATTTTTTTATTTTTATTTTTTTGGTACTGGGGATCGAACCTGGGACCTTTAGCTTGTGAGGCAGGTGGTGAAACCACTGAGCTAAATCCCTGGCCCATATTACAGGATAAATTTACAGAAAAAATAGTTTCCCAAAGTATGTGTGAATTCAAAAATTTAATCACTCTGTCTCAGTTACTCTCCAATACAGTTTCAAAACCAATAAAGAAAGAAAACAGGGCTTTATACTCTCACCAAAAGAATGATATCAATCATTTGTTCCTTGTGTTTTTCTTGAATATGTGAAAACATTTTAATATCCCATTCTCTGTATATATCATGAGTATGGCTTAACACTATTTTTATTGTCACCTCCATTTCCATTGCTCTATTTTTCTATTTGAATAATTTTCCTGTTTCTATTGTTATTTAATGATTTACAGACCCACTGGTTTATTATCAATAACAATTATTTTATGTGTGCCACTTATTTTTCCAATACTTTTATTGGTCTTTAAATTTCAGTTTTTTGCTAAATTGATTTTTCTCTGCAAATAATTTTAACTGTATGTCAACGAGTCAGTATCATTGCTTAGGTCATGTGTTCTGCACTTTGTTCAGAAAAGTTTTTTTTCAAATCTAAGAATGAACTATTATCTCACATTATCCTATTTTCATAGTTGTATTTTATTATATTTACATGTTTTATTTATCAGAAAACTATCTTTGTATGATATGGGCTAAGGTGCATTTACAGTAAATGCCATTTTGTCCTCTAGTAGTTGTCCAGCATGGTGGTGCACTCCTGTATTCCCACCACTCTGGGAGATTTCAAAGTGAAAACTGCTAGTTAAAATGCACCTTGTGTAACTTAGTAAGACCCTGCCTCAAAAGTAATAGAATAAAAATAAAATGGGATGGGGTTATACAGAGCCTATGCTTAGTGCCCAGTAGTACAAAACATTATATTTGATTATATTTGATATATTACATATTATATTATATTATATACACACATAAATAGATCTCTGTATAAACAACCTACACACAGACATACCCATATCTGAGTCTAATTTTTTGTACTTATTGACTGATCTATTATTGGTCTTGTGTGAGTAACACTATTTAATCGTTCTTAATATAAATGATACATATCTCAATTTGTTGTTCTATTTCAGAATTCTCTTGATTATTTAGGGGTAATAATTTTATCATGAAAAGTTTTCTAGTGCATTATGGTAAAGATGATTCTTATTTATATTGAGTGCAGGTATCACATGGATAGAAATGAAAGTACTATAGAAACTATGAAAGTCCTCAAAAAAAAAAAGTAGAAATTTCATTTGACTCTTTGGGGTATCATCCCATGAAATTTGAAGGTAAAATTACAGTGATATCTACATACTCATTTTGTAGCAGCACAATCAGTAATAGCTAAATCTTGGAAGCAGCCTAAATGTCCATCAAAAGAAGAATGGATAATGAAAATGTGGTATTTATATGTGATGAAGTACTACTCATCGATAAAGAATAAATTTGAGTCATTTGTAGGACTCAATGTATGCACTATAATACTATAATATTAACTGAAGCAAACCAGACACAAAAGTTAAATGTTACATGTTTTCTTATATGCAAACTCAAAGTACAAATAAAGAGAACAATAAAAGATAGATACTAGTAAATGAGGAAATAGAATGTTTGCAAAAAGGAAGAGAATAAAGAGATGGAGAGATAAATAAAGGAGGGGAGAGGAGAAAGGCATAGAAAAGAATAAAGATGTGTTATATACCCATACCAACTCTACACAAGAAATTTAATCATTACAAACTGCAACCATGAACTAATAAAAAAATTAAAAATAAGTAATTTTCTACTCTGAAATAGGCTTTAATAAACGTAGAGAAATAGGGCCTTGGATTTAGCTCAGTGATTCCACTGCTAGAGAGAAATAAATGAAATCACAATGGAGGTATTACAGTGAGGTAGGACATTTGACAAATCAAGCAAAACTGCTTATTTAAATGGTAAGAAAAAATAGTTGTAGGAAAAGAAAGCTCTCTAAACATAACAAGAAATATGTGAAATCAAAACAAGTTTTTAGTTTATCCAATTAATTATGAAGAATTTTGTCATTAAAGAATAGCTGTTTTAAATGAAATCACAATGGAGGTATTACAGTGAGGTAGGACATTTGACAAATCAAGCAAAACTGCTTATTTAAATGGTAAGAAAAAATAGTTGTAGGAAAAGAAAGCTCTCTAAACATAACAAGAAATATGTGAAATCAAAACAAGTTTTTAGTTTATCCAATTAATTATGAAGAATTTTGTCATTAAAGAATAGCTGTTTTAGGAAAGGAAATAAATTAGAAAAAAAACTGAAAAGTTTTAGAGCACTTGAAGAAGCCACAAAGCATCTTTATTTACATTTAATGTTGGCTTATTTAAATTCAAGTAATTTAATAACTGATAATATAAAGATGCTATATTTGAGTCACATTGGTTTAAAGAAGATATACATATGAAAAATTATACTTTCTCTTAGAGTAAGAATAATTAGCAATTCCAATTCATCCAAGTAGCAAAAAATGTAGTCATGATTTTGAAAAATATGAGATGGGATCAAAATGCATGGTGAACGGTTAAATAAAAATGTATTGCAGTCAAAGATGCATTGCCATTAATCGCCCTCAAGATACTCTCCCTCACTTATCTTGTTCTTACCACTGCTTGAAGCAGTTCTGGAGTCCTCCTTTGTGTCTTTTCTTTAAAAGGTGTGATCAAAAATTCCATGAATGCCTCTCCTAAGTGCCACTCAGTGAAAGGGCAAGGTTATAAAAATATTACAATATGTCTTCATCTACATTATTCACTGGATCTGGTGGTCCAAAACTTCTGGTTCTTCCTCAAACTCAAAATGATCATGAAAGGTAAATTTTTAAAATAAATTCAAGACATCCAGCTATCCACTGTGGTAAAACAAGGCACTTACAAAGCAGGACTTCCAGAGCTGTTTCAGAAAATGGCAAGAACAATGGTTTAAGTGTGTCTGAAACAACAGGAAATATTTATATGGGGTTTTTGACAATGTGTATTATTGTAATCATATTTTTTAAAAATTTCAACATCCATTATGTGCTTTGATCACACCTCACAAATTCAGCAAGACTTGTCCATTACCTGCATGAAGAGAACCATAGAAACAAACAAACATTGGTCCCAGGATTTAGCTCAGTGACACTGCACCTGCTTCATTAGCACAAGATCCTGAGTTCTATACTCAGTGCCGAAAACAACACAAAAACACAAACATTAATTGATTAGCCAATGTTCTATGCATTTCCTATATCTATGATTATCAACTCCTAGTGCCTTATACAAAGTAAGTGTTTACAATAGTGTTCTTATTTTATTCATATGCCCCTTACATTTTTAAATAGGAAAGACAAAAGTGGCCATTTTTCCAGGTTTGGTTTTATTTGCAGAATAAAATAAGCCAATATTTAAAGAGAAATCTCCGAATATTATTAAGAGCACTCTTCCTTTAAAGATAAGTGATTTAAGTACTGGAGCAAAAGACAAAAAAAAAAAAAGTCTCTAGAATCACTGTCAATACATTTATTTTCCCTTAGGTCAAACACATAGTGTTAACTAGAAAGGAAAGGCATTTGGAAAATTCCTTAGGAATAATGTTAAGAACAATGAAGTATATTTTTCTGAAACTGTAACTTTCAGACATTCAGATTTGTGCTAGATAGACTTTCTCTACTACACAAGTAAGACAACTTGCCATGTTATGTTTGTTCTTGATCAAGAAGGGTCTGATTCATAGTTTTAGGATTCTTTTTGCACAGAGTCTACAAAGTCTGTTCTGCTTATAGCTGTCTCTGGGTTCTGTGCCCTAAAAGTTCTTTTCACTCTCTCCTTCCTTCTCGATCTTTACGAAATTTTATAGTGAAGGATTTTTGCCATCATGTTCCAACACATTCCCGAGCTTTGAAAATTCCATAAAACTCTTTCCACTTATACACTTGCAATTCCTGAAACATATCAATAATGTTCCCAGGCCAAAACTTGCTATTTTTCTGGCCTTGCTCAATACCACTGAGAGCGAGGAAGAAGGGGTTAAGATATAAGTGATAGGATCTGAGAGGAACAGCTACTCTGACACAAACCGATGGACTGTGAATTTTTTATACCTAATCCCTTGTTCCACTCAAAGGGGTGAGGGAGGTGTCTTGGGACTCTTCCTAAGCAAAAGCACACACACAAACAGAAACCTTCTCCCAAGAATAACTAGCTTCAGCATTAGAGAAAAATACACACCAGTAGGTAGGCAGAGATTGAAGACGCTAATGGGATAAGCCAGTGTGTGAAACCATGAAAAGCTACTGTGCAGGCACCTTCTCTCCCTCCCTCTACATATGATGAAGAAGACAAAGGGCTGAACCCCTGCTTGAGCAAAGAATAGAAGTTGGGGACACTGCTTACTCTCAGGGAACGTGGGGGAGTCAGCTCTCTAATGCTTTCAGTGGCCTCGTATTAGGTTTCAGAAGAGGAATAAATCCTTTACTCGTGCATTTGAGTTTCTGTCTTCTATTCTATTCTAATTCTTCTATTGAAGGTAACAAGAACTTTTAGAGTCTGTAACTGTACTCCACAAATGGCCTCTTCTGAATACTTCTAAACTCGGAGCCTTTGTTTACATATCATTTTCTCACTCACAGATACGTACAGTATATACACACAAGTGTGCGTATGCAGCTTATTGTCTGTTTTTGTCATGAGAATGTCAGATCCATGAAAGCAATGACTTAAGTGGGTTCACAATGATACTGCCAGAGCTTAGAACGGTGCCTGCCTCATGGAAGGGACTCCCTGAGTCAGTGAGAAGGCAAGTGGTTAGATAATGAAAATATTCACAGTGATTTAATTTTGGTATTGGTTTTAATTTTTCTATTGTGTATTTTTTTGGCGGGGTAGTGACAATTCAAGTTTCTACCTCTGTTAACTGCTCTCACCCACCAGAGATTTACTAACACTGTGCAAAACGAAGTCTATTTGTCAGCTGCTACAAGAACTTGTCTTTAAGTTACTAGAAGATTTCTGGCAAGGAAAATTTCTTTTGCATTAAGAGTATGGCAATCTACACCTCTGAAAGAGGCATTAAAGTGATTTCCAAATAGATTTATATTTCTTCAACTAACCCTGCTTCTCCAATTTTGTGTTTGCAGTGGAGTAAATCCAAACCTTGAGGACCTCAGTTCCTTTAATTTTTAACGTAGACGTTGGACCACATCATCTAAGAAACCTAATAGAACGAAATTTCTCAGATTATGCTACACAGTTATCCAAGGACTCTGCGTGACTTCTGCCAAGATGTTCACTGAGGTGAGTATGGTCTGGAAGAATATCACCAGCCAATGAGGGCTTCTTGTCCCAAAGAAATGTTACTGGTAATACTGTTGACTGACACTGTATGTATAAGGATAGATCCACTTGAAAGATCTATTTGAATTCAAATGTTCTTTCAATATTTTCTTTTTTAGTTGTTCTTTACCTCTGAATCAGAAACACTATAGTCTAGCATGCAGAAGAAGTAATGCTGATTATTGTTTTAAATTATACAGCAAGGGCTTAGGCATTAAAGTGATTTCCAAATAGATTTATATTTCTTCAACTAACCCTGCTTCTCCAATTTTGTGTTTGCAGTGGAGTAAATCCAAACCTTGAGGACCTCAGTTCCTTTAATTTTTAACGTAGACGTTGGACCACATCATCTAAGAAACCTAATAGAACGAAATTTCTCAGATTATGCTACACAGTTATCCAAGGACTCTGCGTGACTTCTGCCAAGATGTTCACTGAGGTGAGTATGGTCTGGAAGAATATCACCAGCCAATGAGGGCTTCTTGTCCCAAAGAAATGTTACTGGTAATACTGTTGACTGACACTGTATGTATAAGGATAGATCCACTTGAAAGATCTATTTGAATTCAAATGTTCTTTCAATATTTTCTTTTTTAGTTGTTCTTTACCTCTGAATCAGAAACACTATAGTCTAGCATGCAGAAGAAGTAATGCTGATTATTTTTTTAAATTCTACAGCAAGGGCTGGGGATTTAGCTCAGCTGTTCGGTGGCCTGCCTTGCAAGCACAAGGACCCGAGTTCAATCCCCGGTACCAAAAACAAATAAACAAACAAACAAATAAATAAATAAATAAATGCTAAAGTGAGTACTTTGCTAATTGCTCAAAGAATAAAGATTCATAGCATCAGAGCAAACTGCTATACTTTGACAATAACTTGAAATCAGTAAAGTAATAAACTATGTTTCTTCAAATGCACAGGATGTGGGAGTCAAAACAGGCAATATTATTTCAACTTCATGAATTCTATTGCTTCTCAAATCTCTAAACTGTTCTTTAGAGGATGTGTATTCTATCTAACTGGGTACAGCTACATAACAATGAATGAGGTTGCATAGGCTGACCCTTGTGTTGTGCAGGAAGTCAGAATAGCCCAGACTAAGGGAGACACCCCAACAAAGAACTGTAGTTCTTTAGGGATTTCTGGGTCCTATGAGGCAGAAAGGAATATTCTCCAGGATAAATAAATACTAAATGATTACCAATGGAGAAATGGTTTCCACTGGTTGTTTTGTAGACTGAGAGACATTGTGTGGCAACATCTTAGTTAGCAAAGGGAATTACCCTGTTCTCAGAGTCACGCTAGGAAAACGGCTACCCACAAGCTTAAATTTCATTTTTAATCCTTCTTTGCTCACCCACCACCAGTGGCTTCAGAACTCTACTCTTACTATTATCACACTTTGCAATTTTTATCATGATATCTCTTTCTTCCCCAAAAGCAATCTTGAGAAAGTTCAAAACTAAAAACATGATGCTCCTTGTTTTTAAACAATGTTACAGATATTGTTAAAATGCCCATATTACTAAAAGAAATCTATAGATTGAATGCAGTGCTTAACAAATTTTCTAATCATATTCTTCACAGAATAAGAAAAATATTCTAACATGTGCATCTATCCAAAAAAGCCAAATAGCCAGTCATTTTTTGCTGAAAGAACAGAGCAAGAGGCATTACATTATGTGACTTTGAAATATACTAGAAAATTGTGTTAATCAAACCAGAATGGAATTGGCAAAAGAAAATACACAGTCATATAGGTCAACAGAAGATAACAAAACATCTCATAAGTAATATCTAAAATATTTACATCTAAAACAAACTGATTTTTGTTAGGAGACGTTAAAAAGCATTGTAGGAAAAACAGTGCTTTCAATATATGGTCCTGGGAAAACTGGACATTCCAATGAGGAAGAATTGGAATACCTCCTTATCTCTCACCAGTTACTAAAGTCAACTGTACAAGAGTTAAAAACTGAAATGGAAGAGTGAAATGAAATCAGTATAAGAAAATAGGGCAACACGTCAAGATATTGAAATGGGCAAGAAATTTTTTTACAAGGCTTCAAAAACACAGGGAATAAAAGCAAAAACATTCAAAATTGTGGCAAATTAAAAAAAAAACAACACTCCGCATGTCAAAGGGAATGGTCAATAGAGTGAAGACAATGTGTCATCTGACCAAAGTTTTTTACCTTTAATTAATTTTATTGGTACATCTAAGGTATACAATATACAATATAATGACATTCATCATTGGAAATTTGCACCTTTACATAATCCATACTGGTTCTTATTTTTTCCCCATTCCCCTGCCCTCACTTCAACCCTTCCATCCCTCCCTATATACAAAGACTTTGTTTGCATTTTTTTCCTTTTCTCATATTAATCCCATTGCCTTCCTTCTTTTACCCTACCCTTCCCACTTACCCTTTCCCTTTGTCCCTTCTCTTCCTTGTTTATAATATGCAACAAACACACATCTCAAAAGCAAAAATCAGCCTGCTGGATGTGCTAACATAGACTCCCGTTCGCAATCACTCAGGTGGCTGAGATGGAAGGCCTGCTTGAGTCCTGGAGTTTGTGGCTAGCCTCTAAAAAATTAAATGAAATAAAAAGTAAAAATAATGAAATAGAAATGGATAATAAACTGACTTTTATCAAAAGAAGACATACAAGTGATCAAAAGGTATGTAGAAAAACACTCCACATCACTAATCATCAATGAAATTCTAATTAAAATCACAAAAAGATACAAACTGATTCTAAAAAGAATGGCTATCACCAAAAAGACTAAAAGTAGTTACTACTGGCAAAAGAGTGAAGAAGAGAGAACATGTGGACAAGTTTTAGAGCAAACAGTATGCAGGTTACTAAAAAATTTAGACCAAAGCTTCTACCCAGCAATTCTAGCACTGGGTACACAGCCAAAGTAAATGAAATAGTTAAACAAAAATCTGCACTCCCATATTCATTGTAGCACTAATCATAATAACCAAGAAAGGCAGATAACCCAAGTGTTCATTCTAACCATGAATGGATGAAGAAATATGATTCATATACAATGAATTACTATTCAACCATAAAAGGAAAGAAATCCTAGAGCACCAAGGATAAAACTAGGTATCATTATTTTAATTGGGATAAGTTAGGCACAGAGACAGGTATCTTGTGACCTCACCTCTATGTGGAATCTGAAAAGGTAGATTTTATAGATCTTGAAAGTACAACACTGGTTACCAGTGGCTGAGACTACTGGGGAGAGAGGGATAAAGGAGCACTAATTTACAGTTAGATCAGAGTAATGTGTTCTAGCTTGTTGTTGCACATCAGGATGCCTATAGATAAAGAAATGTACTTTATATTTCATAGAGTTAAAAGAAATGATTTTCAAAGTTTCATCCTAAAGAAATCAAATGTTGGAAGACATAATGTTTTCTGTGATTTAAAAATCACACAATGTTTACATGCATCAAAATATCACATGCTATCCTTCAAATATGTACATTGTGATGCTTTTATTTATCAATCAAAACATTTAATAAAAAATAAAATAAAATACTATGTAATATAATGTACCTGAAAAATGCTGAGTTATTTACCTAATACCAAAATTTTGTTGTAAAACAACAGCTGTACAGTTATGGAAACAGTGAAGCAGTTAAAATCTCCCATTCTTGACAGTCATGAAGAGGCCACATGCCCACACATATACACACACAAACAGAAGCATTCCAAGGTGAAAGATTATGTCTGTCTAAACTGTCTAGAATCATCCATAAATGGATAGTTTCATGATATTAATTTGGATCTTCATGAGAAACTGATAAACTGTCCTAAAAGCAGTAACAATCAGGTCTAAACTTCAAATATATCTGAGTGTCATCTGCATAAGATGCGAGTCTAATCCATGTCTACACTGGAAGGAAGCATATAAATGTTGAATAAAACTGAAATGAACCCAATGCAGGGAACTGGAAAACAGAAAAGATGCTAGGAAAGAAAAAGAATTAAAATCAGCAAGCCGTAGACTGCATGGGATCAGATAAATCCCATTAAAATCCAACAAATATAGTTCCTATTAAAGATAAAAAATGTAATATTCAGGTTTTCTAAGCAAAAAAGGATGAAAATTCATTTTTTTCCTTCACTAGTTCTTCACTGATGTTAATTTAACTTAATTCTATTTGTTTACACTGTTGACTCTCCTTGCTGTTTGTATCGATGAATCATCCCATTCATATTATGGATGAGAACACATATGGCATTAAATCAGTAATGAAATGATTTACATGTGTTACTGATTCATTATGATTTTCAAATAAAAATAAAATAATATGCGACTGATTTTATTTTTGCCAGAAAGAAAAATACATGAAGGAATAGTGCTTTGAGGGCTGTCCAGGAAGGACAGAGTATGGGAAGAAGCCAAGAAGTGAAAAGAGAAAGGAGTAAGAAGATAGTGGGCTGAAAAAAATCACTGGATAAAAACCTCATGAAACAGGTTGGGTGAAGGATTTAACACGTAGGAGTGCTTTATTTTCAGTTTCAAGTTATTTCAACAAATACATGGTACACCCTTTTCCAAATATAGCAAATTATCATCTGCATATATAAAAAGTGTTTTGCTTATTTAGATAAAATAGGAGTGAGAATGTCTCTTTAATTTCACACATAATTGATGTAATCCAAAAATTAGAAACACAAATTTTGAACTAGAATTCATACTTGTACATTTTTGTCTCAATCTGTTGCACCCCCTAAAATTCATTGTAATTTAAGGAAATCTTTGAATCTTCCCAAAACTGAGTGATTTACTAACTGATCTATATCTTCAAAAGCAAGAAGAAGTTCATTAACAATTCCTAATTTCAAAAGAAGGTTCTAGAATTTATTTCTGTGGCTTTTCTCAGTTTTAAAAATTGGAAATATTTCCTTTTAGCTCTTGACCTGCTCATTAAAATTCATTCTCCCCAATCCCTACTTCTTTTAGAACAGTGACACTGTATTTTAATTATCTGTTTACCTACTGGGATCCTTTATGTCAGTGACCACAGCTTTTATCTCCTCATGACAAGAAGTCACCCTAGTGTATCCTGCATAAGCAATGCTCAAAATTTTTCATTTAAAAAAATTAAAAAACAGCTAAATATTCCTATATATTAGAAATAAAAAGGCCAAAGTTTAAAACTCACATATTTCAATAAAATGCAAGAAAAAAGAATGATCATAGAAACATTTCAGAGTAATTTAGTTATCACTTGTAGTAGATAAGTTTTCTTTCTCGACAAGTCTAATTAATGAATATTTGATAATTGTCTATTATAATAAGTTATGGCAATATTCATTTATAAACAAACATTCACTTATGTTTCTATCTAAAATGGATCTGCAGCATTAACAGAAACAGAGCATGATACTGAAGGGCCGTAAATGCCATGATAAAGGTTAGCGGCATGGGAACATGCCCGAGGGGATGGTTGCCTACCTGGGGTGCTTACAGGCCTAATGAAGGTAATGTTGAAGCAACCTGAAAACTTAGAACACAGGAATGCGAGTGGAAATTCCGGACTGTTTTCTAGGCAAGAGGGAAAAAGAATTTAAATAACATGTTGCATATAGGAAAACTGGAATTCACAGAACATTGAAAGCTATTGTTCAAATAATGTGAGATAAAAGAGGGCCATGTGTGATAGGTTAAAGCCTTTTTTATATTTATTTTTGGATCAAATTTAAGGAAACTCTATGTGGATACAGAAGGGCATTTGAGTTGAGAATGTGTATATTTATATTTTGATCAGCAAGCCACAAAATGTATGGTCAATTCAGAAAGTAAAAATGGTGCTTAGAAAGAGCCAAATATCAAGCCATAACTTTTTCCCGAATAATCTGTTAATGTTTGAAAATGCACTTATACTTCATTTCTATCTTATTTATTTTTCAAATAAAAATTTTACATATTCATCAGGCACCATGTGTTATATAAAAATATCTATTTAGTTTTAAATGCAGAGACACATGAATTTATTATTCACTTATCCATCTATTGTTTCATTCACTAAACCAGCATTACAGGTTAAAAGCTATGGTTTACTAGACTATTTGAGTAACTGAGAATCTGTTGACCAGGCCCTACCTTCACAATCTCACATAAGGATGGAGACAAACTAGCAAAACCCAGTTACAGATTAATTATGTAGTCATGACAATGTTGCAAAGGAAATGTTTACAGCACTTTGAGATACACCTGTGGGAACCTGACCGTAGCCTGAGAAGTGAGATTAAGAAGCACTCTTCCTAACAATAGTAGAAGCTCACAATTGTGTGCAGATCCCAGCCAGAGGCCTGCCCAGACAACAGCCCAGCATGGGGACCAAGAGGCCATCATTCTGAACCCAGGAATTAGCACAGTGGTGAGCAGCAGAGAGAAGGGCTCTCTGAGGCCTGTTGAGAAGTGAAGCCCACTGGGAGAGCAAAGAGTCACTTCAATAACGGCACAGCAGACTGCATTGCTTGAAATGAGAACACACCTCAACAAGACTCAAAACCAGACTTCAAAATCACCAAAGGCAAAACAACCTGAAACTCAACCAGCTGGACTCCCTGAACTGGCAGCAAAAGAGGACCTGGAAAGTGATTTGTAAAGAAGCCGGTAAGCGATTTTTAAAGTATCTAAAACACCTATTTTTAGGTAGATTTTCTATGATTTTATTTCTGCTAGTAAACTGAAAGAATTCTTCATGATAAAAAGTCAACATAATAGCTAACCATTTCCCAAAATAATATTGTTTCTTTAGAAACTTTTCTCTAACAATTAGAATATATTTTTAAAGTGGCATTCAAGACCCTCTTAGAGGGAAATATTGATACACAAGAAAAACAAAATTTTACAGATGTGTAGATCACTTCAGGGAATGAGTCCCTCAATTCTTGGGTATGAGAAACAATACTATATGGGTGAATCTATTTTTCTATGCAAATAATAATACTTTAAAATTATTATTAATCTGAGGAACAAAATAAAATATTCTATTTAATGCCATCAGTGAAGAAACCTCATGGAGTTCTACTCATTTATATTTCTAGAGAATTTCACATACGATAGCATTATTCATTTCAGAAAAAGTTCTGAAATATTTTTAAAAATCAGAAAGTAGAAAAGTCTTAGCATAAAACTGCCATTCAAAGCAATATAGAAACAATACATTGGTCACAAATTACCTAGATATTGGACAGGAAAGAAAAATGAATTAATCTTTTATCTCCTATACTGAAACAAGGTAGATAACACTTAGAAAATTTTGACTACCATAAAGATTGAGTTTCACAAATGAAATTCCAGATGGCTTCTTCATCCTGATATGCTGATGTCAAATTAGCTTAATTAAAACTCTCAGATGTTTAAATTACTAAAAAGAAAACCCTCAAATTATGTAAGAATGAGATGTGAAACTAAAATTTCGAATCAGACAGTGTGTGTTTAAAGGTCCTCAGCTGATTCACCAGGTTATTGAAACAGAGTGGGTGGGGGAGAAGAAATCATACATCATATTGTAGGAAAAAAGACATCTTTACTCAAAGTGTTCAGAAATCTGAATCTGGCCTAAGTTTTCCCAAATTTTCAATTTTTTAAGAGAATCTAGGAATCTGGATGTTCATGTGAAATATTTAATTTTTTGTTTGTTTGTTTGTTTTGAGACAGGGTCTCACTATGTAGTTGAGACAAACCTGGAACTCACTATGTAGTCCAGGCCAGTCTCAAACTCATACCGATCCTCCTGCCTCAGCCTCCTGAGTGCTGGGATTACAGGCATGAGCCACCACGCCCGGCCTGAAATATTTAATTTTTAAAATGAAGACAGTCATTTAAATTATAACAGCCAAACTTATATGAGTACTTCTGGTGTATAAACCTGTGGTTTTGTGTTTTATTCACATATTCATTTTGATATGAAATAAAAATAAGATTATGATTCCAGTGGAATAAAAGTTAGAGAAAATATTTTCAAACTTGTATTTGTTATCGCAACTATTTTAGTACTGCTAAGTTGACTAATAAAATTTTTTAAATGACTTAAAACAAAAATAACTTGCTAATTTACTTTTTCTACACAATGCTCTTCTATAGAAATTAAATTTTTATTTTGTGAGCCAATAGTTTTAGAATCACATAAAGTTGTAACTATTGTATAACATAAATGTATG
>NW_022900917.1:11335316-11339205 GCF_012274545.1 Fukomys damarensis | reverse complement strand
ATATATATATATATATATACACACACATATGTTGTATACTGTGTATATATATATATATACACACACACACATGTTGTATACTGTGTATATATATATATATACACACACATGTTGTATACTGTGTATATATATATATATATACACACACACATGTTGTATACTGTGTGTATATATATATATATATACACACACACACATGTTGTATACTGTGTATATATATATATATACACACACACACATGTTGTATACTGTGTATACACACACACACACACACACACATATATGTTGGAAAATGAAAATTTTCCAAAATTTTCCTGGAAAATGAACATCTTACATAAATGGAGCACAATGTCAAAAGTACTATTATATTACTACTCACTGAACTCCAGGATTTTTTTGAGTATACATTTATGGATGTCTTTTTCTGTTCTAGCACCCAGTTGGAGATTCCATAGTCACATTTCTTTATTCTCTTCCCCCAGTGCCATTTTGCATTAATAATCTTCAGTTGTCACTTTGTTTTTGTTCACGAGCTCAGTATGGAAAAACAAATGTTTCTAGTAAAGCCTGTGTTGAAAGAAAGGCCTTCGAGTTTCTGAGCTGGCAACGCCTGAAGCCGTTTCAGAATGAGGTGAAGTCACAAGGTAACGGTTACCACAGGACACCTGGGTTAAACCTGGTGCATCACTGAATGAAAATAAGCATCTTTGAGGCCAGAATTCTTACAGATTTCTCTCCAAAGTTACAGTTAATGACTTAAAAATGCAACAAGATGTTTTAATCTAGACACAAGAAAGTAAATTCATTGACTGTAGAAGTCAATACATGGAAACATCACGGAGCTCTTCAAGATGCTAAGGGATGTCCTCACCAGGGAATCTTTTACAATACAATAAATCCTTTATTCCCTGCACAAAATGTATAGGTTGTGGAAGAGCATGGAAGCCTTATGTTTAACTTTACAATTTATCACTATCCCACTAAATCAACCTGTGCGAATGAGAAAAAATAATGAACCTCTCCCACGTTTGCTTTTTCTGTGCCTCTCAGTAAAGTAAAAACACTCCATCTCATTGGTTTATTCACAGACTTTAAAATCCACTTCTCCTCCCATGCAGAACCACTGATTTAAAGTGGTATTGTTTTTTCTACTTAGTTTCTTTGAGTTTTACTCATCTCATTTCTGTTTATTCTCTACCAGAAAATTTTGTTAAAGGAGAATTATGGGACTAGGATAAACTTCACCTTCCATTACAGTGGGAAGCTAATTAAAGCCAGTTGTTAGAAAGTTGTTTTGACACTCATGGAATAAATAAAAACCTTGTTAATGAAAACTGAACAGTCTCCTTCCCAGGTTCTTATGGAACATTTTCCTAATTTCTACTCATATTTTAGGAGTTCATTTGGCCCCTCTCTGGGAAGCTGCTATGTTTGGATCTGATCAGTCCCTTCGCGTGGTGAAGTCCTTTCCCCAGCTGGTGCTCTACTGGGAAGTGAAGAAACTGTTAAGAAGTGGGGCTTCATTGGAGAAAGACAGTCCTTGAGTCCACACCTTTTTTTGTGGGGGGGGGGACTGGGGATCAAACTCAGGACCTTGCGCTTGCGAGGCAGGTGGAGCACCACTAGGCTGAGTCCCCAGCTGAGTCTCCATATCTGCAGCAGGCATTGGACCCCCTTCCTCTGCCCCTCCTCCTTTTTGCTCTCACCACAATCAGGTGCCCGGCTGTACTCTAATGCATGCTCCCGTCCTGATATTCTTCCCTGTCTAAGGCCCCAAAGCAATGGAGCCAGGCAACTACTGACAGCATCTTCGGAAACCATGGCTTAAATAGAACTTTGCTTTTTAAAATGTGATTGTCTCAGCTATTTTGTCACATCAACAAAAGGTGCGAATACAAAAGTTTTCTCTGAAGACCCAATCCCAGACCACTCAGAGTAACCTTTCCGTGTTTCAATTTTATCTTTAAATAGTATTATATGTTATAATCTTACTTTTTTGTCTTTTTTTTTTCCTTAGTAAGATGTGAGCTCTTCAGAGTTGTTGTAACATTTTTTCCTGTAGGCCATTACTAAATGTTTACTGAATAAATGACACCGACACGAAATGGAATCATGATTGAAACGCTACATCAAAAAATCTGAATCAGAGCAGCATAAAGGTCCTGGGTATTTGAATATGAGGAAAAAAATCCTCATAAAAAGATTAGGGTACAGTACATCTGAAGCTAGCTGTGTGTCTATCTCTTAAATTTTGACCCCGAAGAACTAATGTCAACCAAAAAAAGAATACAAAATACAGTAAGTTATGTAAAGTAATGACATAAGTCTTGCCACTGAAAAGCTTTCAGCATTTGAGATATATCTGTCTCATTTCTCCATTAAAATTCCTTCTGACTTCTTGTTTTCTAGTGGATGCAAGATTCAAAATCTGTCTGTCTGAAGACAAACTTTATGCTCTTTAAATACTCTGCATTAAAAATCTGCTATATAACCACAGTTAATGAGCATGACACTTTTTTTGTTGTCTTGTTCTTGTTTTTTCACTATTGTTTTTTTTTTTTCTCAATAGCTTTCTTCAGTCTCTATATCTAGTCAGCTGTAAAGCTCATGCCAAGAAATAGATTGGCATTCTTAGTTCTCTATGGTCATAGTTTTGGAGAAATTAATTCTTAATTTTTTACCATATCTAATAATAAAAAGTTTATATCCCAATGTTCTAGGAAGACAGAGCTTCACTCTGTTTAAGTTATTATCATAAAAAGGTGGTTGATGATGAATCCTTTCAGCAAAGAGGCCATTCACAGGTGAATAACTGTAGCTACTGAAACAAATATTATTAATTATTTTAAAAGTATTCCATCTTTTCACAATTATTATATGCTTAACTATCTGTACCAATCATAAAAATATTACCTCACATGTTTCAAGCTCCAGGATTCAGTAACTCTTGCTTGTTTGTTAATCTGTCAATGCCTAGTGTTCCATTGTTGGAACACTCATTACAATGGAGCATGCTGAAATTTTTCTCTTCAAATTCTTCTTCCTCAAATTTTTCTACAAGCATTTCATGTAAAATTTTAAAAATTGCAATCTTTGGCATAAACAAATTAATTCTGATTTCCAATAAACACTGATTGCTTACTTAACTATAGAAATTTTACTTTATAACCAAATTGCCATTTAATAATTTTTTTGTGGCACTAGGAATGAAAATAATCACATCATTGCATTTCTGTATGTCTAAAGTTTATTTATCTTTTTCATGTGCTCCCCAGTGTACATATTAACACTTTGTACCTTGAACTGGGTGCTTGTTTTGAGATTCACTGTGTCTACATAGGAATTGTTCTGGTTTATGTTTTGTTTGCACATTTATTTATTTGTATGTTTTTCTCTTCTTTTGTTGCCTTTTCTTCAAGGAAAAGGAACAGATTTTTTTCAATCTAAAGAAGGATGGATCTCTTTTTAACTGGAGACATACTGCTCTTTCCTTGTCTTATGGAATCTTCTACTTTGAAGCAGTTCCGTACCTAGGACACATGCTGAAATGTTAAATGCCACAGTGTAAATCAACTGTTCTTCCTCCACGTATGAAAGCTGGAGCTAGTAACAATGATCTTACAGTGATGTGTACTATACACCAATTTTACCTATTGTGGAGTTTTACCTATTTTAGAATGTGTGATTATTTAGTTTATGTGCTGCCAAAGTGAGCACAAGTATCTGTTAAATTAGAATAAAATATTAAAAAACGGTATTAACAAGAAAATTTTACTTTTGTATATTATAGTCCAGGTAGTGGAATTTGAATGCAGGTTTGAAACTTAACTCTATTATCAAATTAACCCTCAAAGCCACCAGATATCTCTGTGCCTTGTTCCTCAATTGT
>NW_022900917.1:11260314-11335275 GCF_012274545.1 Fukomys damarensis | reverse complement strand
TACCTAGGACACATGCTGAAATGTTAAATGCCACAGTGTAAATCAACTGTTCTTCCTCCACGTATGAAAGCTGGAGCTAGTAACAATGATCTTACAGTGATGTGTACTATACACCAATTTTACCTATTGTGGAGTTTTACCTATTTTAGAATGTGTGATTATTTAGTTTATGTGCTGCCAAAGTGAGCACAAGTATCTGTTAAATTAGAATAAAATATTAAAAAACGGTATTAACAAGAAAATTTTACTTTTGTATATTATAGTCCAGGTAGTGGAATTTGAATGCAGGTTTGAAACTTAACTCTATTATCAAATTAACCCTCAAAGCCACCAGATATCTCTGTGCCTTGTTTTCCTCAATTGTAGAAAGAAAGTATAGCAGTTCCAAGACTTACTGAGATTAAAGAATATTTTTAAAGTTTTTCTATCAAAAACTAAGCACTCTATATATGTTACTTATTGTAGTTATTTTTTTCTCATGTTCTATTACAAAGAATGAACTGAGGTCAGAGCAGTTAAATAACTCACTTGGGTCATTTGAACCCAGAGAAGCCATATGCCAAAATTTAATTTCTTATCTACTACATTATAAATATTCATTAGATTTTGTCAATTTTAGTTTATTTTAAGGCTATATTAAAATAGTCAAAATATTACTGAAAAACACTACAATTAAGCCTGTAACTCTTTTATTTGCATACATGAATCTATATGAATGTAAATACTATTATATGTCTACATATGAACATTCATATCAAAATTTTATATTTGAATGTGTGAAAATATTTCTTATAAATATGCCATCTACTCCAACACATATTTTTAATTCCCCAGTGCTTGAAGACCAAAGCCTTATAAATAATACATAATTCCACATTCTCTGCACATTATTTTTTATAGCGTGGATGGTTTATTTAATAAAATTTTAAAGACCATGTGGCCTGCAAAAGATGAATAGTTGACTACCTAATAAAGTGAAATAATGTCTTTATTAGAAAATAGCTTGTACAATCCAAGAACTCTGGATATCATGAATTTCCCACAGCATTTAAATCATCACCAAAAAGAACACACTAATAAAATCATATTATTTAGTCCATAAATCAATTCCAACACTTAGTATTCTACCTGGTAATGAAATCCTATTAGCCACTGAAAAATATATGCATAATGCCTTCCTGGGTTGAAAGCGGTACAGTAATTTTACCTCCTTCAGTAAACCAGAGCAAATTGTTTCAAAAACTGCTATTTTCCCTTGTGCACATGCAGATAACACCGAACAAAAAGAATTACAAATCTTGGAAAAACTGTCTTTGATCACTGTTGTCTAATACTACAGCAGTGATTTCACCAATACCTGGAGACCAGTACAAACAACCCCTCTGTGGGCCAGGGAATATTCCAAACACAATCTGAAAATGCAATGATACACAGAACCAGGGAAGAATGAAACTAGTGTGGTTGTTATCCTGGAGTATCCTGTAGGATTATTCTCTGGAGATATAAATGTCTGATTAATCCCTTAAACGTGGGTAAAGTAATTATACAACCTACAGCAAAAGGTTAAGTGGAGGTTGAAAGGAACTATCTAATATAGACTTAGAGCCAAAACTTGCAAAGGAGGGCCCATTAAATTACCCTAGACTGTGTTACTCAGAAAGTATACATGAGACATGGCTTGTGTGCATAATGGTTTTTAGTAATAGGATCTCAGGGAGAAGAAATGAAGATCAGGTAGAAGTAAACTGGATTTGGCATGCAGAGCAAGCAAGTCAAGGAGGCATCTTCCAACTTGTTCCTACTCTGCATAGCTTTATCTGATCTTATAGAAACTTCTGATTAAATAAGTAAAATTATTGTCCAAAAGGAAGAAAAAAGTGGGAAAGAGTGGGGAAAGCATTTATTCACTGATTCCCGTTTCCTCATAGGTCAAGAATTGATTTGGAAAGCACTGGAGCCTTTGTAATTCCTGTTAGCACCTGTGGAAAGGCCAAGCAAGGTTACAAGGCGCCTGTCTCCTGTCACAGGTGTTAGAAAGAATGAGAGGCAGGAAGCAAGATGCAGAAAGAGAGCCCTGGTGAAGTGCACCTGCAGGAACTTAACTAGTCCCCGCATCCGTGAATGAAACGAGAGATAAAGCCATGACGATTTGGAGAGGGTACGAGAGGTTTTGGACACATTGCCTCCCTCATTAAATTTGAATATTATAACAAACAATTAACAATTTAATTCCACTAAACATTTTTAGAAAATTAAATCACTTAGGAAAGGTTTGTTGTAAACCAAAACAAGTCTCTGGTTTGCAATATTATATTTTCTATTAGGAGAAAGAGAAGTTAAGAGGACTCTGGGTTTCTCTCCAAAACTTTCTTCTCACTGCCCCTACATTTTCCACATTTTCCTTCCATTTCCTATCATTGAAATGCCAGGAAAATCCCTTCTCTATTTTTGTCACAAATAACAGATTTGGAGAGCAATGAGATGCCATCATTACCCTGATGATACTCAGCTGTGCCATTCATTTCCTCCAGACTCAGATGGTGCAGAGCTTCCATGCAACTTGCAGCAGCCAAGTCTGGAGAAGAAATGAGCTGGCATTCTTCCAAATCATTAAAGACACAGACATGGCTGCTGTAGTTGAGAAACACCAAGGGATTAAAGAGAGGAAGTTTGGGCTTTCTCAAATGAGGTGACTCAGAGAACAGCAGAGCAGAAGTCTATTTCTAGATCTCAATCTGCCCAAGTATTTCCAGGCAGCACCTGTGGAAACGAATGTCTTTTGTCTTCTTGCCCCTAACCTGCTCCCTGTAAACCATATTCCACTGAATATTCCATGCTTGTCCCACAAGTGACTTATGAGCACTAACTTGTGTGATGGTTATATTGGTCCTGTGAGGCCAAACACTTGAGAACCTTCAAAGGAAAAAGATGTATATTCTAAGACAGTAATTGTAGATGTAAAGTCTCTTATCTTTTTTTAAGAAAGTAATTTTAAACTACAATCTATCAAGTGAACTGAGACGTCAGTGACTGTACCCTCCCTTCCACCCCCAGACTGTCTTGTGAAAAGCTATATTTAAAGACAGATCCTTCAGACAGAAATCCTGATAATTGGTCTTGAGTGTTCCCCTTGTAAGACTTCCGTCTTCTGATATCCCCTGACAAGCAGCCAAACCGTCACTGCTGAAGAGACGGAGAAGTTGGCTTCAGAAGGTATTTTAAAGTATTTAACAGATGAGAAATGAGCATAGTTTTAAGAACATATATGAGAAAGCACTCGTCACTTTTTAAACACACAATTTTTACAGTGTCACTGAAACATACTATAGTCAGTGTTGGCACTAATGGTTTATTTTCCCCTTAAAATTCATGGGAGCAACGAAACTCTAGTGACATTCTTCCCATCAAAATGCATCACGTGGCAAAAGCATTTTACCATGTGGTTAAATTGCCATTATCTAAACTAGGTGATAGTTCTTTCAATAATTGACAGCACTTCTTTTTGAGGTGATGGTAATGTCTTTGCTCTAAGTATGTGGCATAGAAAGGAAAAAAGAACTTGACGTGAGGACAGTCCGTTTGGAACCATGAGGAAACACTTTCCTTTTTTTTTACTTCTTCTAATCTATCATAAGTACAGTTTCATCATGATGTCAGAAACAATGCCAAGTAAAATGATTTTCATTAAATGATTTCACACTGCAGGGCAGAGATGTCATAAGCTTCAGATACTTCGGAGAAGCTCATGGCCCATCAGGGGTTCCCTGTATTCCAAATGGGTCTCAATGCCATTTAGCTCTGTACAATTTCGCTGATTAGATGTCTAAGTCCATCTCCTATTTCAAAATTTTGTCATTTCCCATTTTAAAACAGTATACATTAAAATGTAACTGATTTTCATTATTATACAACTTTATAACTGGTCAATGAATACTTGATGAAAGGCAATACCTGAATAATGTAGCTTCTTTCCCTACCACCAGTGTTTTTAAAAAAGATGTGTCTACTCTGGGGGATAGGCTTGTGAAATGAAGGTGGTAAGGATAAAATCCGCAAGGAGCACTCAGTTGCTTTGTTTCTCAAGATTTCTGTGATGTAGAGAATGCTATGTTATCTCATTTATCATTTTAATATTATTTGTAATTAAGAAGATACTTGCTCATTTAAAATACTGCAGCACAGAAGCACTTCCCTCTCCCCTCCCTCTCATAATATTATGTCAGGTTTTTTAATAGTCAAAGCCAGCAGAAAAGTGAGAAGTAGAAGTGTAATCACATCCATTTTTATATCAGGAGACTTGGCTCTAAAGCCACGCACACAACAGATCTAGGAATCCTGACCTCTGATCTAGTAGTCTCTCCTTTCCTCTTGCTGCTAAAAGTGTTAGTCTGAGGCAGCAACACCACTTGGAAGCTCGTCAGGAAAGCCGACCCAACTGAGTCAGAAGCTGCTGTTATTAGTTGCCAAGCAATTACATTTCCAGTCACGAGCAGCCTGCCATCTGACAAAGAGCCTCTGTCACCCGGAGACACCCATCGCTCAATTTATTAAGATTACGGATGGCAAACATGTATCACCCACGTGTCATACCTAGTCCGTCTAGCTTTATCATCTATGAGAAAGAATGTTTTTAAATAGGATTGTTTCAAAAGTTTTGTTTCTTATAAATAGGTTTCTGGGTGACATTTCTATCTACGTCACTGATATTCCAATCCCATGAATCTGGGAGAAGATTTTGCTTTTCCAGGTAGCAGCTTCCATCCAAGCACCCTTCATTCTGCCAGCCATACAAACGGGAATGAACAAGAACGAATTCATGCTGTTAACAGCGCGCACACAGAGTTTCAATGTTCATGGAACAACTGTATGCAATGAGTTTTATAATTCTCTTATATGCCAATTAACTGAGGCTTGTATCTAATTTGTCAATAATCAAGTAATCAGAGGGTACATTGGGTAATTAAACCTAAGTACCCTAATGTCAAAGTTTATCCTCTTAATCAAAAGACTACTCTATCTCCTAAATTAAGGTGAGTCAGCATGTAATTATGTTCAGAGTGAGTATGTGAGTGTGTGGGGTGTATCAGTTCTCTTGGGTGCAAAAAATGTAAGAAGTTGAAGCTATTTTTTCTTTTTTTAGGGGGGTACCAGGGTTCGAACTCAGGACCCTGTGCTTGCAAGGCAAGTGGTAGCACCACTGAGCTAAATCCCTGGCCCTGAAGCTATTTTTAATCCCGAAAATGTTATGGTCACTATCCATCTGCAAATTGTAGATTTTTAAATATACTATTAGAGTTAATTTCTATTTCCTCTATCAATTATTAATTAATATTTAAAACACATTTATCTTTATATATTTTTTATTAATTTTATATTTGCATTCCTAAGTATTTCTGTCTATTACTCCTCCGACTATGGTATTTACTATAGTATTTTATGTTAGTGTAGTTGAGTGAATACAGTCATAGGCAAGAGATATTTTCAAACATTTGCTAATATGTAAAGATAGAATCACTATGGTGAACATATATGAGAGGATGATTTCATCATTTTGAAGACCACATATTTCAGTAATGCTAGAGGAAGATCAATTTAGGATCCTGACTTTTAATTCCAACTTTATACACATTATGGAACCCTAACAAAATAGTGAATATTAATGAGTCTCTCTGCCATTTCTAAAGACTAGGGATAATTGTTTCTTGATGATAACATATTTATTGTGATATAAAAAGAGTAAATGAGACAAGACATGAAATTTTGCTGTCATTTAACAAGAGGAAAATACAGTTTTTGAAACTATAGGTATACTTAACATTCAATTCATATATTATGAAAAGGTACCCTCTGGGAACATCAATAATCTAAAGTTAGCAACTTCGTAGTTGCAGTTCTCACCCCTTGTGCTACAACGGACCCAGCCCTATATGAACATTACACCCTCATTTCAAGACAGTGCTCAAACAGCATCTCAGGGAGGAAGAACTGCCCTATGACATCCAAAATAATAGGCTATCATTTTCTTAGTTTTTCTTCATAGTACCTATCCTAGAATTATTCTCCATTACTGTTTCTTTATTTGTTTATTGTATTTGTTACCCGCCCTAGAATGCAAGTTCTAGGAATAAAGGAACATTGCTTGCTTTAAGGACTCTGTATAGAGCCAGAATAGTAACTGACAAATAGCAGACTCAGAGCAATTGTTTGTTCAGTAAATGAATAGATATACTAAGGCAATGGATACCCATAGGCAAACGATCATTAATAATGACACTATGACTATTATTACTATTAACTTGCATATTAGGTTATTACTATGTATACGGCATTATATGCTTTTTTAAAAAAATTCACAACCAATATGAGTTCATATCATTATCTCTATTTTTCAAATAAGGAAATTGAGGTTAGGCTAAATTTAGTTGTCACCGATTTCAACCTTGGCTATATTGGGATTACCTGCTAAGCTTTTAAAAGCGTTAGTACACAGATCTCAACTTCAGAGTTCAGAATTAAGTGCAATTCCTAACACTAAAGCAAAAATCACATGATCATTTCACTGGAGACAGAAAAGCTTGACTAGACTGAATATTCCTTCATGACAGAAACTCTAAAGAAATGAGGTACAGAAAGATCCTACCTAAGTATAATATAATAAAGTCATATATGACAAACTCACACCAAGTATCATACTGAATGGGGAAAAAATTGAAACTATTTCCTCTAAATTGAGGAATAAGACAAGGATGAAAATTGTCAACACTTTGTTCAATACAGTACTTGAAATTTTAACCAGAGTAATTAGATAAGAGAAAGAAATAAAAGGAATACATTTGAAGACAATATGATCTTTTGATATTTAGGCCCTAAAAACTCCACCAGAAGACTCAAGATCTGACGAATTCGGTAAAATGGTGGGATACAATATCAACATACAAAAAACAAGAAGTGTTCTATATACCAATAATGAACATATCTATAAAGAAATAAGGAAAACAATAAATAATGCAGAGTATCTAATAAAGAAATGTCAAAAACAGCAAACACCTAGGAATACGCCTAATGAAGGAAATAAAATCACCTGCAATGAATATTTTAGAATACTTAGGAAACTGAAGACATTAGAATATGGTTAGAACTCCCATGTTCATCAGCAGAATTAATGTTATTAAATAGCCTTATTACTAAAAGAAATCTATAGATTCAATAGAATCGTTGTTGAATACTGTATCAGTGACATTCTTTGAAGAAATAATAAAATAGTCCTAACATTCCTACAGAAGCATAAAAGAGCCAGAATAGCCAAAGAAATCCTGGGCAGAAAGAGTAATTCTAGAGGTTTAGTGCTCAATTTCAAAATATTCTACAAAGCCATAGTAAAAAAATAGCATGGTGCTGGCATGAAAAGAGACACACAGACTCAGAATGGAGGACACAGCAACAGGTCAATTCAACATCTGATTCTGGACAAAAGACCAAAAAGCACACCTTGAAGAAAAGACAACTTCTGTAATAAATGATGCTGGGAAAACTGGATATCCATATATAGAAATAGAAACTAAAAACCAATTATATTATGTCCTTTACAAAAAATAATTCAAAGTACATCAAAGACCAGACTTGAAGACCCGGAACTCTGAAACTGGTAGAAGAAAACTTAGGTAAAGACTTCAAGTCTATCACTAAATCTAATAGGATTTTTTCCTCCTACAAAACTGCTGAATTGCATTCTCTTATCTCCATTTTTAGGGCTACTACAGAAATTCAAGTTATTACAATGTCGTGCCTGGGAAACATTTGTCTCCATTCTCCATTCTGCAACCAGCTTGTTCTATTTTTAAAATGGCAATGTGATTATATATATCCCCAGCCTTTAAAACTACAGCCAGTGGTTTCCCATGGCCCCTGGAATGGCAACAAGTTTCTTTACCAAGGCCAATGAGAACCTGTGTAGTCTCCCCCCTTGTTGCCTCTGAAGGCTAATTAAAGGTAACATTTATTTTTTATCTTTGCCCCCCACCCCGCATTTGTTCACCCATACTTTCTCTAGCCAGACTTTACCTATAGTACTCCTGCCCAAAAAATTTTTCTCCTTTTTATAGGTTTTATCCATCTTTTCAGGTGACACTTTAGTCTTTATTTGGTCACAGATCTTTCCATTTCTAAACAAATCGTCTTGCTTCACAATTGCATACAGCCAGATTCTGTTGCTCCTTAGAATTTTATTTTTCTTATAAAGTTGCACTTATGTGTATATGCATTTGTGTTTGTCTTTTTCTCTAGCACTCAGCAAGTTCAGTGAGGGTGGAGACCATACCCATCACTGGACAATGGTTTTACTCAAAAATGACTTTGGTTCCTGGCATACATGATGTGTTCAATAAATAACTATAAAATCAAGAGTGTATGCAAAGGTACTCTAGTCAGCATTACAAGAGGAAATCACGATTTTATGAGTTTAAAAGAGTGAAAGTGAAAAGAGAATTAGGGTACATAACTATCTGTATGGCTGTTTCTGCCCCAGTGATTATGTTCCCTGACTGATTACTTTTATGTCTTATAGGACAATGAACTCAGAAAATTCATTAATATGGTAAATAATCTCCAAGATTAATTTGAATATTTGTATTATTGCTTCAAACACATTATAATACAGAACTTTTGCAGATAAATTGTTTCATGTGTGTGAAATTGAGACAAGAATAAGAGTAGAGAGACAGTAAAACAATCCACTTATCAATATGAACTAAAAGGGCTAAAAAGCAGTAAGCATTTGTGTGTTCATTTTTAGCTAATCTTCAGTTCCTTGGTTTCTAACAACAGTAAGAGAAAAAATTTTCAGCTCTTTATTTTATTCCTTATTTACAAATAACAATATACAACTATACTATACATATTATTTCTTTCCTAAGTGCCTAAATGACACAACAGTATTATTTTAAGCAACCTCCTATTGAGAAATAGCTTCATAAATTTACAGCACCTAATAAAACTAGTAAGAATAAACTATGAAGGATGCTAGACTCATCATTTTTAGTGCCTGAAGACAGTGCTATTGGTGAACTGATTTCAAAGAAAATGTCCTTCTTATGCTTGAATAATTCAATTTTCCTTCCAATAACATAATTATGCTTAGCTTTCTGATGGCACTGTATTGCTGTTGTTTTTGCATTAATAAAATTTGTCACAAAGTAGTATGCATTTACAGTTAACTGCAATCATTCTCAAATCCAAATAGTATGTTAACTGGATAAAAAGACTTTTTTTCTGAACAGTTTGCTTCCTCGCAAAGGGTTGCTACCTTTGTATTTCTTTTCTTTCTCATTCTGCATAATTTGAATGATAAAGTTTAAAACTATACAACGACAATAAAATGGATAGATTTCATAGAATTTCTTATTTGAACATAATATATAAATTTTCATTGGGTTGCAATATTAAAATAAAATTGAGTCAAGTTTAAATCGATATAGTGTCCACCAAAAACTGTATGCATCAGGAAGAGCAAAACTTGTATAAATACTTTGATACTGAATTTACTGAGATATCACGAAATTAACATACATTACCTTTGGCCTCTACGATACAAGAGGCTCAAAGCGGTGGCTGTGAGCTTTCAGACATTTATTAGTATGGCGACCTATTGGACTGTGTGTATAATTTTTGGTGGACTATGTGTACATAAGCATGTTCATACTTATACAGCTACACATACATACTAAGTTGTCAATTACATTTTACAAATCCAGAAAAAACAGCATTTTATTATTAAAGTCATAGTATGTTTTATCTTTCTTCATAGATGTGATTATATGATCATTATAAAACTAATTTTCCCTGTTACAAATAAGTAAATCTTTAATTGTTGAACAACACCGTGTACAGAAGACAAAATTTGAATCTCTGCTTTCAATGGTTTGCATTTTTATTGTGTAACATCTAAGCTTTACATTACTAACTCTTCAACTAACCCACCATAGTAAAGTGAACCTACTCTTAAAAATGGGTGAGGTCATTTTAATAAATAAAAGAGCTTAATTTCACTTTTTATACACAATTATACCACAGTGTTGGCACACACACACACACATGCACACACACACACACACAGCATGCTATTTGCTGTAAAATAATACAAGAATGCCAAGGTTTTGCATCTTTTAATTGTAATCATTACATGTTTAAGTCAATTTCTACTTTAGCATTCCCACATAACTTCTAATAGTCTGAACATTGGTGATATAACTGTTCCTTACAATGCAGAATCTAAAATTCTCATATCTTTATTTACTAGGTAATGGAAAAGAAAAATGCCATACTTGGCTCTATGCATGAAGAAATTTGAGTAATCAGAAATAACATGTGAATTTATCATATTGCTCTAACCTTAAAGAAAAGAATGGGTTATGTTGACCAAAATTTTGTGCATGGAAACTTATTTTCACATTGATATTTTCAAAATTTATCCTTTTTAAGCATTTAGTTTCTAAAATTCTAAAGAGTTCTCCAGATTTCTTAACATATGTCTTCTTTATGCACATACAACTAACCAAATATATTCCTTAATTGCCCAGTATATATGCACAATCATGACATTTTTAATGTTTGAAGATGAACATATAGATAGATAGATATACACATGTTCAATTATGTGTATGAGGTTCAGCACTTACACAATTATTGTCTGATATTCTCTTTATTGGTTAGAATAAAGTACATTCTAAAGCAAATTGAAAACAAAGTATATATTTTTTTCTTCTTTTAAATTGAATTTATTGGTACATTCTAGGTAGACAGTACAGTTACATTCATTACTGGGATCTTGCACCTTTACATGCCAGATCTTGGTTCTCATTTTACCCCTTGTCCCCAGCCTCCCTTCACCCCCTCCTCCCCTCCCCACCTTCAAACATTTTAATTCCATTTTTACATTTTCTCATATTTTTTTCCCTTTCCCTTATTCCCCTTTCCCTATCCTTCTCACTGTCCCTACACCTTTGGTCCTTTTCTTCCTATTTCACGGTGCTAATTGTCCCATCAGGATCTTGAGTGCTATTTTAGTTTTTCACACCAGAGAAACTATTCGGTGTTTATACATGTGTGACTTACTTATTTCACTTAGGAGTATATCCTCAATATGTACCCATTTTCCTATGACTGACTCTAATTTCTCATTGTTTATGGCTGAGTAGTATTCCATAGAAAAACCACATCTTCTTTATCCAGTTTCCAACTGATGGGCAGATGGGCTATTTCCAAGTTTAACTATTACAAACTGTGCTGCTGTAAACATGGGTGTGCATATATCACTGTGGTATGATTCTTTTAATTCTTTTGGAAAGATACCCAACAGAGGGATGGCTGGGTCAAATGGAACCTCTAATCCTAGTTCTTTGAGGTATCTCCATATTGATTTCCATAGTGGTTGCACCATTCTGCACTCCCACCAACAATGGAGAAACGTTCCTTTCTCCCCACAACTGCGCCAACATTTGTTATTGGTTGATTGCTTGATAGCAGCCATTCTTTGTGGGGTGAGGTGAAATCTGTGTTGTTTTCATCTGCAACTCTCAAATGACCAGTGATGTGGAGCACTTTTTCATATATTTACGTGCTGCTTTTATTTCTTTGTCTGAGAAATGTCTGTTCATTTCGGATGCCCATTTTAGAATAGGGTCTTTATATTTAGGGAGGGCTGGCTGTTTTGAGTTCTTTATATATTTTAGATAATAGTCCTTTGTCTAAGAAGCAACTGGTAAAAAGTTTTTCCCACACTGTAGGTTGTCTCTTAGTCCTGTTGATGGTTTCTTTTGCAGTGCAGAAGCTTTTTAATAAGATGAAATCCCAGTTGTTGATTCTTTCTGCTAGTTCCAATGCTACTGAGGATTTGTTCATAAAGTCTTTTCCTATGCCAATGTCTTCCAGAGTTCTGTCTAACCTATATTCCAGCAAGTTTAGTGCTTCTGTGTTAATACTTAGATCTTTAATCCATTTTGATTTTAATTTAGTGCATGGTGACAGATAAGGGTCTAGTTTTAATCTTTGGCAGGTTGAGATACAGTTTTCTGAATACCATTTATTAAAGAGGCTATCTTTCCTCCAGTGAGGATGGTCAGCTCCTTTGTCAAAGATGAGGTAACTGAGTGCATCTGGAGTTGTTTTTGTGTCTTCCAATCTGTTCCACTGATCCTCAGGTCTGCTTCTTTTACCATGCTGTTTTTATCACAGTGGCTTTGTAGTATGGTTTCAAATTGGGAATTGTTTTACCCACTGTCATGTGTCTGTTGCCCAGTATGGCTTTTGCTATGCTAGGTCTCTTATGGTTCCAAATGAATTTTTGGATTCTTCTTTCTAGTTCTGTGAATTATAGTGTTGGGATTTCAATTGGCATTCCGTTGAATGTGCATAGCAGTTTTGGTAGTATGGCCATTTTCACTATGTTGATTCTTCCTACCCAGGAGCAGGGGAGATCTTTCCATTTTTTAATATCCTCCTCGTTCTCTTTTTTCAGAGTGCTGTACTTTTCAGTGTAGAGATCTTTTACTTCTTTTGTTAGAATGATTCCCAGATACTTCATTTTTTGGGTGCTATTGTGAAAGGAATTGTTTCCCTAATTTCTTTCTCAGTGAGTCTGTTATTTGTGAACAAGAAGGTTGTTGATTTTTGGATGTTGACCTTGTATCCAGCTACTTTGCTAAAAGTGTCAATTAAGTCGAGAAGTCTTTTGGTGGAGTTTTTTCAGTCTTCAATGTAGAGTATCATATCATCAGCAAATAATGACAGTTGAACTTCTTCCTTTCCTATCTTTATTGCTTTAATTTCTCCATCTTGTCTAATTGCTATGGCTAATGTTTCCAGAACTGTATCGAAGAGGAGTGGTGATAGTGGGCATCCTTGTCTTGTTCCTGATTGTAATGTGAAGGTTTTCAGTTTTTGGCCATTTAATACAATGTTGGTTGTTGGTTTTTCGTAGATAACCTTTTTTAAGTTGAGACATAGACCATCTATTCCAATTTTTTGCAGAGTCATTATCATTAATATAGTGTATTATATTTATTGATTTACATAGGTTGAACCATCCTTGCAACCCTGGAATAAATCCAACGTGGTCAGGACGTATGATCTTCTTGATGATCCTCTGTAATTCTGTTTGCTAATATCTTATTGAGGATTTTTGCATCTATATTCATTAAGGAGATTGGCCTGTAGTTCTCTTTTTTAGTTACATCTTTCTCAGGTTTGAGACTCAAAGTGATATTTATTTCCAGGAATGAATTTGGAAGTATTGCTTCTCTTTCAATTTCATTGAAAATTCTGAAGAGTGATGGCAGTACATCTTCTCTAAATGTCTTGTAAAATTCAGCAGTGAATCCTTCAGGACCTGGGCTTTTCTTTGTTGGTAAGTTTTTAATTACATTTTCAATTTCACTGATTGTGATTGGGGTGTTTAAAATGTTTTTATCATCTTTGTTCAACTTTGGTAATTCATAAGTATCTAGAAATCTGTCCATTTCTTCTGTGTTTTCCTTTTTATTAGAGTACAGGTTCTCAGAGTATGCATTAATGATCCTCTGGATTTCTGTGGGATCTGTTGTGACTTCGCCTTTTTCATTCCTGCATGAATCTGAGCCTTTTCTTTCCTTTTTTTGATAAGGTTTGCTAAGGGTTTATCAATTTTATTTATTCTTTCAGAAAACCAACTCTTTGATTCATTTATTTTTTGTATCATTTTCTTAGTTTCCATTGCATTGATTTCTGCTCTAATCTTTATAATTTCCTCTCTTGCTCAAGCTTTGGGTTTTTCTTGCTCTTGTTTTACTAGGAGTCTAAGAGTAATCGTTAGGTTGTTTATTTGAGCTTGCTCTGTTTTCTTAGCATGGGCATTCAGTGCTATGAATTTTCCAAGTAGAACAGCTTTCATTGTGTCCCATAGATTCCTGTATGTTGTATTGGCCTTTTCATTTATTTGTAAAAACTGTCTGATTTCTTCTTTAATTTCCTCTGTGATCCATTGATTTGTTCAGGAGAATGTTGTTCAATTTCCATGTGTTTGTGAAGTTCCTACGGTTTCTTATGCTATTGATCTCCAGCTTTATTGCACTGTGATCTGGTAATATACAGGGAATAACTTCAATTCTTTTGCATTTATTCAAACCTGTTTTGTGAGCTAGTATGTGATCTATCTTGGAGAATGACCCATGTGCAGCTGAAAAGAATGTACATTCTGATTTTTTGGGGTGGAACACTCTATAGACGTCTAATAAGTCCCTACGTTCAAAAGCTTGGTTCAGTTCTCGTATTTCATTGTTGATTTTTTGCCTAGATGATTTGTCTATTTGTGACAGTGGGGTATTCAGATCCCACACTACAATCATATTAGTGGTTATTTGGTTTTTCATGTTACTTGATATTTGTTTTATATAGTTGGGGGCATTTAAATTTGGTGCATATATGTTTATGATCGTCATTTCTTCCTCTTGGACTGTTCCCTTTACAAGGATGTAGTGTTCTTCTTTGTCTCTCTTAATCAGTTTTTTTTTAAGATTGCTTTGTCTGAAAATAAGCTTGCTACCCCTGCTTTTTTCTGGGCTCCTGTGGCATGCAGAATTATTTTCCATCCTTTCACTTTCAGTCTATGGGCTTCTTTTTGCACTAGGTGTGTGTTATTCTTCTTTGCATCATCTAGGAGTTGTTGGATCTATTTCTCATGCTTCCTGTTTTTAAGAGACCTCTCTTTTAATGGTCATTGTCTGCTATCCTGTCTTCTATATCTGAGCGTATATCTTCGCTATCTTTTATTCTGTTGCATATGCTTTCAATAGTTTTTAATCTCCTGGATATCTGTTTGAATCTGTTTAATGGATTCCATTTCTTTCCTATGTTGGACATTCATTGTTTCCATTTCTTTCTTTTGCTGGGCCTTCATGGCTTATATTATGTTCCTAAGCTCATCTATTTTTTTGTTAGTTTCTGTTCTGGAGTCTTGAATCATGTCTTTCATTTTGCTCACCATCTCTATGGTTATCTGGGAAATAATTTCTGTTTTGAATTTTTCTAGAACTTGATTGATCATTTTTTTTTTATTTCCTGTGCTGTGAGTTCTGTGTGTCCTGGAGGTTCACTATCTGATTTTTCATCCTCCTTTTCCCTAATGTTTGCCATTGGTGGACTGGACGTCTGTCTTTGTGGCTTGCTTAAGTGTTTTCTCATCTTTATTTTTGCTGTTGGGTAGCCTTTGATTCTATCTCTGGGTCATTAAATCTTCCTGATACCATTGCATCCCAGTCTTTGATTCTCTAATGACTTATAGACATTCTCATTTTCATAATTCAGAAAACAACTCATCAAATCAATCCCTATCCTTTATCCCTATAGATAAAATCAGGAACATAATAGGATCAATCACTTCGCTTTATAGCCCACCATGCCATTGCAGAGTGTGTCCAAGGCCTGCCACAGTCAGGGGATCTAATAGCCGGGTCAGGGCGGCGGTGCTCAGTAGCACCCGGGCAGCTACCCTTCTGGTGCTGTGTCAGAGCCAATCAGTGGCGCCCGCTGGAAACTGTGAGGCTACAGAGGAGGCCCATAGTTCCGGCTGGACCGCACAGCAGAGGTGGCTCTGAGTCCAAGCTGGGGCAATGACGTCCAAAGTACATTTAGTTCATATGTGTCATCCTGTTTCTGTTTTCCCTCGCCTGTTACTGGTGCACACAATTTCCCTGCACTGTCAGCAGCTGTTTCTCTGGGATCACAGATGGGAAGACATTAATCCCCTTCAGAGCCATTGTGGCGATCACGGCTCACAGAGTCACAGCAGGCTGCTCAGGAGGCCGTCAGTGCCCTCAGGATCAAGTAGCTTATTCCTAAGCTATTGAGAGGTGATTTTCCTTGGGTCTCTTACATGTGTATATTTCTTCCGTGAAGTCATTTGTTTTGAACTATTTTTTCCAGAATAGTCCTATAGCAAACAGTCTTAGAAGAGAAAGAACATTGCCTTCTACAGCAAATGACAGACTTACTAGTTTGGAAGACAGACTGTATGTATCTCCCTTCAGGGCAATGCAGAAGGCATAAATACCTTTTCTTATAAAAAGGTCCCCTTAAACTCAGTGTTTATTTTCCTCCAATGTATGATGTGTGCTAACAGATAACCTTGTTCTCCATCATGAGTTCTCACAGAAACTACAGCTCAAGAAAGTGGCATTAAACCTGATAATCTGGATACTATTAGCACTGTACATAATAACTTTTGACCCACATATTTTCTTACAGTGGCTAATATCCATAATACTGCAGCAATGTATCTTTTTAACTTGTAGCATGATGAAATCTCAGAGCCTTCATAACTCTTGCAATCCTGGTTAAGAGGGTGGGATGTGTACAGAGAAAAGACATTTAGAACAGGAGGAATGGGATACTCATTGCAAACTGTCTGCAAGTCAGTGGAAAACACACTGATCACACTGATCAAACTGAATGGTCAACCGGGTAGCAAATGTCCCTCCACTTTATTACCTGTTAATAAAGAGACAGTGGCCAAAGGTCTGTGGGATGAGTATTGAAATTAGGAGCAAAAACCCTTAAGAGTAAAGCTTATTCTCACTTCCATTTAGGTTGGCACACGTCTCAGCAATGTGGCACTCAGTCTTGGGTGCACACCACAGAGGTAGTTAGTATGGGTTGGTAGAGGGGAGAAAGGGCAGGCACTTCTAATCACTTTCAGACAAATCGGAAATTGTTGACTGCTCTGGGAAGAAAACAGACAAATCAGAATTTTGATTGGTCTGCTTCAGAGATTAGGGTCAGGGAGAGTCATGTCTGTTAAGAAAAGATGAAAATAGAGAGGAGATTTTAGGACTCAACCCTTCTGCGGGGTGTTATGCCAACCATCCATTCATCTGGAGACAATAAAAAGGCTTTAAATTTTTGGCAGTGGTTCCTGGCTGCAATAATGGGAATTTGGCATTCTTTGGAAGACTTCACTGAGGAAAACTACCATGGGGAACAACAAATGAAGGACTCACTAACACTCAGCATTTTAGTGCCTGTTATAATTCAGATCCTAAAAGTCCCTCAGAGTCCCATGTGTTAAAGGCTTGGACCCCAGTGTGTGGCACTTCTGGAAACTTTAAGAGGCAGGAAAGAAGTTGGGTTGTGAGTGAGCCCTTGAAGGGGACAGCCACTGAGACTGAAGTAGCTTCTCTTTCTATTCTTTGCTTTCTGACTGCCACGTGATGAGCAGTTTCCTGTATCATGTGCCCCCGCCACAGGACACTGCCATACCACAGGCCCAAAAGCAGCAGCATCAAACAGCCAGGGTCTGAAGTCTCCAAACCTTTAAGTCACAATTTCTTCTATGTAAGTGTATTTTCTCTGGTGTTTTATTACCAAAAAATAGAGTCTAAACTCATTGCTTCAGACGGGGATAGCGCCCTTTAGGAAAATTCAAGATCCTAAGGTTAAAATTGGTACAGTTCAATATAAAACTAATACATGACTTAGTACTGTAATGAGTTTGTACTGTTCAAATACAAAAAAGCATTATTTCAAATGGTAAGATCATCAAGGTAAGAAATACTATTACCTTGCTACACTCCAACCTCAACGCCTCCTTTGAGCAACAAGTGTCTGTGACTAACAGTTTTGTCAACAGTTCTGAGCCTCTGGCACAAAGCAGGCAGCCTCCACTAAAGAACCCTAAGCTTGTCGGTGGCAACACTACAAGGGGCATTCCTTTTGCAAAGTAGATGCTGCCTTTCTACTCTTGTCAAATCCTAATGCCCATCCTAGGAAATCCCTGTGATTGTCCAGCTTGATATTCCCACTGGGGTAGGGTTGACTTGGATTTATTGACTGACAATAATCCCCACCTGCCAAAATTGAAAGGATATTTTCAAGAACATACCCCAAAGGAATCTGAGCTGTGCAAGAAAAAAGATGGTGACACCTTTTCTCCGAGGGAAATTCTCTCTTCTCCACTGAGTCAAGCAAAGTCTCACATTCATGGTTCAGCGGTGGCACTGGTCTTCTATGGCTGCTCAAATACAGCTTCAGTCACTCTTCTCAATGGGAAGAAGTTAGGGCCATGCTCACAGCTCTTGCCAATACTTCCTTGATAAGTCCTATATATTATTTTTTGAGAACAGTGCATCTGTTTAGTGTGCCTCTTGGAAAACTATGGATGAGGATAGTGTGACAGTGGCTGACCTGCTATCACAACAGACATTAAAAACAGGCTAATAATAAAAGCATTGCTCTTCCATGTTCTCTACCACTGCAAACAATGGGAATTTTTGAATGCTAATGTGGACTCAAAACGTTTCTAACTACTTCATGCTGTTCCTGGTCCACAAGGCTTTGTAAAGGAGTTTACTTACTGAATGAGGCCATCTGTAGAATAAGATCGTTGTTTCTTAATTACTTTCTGGGTAATGATGAAAGAGTTGAGTAATATGTACGCATGATCTATAAATTTCAGAACCACTGCTGTTTTGACATTCTCTTTGGTGACACTGAGTGGCAATCTTGGCTAAAAAAAAAAAAAATTAAAAGCCCCAAGAGAGTCAGGTTTAATTCTGGTTTGTTGAATTAGATTGTTACATTGGACTGAAGCATTCCCATGTTTTAAGGACAAGGATTACTTGGTTGGATGCACACAAATAGCTGAGCCCCTCTACACTGGCCCACAAAGCCAGGTGCGGAGGACACGGTGCGTCTTTGAAAGTTTTGCAAAACTTCCTGTGTTCTCCAGACGCATGTGGAAGAAACACCTGGGTGATGATATAGGATGATTCAGAAGAGGTAGGGGTACTGTTATTGGAATGGAGCACACTGATTTCATATGGTAAAAGGGGAGCAACAACTCTGGAATGGGAGGGGAAGAAGACCTCAAATTCTCAGGAGGTTAACAGGGAGCAAAGTATATTAATGGTTTTTGTTTTACAAATCATTTCTTGAGTCTTTAAGAAAGGAAACACCCTGCTCTTAAATTCCTAAAACTTCGGCAAAAACCAGAAATTTTATTTACAAGTAGATCTATCACCCTATGCCAGATGTCACTGACAATGGTCTCACTACAGTTTTCCTTAAGTTCATTAAGAAGTCCACGGGTAAGAGCAGGATACAACCCAACCTTTATACTTCCAAAGTAAACTCATTATTCATAAATTTTGATATCTTCCCTGCCTCTATTCATATTGCTTTGTCATTTCATGGCATGAAGAAATGTCATCCTTCTGGGTAGATAAACAAATACAACAGAGTTCCTCCAAAAAGAATGTAAATAGGTTATTCAAATTGGATTGGAAAGCCTAAGCTTTCCCAGTCACTTGAAAGGGGCATTATCAATTTGAAGGCATTATCAAATCCAGTCCCCTGGCAGAAGGGGGAGGTGGTTTGTAATTTTAAATATTTAAACAATGCTTTCAAGGGGTAAAGGATGTTAACTAGAATCTCCAAAATATAGTGGGAGGCACCTTCCCTGTGTCATCTATTACATCATGTGACCATAGATAAAATGTTATGAGTGGATGTTAAATGTTCTCTCCACAAACAATGATAAACTTGTGAAGCGATCAAAATATTAACTAGATGTAACCATCCCACACTGTATATAGGCTTCAGAACATCATATTGCATATGCCAAGTTCATTCACTTTTATTTCTAAATGAAAAACAAATAATAAATTCAACAGTTTAAAGAAGCACTATCTATAGTTTCTAGAGCCATTAGATGATTGTAGATATCTTGCCACAGTGAGACTACCTTGGTTACTTGGAGAAGTGACAAGAAGGGCAGATGTTTTATTTCTCATGAGAACTCTGAGGTCCACTATCCTGTATTACTGAGGGTCATTATGAGTCAGAAAAACTGGTACAAAATCAGTCCCCGACTTTTGCTGGAATTATTGATGATTCTACCTCAGAGCTGAAAGACATTCTCAACTTAACAGCCAGGGTTGTTACAGAAGATACAATTGCCCTAGACCTTCCTCTTGTAAGCCAAGCCAATTATTAAATATAAAGTACACGGATTAGTGCCAAGTGCAAAGGTCAGTAAACAAAGTAAAAGAGAAAAGTCATTTGGCTTTCTTAGGTAAACACTGATGGTCAATGTAATTTGTTCACAAATTGGATCTGGGGGGTTGGCATTATTTTGAAGTTGGGAGACCTGCTGATAATGATCTAAATTAATGTTATGTGATGAAAAGTGAATGGACTTGGTCCCAGTCTCTGGCATTCTGATTCTTAAGAGTACCTAATGAGAATTCTCCTAGGAAAACATGGTAAAAGCCAAGATACTGTAGAAATGAAGGGTGGATTTTGCCATTCTGCAAATCACTGTCAATTGTGGTTTTGCACATCTTGCAAGCAAAAGCACTGACCACCTTTTTTCTGAAACATACTTTTAAAATTATTTGTTACTTTCCCAAATCATAAATTTCATAATTTTAAAAGTATTTCAATGCATATGTTGATTGTTTTAATTCATACTACTAGTTTATCTTGATAGGGAAAACTTTAATAGTGAAAACCTAGGAAAGGTCACAATGTAAGGTAACTCTGCCCTTTGCTCTGTTTTAACCAGCATCTAAGCCATCTAGTCTCTAAAGTTTTGTAAATGAAAAGAACCACTATTAGCTTTGTTGGCCAGATACCTCCCTTTCCCTTGGCTAGAATAGATAAATCCTTTTTGTTTTGTTTTGTTTTTTTGAGACAGGATCTCACTATGTAGTTGAGATTGACCTGGAACTCGCTATGTAGCCCAGGCTGGTCATGAACTCACAGCAATCCTCCTGTCTCAGCCTCCTGAGTGCTGGGATTAAAGGCGTGCATCATCACACCCAGCTAGAATAGATAAATCTTAAAGGTAACTTCCCCTAACAAAGAATGACATTAAAATTCAACTGCCTCACACTATGTTTTGGGTATCAGCAATGTGAACTGTGAAAATGCAATGTAAACAACTGAATAAGATCAAGGCTGTAAAACCCTGTAAAAGAAGGAGTTGTAACCCAATGGGGGATATATCAGTGCACCACCATTAGGTGTGATCGATCCCCATTGATGGAGTAAACTTTTTTATTTTACTTCCCTTCTACTGCCTCTCTGTGTGTCACTTGCCAATTCCTTCTGTAACAATCTTAGTTCATTGAAATCAAGGATTTGTGTTATTCTGTTTGTTTCTTTTTTTGTCAGTCATTTTGGTTTACGTCTTGTACCCTGAGTACCTACTGCTTTGAAGGTGATGAAAAAGCAATGTAAAACTATTGCTTTCCTCTTATTCCTTGATTATGAATTTTTAAATTTTTTTCATAAAATAAAAAGAAACTTAAAAAGAATAGAATATCTAAACAGTCTGTAAGAGCCTGACTGAACCAGAGCGACTCCATGTTGACCAGCAAACGACCTAGAGATAGTGGCTCCCCCCATTCCTTATAGGATAACTAGTGATTAATTGTGAATTGTTAGATAACTGCTTTGAAGTAGCTGGGAGGCTGGGTGGAGACTATAGTTAACACAGAGACCCAACATGGATTGCGCCACTCCTTGCATGCCTGTAGTCTGAATGTTCTGAACATTATAATCTAAATTGTAAATGGAACAGTGGATGAGCAATCTGCTAATCATTAGTATGTGTCGGTCAAGTATGTGCCTGATAACCACTAGGTCAGAACAACCGCTTCTTTGCCTTTGTCCTCTTCCTGTAAGTTTTAAGTGTAACCCCCGCTTCAGCCCTATATAAAGTGGCCTCTGTTTCTGAGCTAGCGGCCTCTCTGAGCTACTTGGCTTGGGAGTGCTGTCTGTCCAGACTAATAAAGGTCTATTTGCCAACTTGCCTGGTGTGTTCCTTCCTGGGTGACTCTCGCTGTCCGACAAGCTCCTGGAGCCTCGCTGAGCTTCTGAGCCCAGCATCGTGAAAGCCCCTTGGCTGTTCACGCTACAGGAATAAAAGTGAGACTTAAGTCTTACAAGTCCACTGATTGGAAATAAAATGGAAGCAGTAATTTTGTCTCCTGTTACATTTTAGATCAAGAATGAACACTGAAATCTGAGGGAGGGCTTCTGAAAGGTAACAGGATCATGAGGACCCTCCAACGGAGTATAGAATGGAGCTTGGTTAGAGGACTGGGTCCCTGCTGAGTGAGCTGGAAAGATGCATCTCCATTCCCTGCCCCTGCCATCTCACTCTGCTGCCCCACAATGATGTGAGCAGCTTTAAGATTATTTGTACAGTGTGTCCTTGACACAAGAACTCATTTCATTCCCTAGGGCTGGTTGGAACTCAAGTTGGTCAAATGTCTTCAAAGTGTCTCTCCTTTATAATTCTAGGCCACACTCTCTTCCAAGAAGATCTCTGTCTTTAGAGAGACACTGGCCCAGGATTTCTCAGTTAACCTCACACATGAAAGCATGCTGTTAATACTCCTTCCAGAATTCTTTACAAGTTAAATCTGTTTCTGAGACTATTTGAAACAACAACCAGCCAACATTTTGGGTCATAATTTAAGACTGTGACTGTAATTTAAACTAAAATTACAGTCATAACCCAAATTATTCATATGTCAAACCAGTTTGTAACTTGAGTATCCAAAAGATAAGCATATATGTAGTGCCAGAAGACAGAGATAGCGTCTCCCTTCAGGGAAAAAGCATAGATAATTTACTACCAAATCATTAAACATTTAGACACATGCTTCTCAGAGTCCCTTTCCTATTATGTAACTCACTGTATACTTAACTCTTACCTTTGCCTCTTCCTGTGGCACTGTGGAAAATGGGGCTTGAGAAAGCAGCATTAAAGATTATATTTTGGCTCCTACTCTTGTAGTGAGAAGTAGATTACCCTTTGCCTCTGATCTAGGCTTTGCCTGAATTTTGCTAGCCTCCATGAAAGTGCAGCAAGATGTTATGGACTGAATACTTACAACCCCCAAAATGCATTTGTTGCCACCAAGTTCCCACTGTAAGTGCATGTGACAGCGGGGCCTCAGTTCATGAGGCTGGAGCCTAAACTGAAAATGATGAGTTCCCTTACAAGAGGCCTGAAAACTAGCCTCTTCCTGTCCTGTGAAGACACCACGAGTTGCTTGTGCAACTGGGAAGACCCCCACCAGAACCCTATCGTGCTGGCAGAATTTCAGCCTCCAGAACTGTGACAAAAGAATGTTCATTGTTTAAGCCACCCACTGACTCCCTGGAAATCTGTCATGGTATTCCTGAACTGATTAAAACACCAGCTAACTTGTTAACTTGCAAATTTGGCAACCCCAGACCCTACAGAGTTCTAGGTACATGTCTCTGACAGCCCTGCAAAGTATATGCAGGGTCTATAAAGGTGAAACAGAATGACTCTCATTTATACCACAAAAACCCTGATCAGGCAGCGTATCAAAAGCTTTACCAAAAGAACAACCCATGTATCTTCCCATGCTTAATAAAACCAAGACTCTTTGTACCTGAATACACTCAACTTACTCTCTTAAAAATTGTAATAAATGGAAACAAAGATCATCACCTTCTATTTTCATTACCTTTCTTGCCTAGCCACTGTTACAACACAGTACCTGTAAAAGATAGAACTACACAAATTGATTGGGGCTGGGGATTTAGCTCTGTGGTTTTGCCGCCTTCCTCACAAGCACAAGGGCCAGAGTTCGATCCCCAGTACTCCCCACCCCCCAAAAAAATTGATTGACATATATACTATTACCATAAACACAGTGAACAAGATTCAACCTCAGTCTTCTGATCCTTAATTCCGGACTTCACTTCAAAAAGGTATATTGGAAGAAAACATTTGGTATGATCAGACTTACTTGTTTGGAACAGCCTTTCTAATTGGGACTAAGAGGTAAAGTTGAAAAGAAGTTCAGCATCAGCTTTTAGAATGTCCAAAACTTTTTAGCTTGAATGGTAAAGCAAGGAAGTAATTTGCAGAATGGAGTGGTATATTCAAAACAGTGTTTTTGTAAAGAATTCTTTAGTAGCGATATGCAAAGTAAATGTGTGAAGAGGAAAACTAGAATTAAGAATAGATGTCTGTGGAAAAAACATATAACCAAGAGCGTTCAAAATTTTCAGCCAGAGGCTGAAGCAGGAGGACTGCCAAGTTGGAGCCCAGCCTGGGAAATTTAGCAAGTTAGCGAAGGCCCTTCCTGCAATCCCAAGTGCAAAAAAGGGAGGAGAGGATTCAGTCATATCAGATTTTTGGGGAGCTATGTCAAATACTACATTTCTACTTCTAGTGATAAGCAAAAAATTAGTATTAGATATATTGACAAATTCTGTAGTTAAAGAACACAGCAAATCATTTACTTACCTAGATATCACTTAATACCCTTTATATGTTTATTAATAAAAAAGAAAAGAAAAAGACACTGAAGTGGTATATATAAATATAAATATTGGTATCCTTGATTTATATAAATAAAAGTTTTTGACTTATTATTTTTGTCAAATCTAATATTTCTAACTCTTTTAGGTTTTATATAACCTGACAGTGCTCTTACAAGTGTATCACTTGTTTATGCACTGATGTTCAATTGTGATTATCTATCCACTTATACAGTCTTTTTTAAAATTTTTGAAACAAGGTCTGACTATGTAGTTCATGCTGGCCTTGAACACATGGCGATTCTCCTGCACCAACCTTCTGAGTGTGGAGATTACAAGTGTGCACCATCTTGCCTGGCTATGGCTCTTTTTATAATTAGAGTTTTTCACCTGAGTCTCTAGTGCCACTTCAGTTTAATTCATATTCTCTCTCCTCTCTCCCTCTCTCTCTCTCTCTCTCCCTCCCTCCCTCTCCCTGTTCCCTCTCCCTGCCCCCCTAAACACACACACTGGGAATTGAATCTTGGACCTTCACCAAGCTACATACCCAGCACTTTTTAATTTTTTTTTTTTTTAATTTTGAGACAGAGTCTCACTAATTTGCTAAGTTGCTCAGGCTGGATGATAACTGGATCAGTCCAATGATTGGTTTAGTTTGCTTCTGGGTGTGGATGTTGGGAAGGCCACCCTGGGCACGGTGGCATGGATGAATAGACTTGTGGCCTGAATGGAATTAGAGGGAAAGGAAGGCTCCCTGCTTCCTGTCTCATGAGCTGTTTCTCCTCTGCTATGGCCCTCAGCCATGCAGCCAGGTGACTGTGGACTGAAACCTGTAGGCACGATGAGCCAAATAAATATTTCCCCCTTTCACTTGTCCTTGTCAGGTATTTTGTCCCAGTAACGCAAATGTAACTAAGTGAGACGTCTTCTCCTGCGTGGTTCTCTATCACTGAGACTAAGGACTTACACACAAGTGATCAGCAATAATTTTACAAGTTTGTAGTGGCAATTTAATAACTTTCTTATACTTTATTTAAAATATATTTTAAAAATTCTAAACACACTCTCTGAAAACATCCGTAGTTTTCTTCCTTACTTATTAATTAATTCTAAAATAAGCTAATCACATTTTTCTCAGGCTTCAATTTCATCAAACAATGTGATTTACTGGGGGCAAAATATAGGTTCACCACTGTCAATATTTCCTTCATTTTCTGGAAGAAGAAACAGTGAAAAAGTAGTATTTTTTAAAAGGGCCAAATGTGTGCATTAGTATTTACAACTCAGAAAAATTCTTTTTGTGATCAAGAAAATGAAGAAAATTGAATCAGAGTTCTTTTGTTTGTTTGTTTTTTGAGACAGAGTCTCACTGTGCAGTTGAGACTGACCTGGAACTCATTATGTAGCCCAGGCTGGTCTGGAAGTCACAGTGATTCTCCTGCCTCAGCCTCCCCCGAGTGCTGAGATTATAGGAGTGCACCACCACGCCCGGCGAATTGGAGTTCTTTTAATAAAACTATCACAAAATTTTCCTAACAACATGCTTTTTATCATGTTTTAAATTTCTTTAAAAATTCTCAAAACAGAATATCACATGTTCCTTACACAATGTAGAAGGAAATTTTATGTAGAGGAAAAAAAATAAATTCAATGATGAATAAAAAACTTTTCAGAAGACATTTCTTTTAGTCTTTGGCAAGCCATATTTAACTCTGGAAGTAGACTTTGCAAACCAATAACATTTTTCTTGCCAATTTGTCTTTATAATTTTTTATATCTAAATATTTTTCCCATAGAATTCATTAGAAACAGTAAGAATATATATGAATTGTATGGAGGTCATTTAATGTAATACAGTCAGAACTGTGAATGTGTTTACTTTCAGATAGATATATAATTTTGGATCCTACAAAGCATAAATATTTATCCTTCAAATATGGAATCAGAAGCTTACTTGAAGTCCAGCAAATAAACTTGTGCTAACTTTAAATAGACTCGGGACATTATTTTTAAAATTGATGAACATGTGATAGCTCTAACGTTTCTTTTTTTCTGTCCGAAGAATTTAGAAAGCAATTTTCTGATAAAATAGCACACAGAATTTTTAAAAAGTCATTAAATATTGACCTTAACAGTGTAACAGAAATGGAAATGGTTAAATGAGTATTCGTTTAAAATGAAATGATTGAAGTGAAAACCCAATAAAGCAACTGCTCTGTCAGTTGGATTATGGATCAGAACAAACAATGAGTAGAGGAGATACAAAATTAGTAAATATGATGAAAAGGTGGCACTCTGGGTAGACTTTTAAAGCAATTCATGTTTTATAAAAAACATATTTGGTTGTTTACTTTCATCTCAAAACCATCCCCACGCTGCGCGCCTGTGCTGTCTTGTTTCCTTGGAGTAAGTGAAAGGTGGCTGAACAGAATAGCCGGAGCGCCAAGGTCCCGCAGCGCACGCAGTTCGGACCCTGTTTCATCTCCCCCCAAAAACACTTGTTTCAGCAGAAAATCAGTGCCATTCCCCCGGGCAGGACGTGATGAGCATGAACACAAGCCCAGCCTTGACCTTTAACATGCACATTTACGTTGCCCTCGGTATCTGCAAATGTCCAGTGCTGAGAGGAGGGGATGAGCTGCCCGCCCGCTGCCTCGGCTTGGTGAGCCCGATGCACCAGGCACCTGTCCCCCTTACCAGGCGGGGATACTGTGTGCAACTCAATGTTCCGAGCATCCTGCCAGTGCGTCCTTGGAATAAGTGAGAGACTTCCTAAGAAATCAGATCATTTCCAGTTGTTTGCTGAACCCTCGACGCAGTTAAATTGATCAATCTATCACAAGAGGGATGTGGTAAGTGAATTATCCTCCAGAGACTTTATTTAATTGGTCTTGGGTAGGCCTCAGGCATAGGTTTTACCTTTAAAAGCTCTCCAGGTGATTCTAATGTGCAGCCAGAGACAGGACTACTGAGCTAAATGAGACCCGCAGGATCCGGCTGTTTCTCAGCGGCTGACTGCTTCTGACCTCTTCCTGTTCATTTCACATCAGCTTTGTCTTGGGTTCCACCCACCATCAGGACAGAACTTCCTCCCCTCAGTTAACCTCCTCTACTTAGTAGGAAAAAAATGGGACTAGACCTTTCCACTTGAGAATGATGCTTCTCTTTGCTTCCTACAAAAATGGATCTGTTCTTTGCCAGTTCTTTCCCCCACTGTTTCCCACCTCCAGGGAGAGAATGTGTACAAAAGGACAGCATACCGCCTTTATTATAAACCCCATACTTTCCCTGCCTGGCCTGTAATCTTCCTCCTGGCCCAGCTCTCCCTGGAATCTTCAGTTCTCACCAGCGTGCACTCTTTGTTCCCATTACTAAGTCGCTCACGTCTTAACAGCAGTCTTTCCTCAACTGCATGCCCCTGTTTGGCCACTAACTTATCTTTTTCTGGCCTTGCTTCACAACCCAGCTTCTGCTCTCCAGAAACCTCAATTTCCTCACCTCATTGCTTTCCAACTGTAGCCATGTGGCTTCCTCATCAGTAATCCCAAAGAAAAAGATTTTACCAAAGTCACTGGAGATTTCTTAGCTGTTGAGTTCTTATTTACTTGACCATTTGCAGCATTTACAGTGTTGACAACATCTGCACCATCCTTCTTCCCTGCTCTTTACACCATCTCCACTTTAGCTGCTCCTACTTCCTTTCCTTCACAGGCTCAGCTTCCTCCCCCTCCCCCTTCCCCGGGGTGTCCTCTGTTCACTTCACTGCCCTCTTCGATGCGTTTCTCTGATCACGGACTTAATATGAGGTTATGCTTACCCGAAATCACTGCAACAGCCTCTAAACTGGATACTCTGTCTCCAGTGTTGCTTCTTTTGTACTTCATTCTGATTCAAATATATACATTTATATACACATACACACACACACACATATATATATATATTCATTTATGTATTACAAAAAAATTTCCCAATCTTACTAAGGTTTAATTGACAAAAACTGCATGTTTTGACATATATCTACATTGTGAAAGACTAAATCCGGCTAATTAACATATCCATCACCTTTTTTTGTTTTATTTCGGTTAAATTTAAAATCTACTCTCTCAGCAGTGTCAAATAGAGTATATTATTATTATTAATGATAGACATTCTGTACAGTAAATCTTTGGAACTTATTCATCCAGAGATTTAATCAGAAGTTTTTACACTTTGATCAACCGCTCCCCTTAGCTCCCCCAACCTTACTAGACAGTCCTTGGCAATCACTATTTCACTTTGTGTTCCAATAGATTAAAATTCCATTCCCTCTCTAGCATATTTCACTTAGCAGACTGCCTTCCAGGTTCATCCATGTAACAAATGGCAGGGTGTTCTATTTAAGGGTGTGTAGTATTTCATGGTGGATATATACCATATATTCTTTATTCTTGTGTTCAGGAATGTTTACTTTGATTCTATATCTTTCTTATAATGCATACTTTGGCAAGGGACATACATGTACTGGTATCTCTCCTATATGCTGATTTCATTTCTTTTGGACATTGAGTGCAGCAGTGAAATTAGTGGACCGTAGAGTAGTTTTATTGTTAATAGAACTATTTTTGATACTAGCTGTCCTAATTTACAATCCCAAAAAGTGCACAAATTTTCCCTTTTCCCTACTTGCTCAAAAAGGCTTATTGTTCATCTTGTTTGATAATACCCTTTCTGACATGTGTGCGATGGTACCTGGGGCTGGGAGAACAGCATATGCACACGCAGAAGAATGAAATTGGGCTAGTGTTCATGTCACATACAAGCATCAGCTAAAATTGATTGAAGACTTAAATGTAAGACCCAAAACTGTAAAACCACATAAGGAAACATCTTCTTGACATTAAGCTGGCCAATGATTTCTTGCACATAGCACCAAAGTACCAGCCGTAAAAGCAAATACAGACAGGTGAGACGGCACCAAAATAAAAACGTCTGCACAGCAAAGGAAGCAATTAACAGAATAAAGAGACATTTTTTAGAAAGAGGAAAATATTTGCAAACCATATATCTGATAAGAGCATAATATCCAAAATATATAAATAACTCAATAACTCAATGACAAGAAAACTCATAACTGAATAAAAATCAGGCAAAGGATATAAATAAGCATTTCTTGAAAGACGATGCAATAAGTTAACATACAGTTTACAAAAGCATATTTCTATTTCTAAAACAAATTGGGCCATAGTATTTCATGTCTTGGCACATATGATTCTCACTCTGTTGTACCCTTCATATGCAGCACTGTTCTATTTGTGGGCCTCTTCCAGGACAACTGTAAAGTTCAGTGCAGGCACATTCTCCCATGGGAAACTCTTTTAAGCTCTGGAACTCGGGCCAGGGATTTAGCTCAGCGGTTTGGTGACGCCTTGCAAGTAAGGACCCGAGTTTGTGCCCCAGTACCAAAAAAAAAAAAAAAAAGGCTCTGAAACTTTCACATCTTACATAGTTCTAGCATACAGGGTTTCAAATAAAGCATTGGACTGTGTGTGTAGCACAGTGGTATGGTAGCATGCTTAGAATGTTCAAGGTCCTGGGCTCACTCACCAGCACATAAAAGAAAAGGAGATGGAAGTAAGCAAGGAAGGAAGGCGAGAGGAGGGAGGAGGGTTGGGAAAGTAATAAGCTATAGCTGAAGTTTGGAGTCTTCTGATCCTCACCATGGAAAGTAACCTCGGTGTGCAGAAATGCTCTTCTTAGTTACCTTTTTATGGCAGTGTCTAGCCTAGTGTCTAACTGGTACGTCATGACTGCTCAGCTCATTAAATTTATAGACAATTCTGCATTGATAAAAGCAAAAAGCATACAGGGTAAAACTCAGTATTTACTTTGGCGTATAAAAACCTTCACAATCAATTCAGATGGAAAGATGGATAGATAGCTAAATAGAGAAATATTGTATCTCTACATTTTCAGCCATAATTGAATTTATATTTTCCTGTAATTCACTCACAATTCTCATCTGTGCTTCTCTCTTGATCTCTCTCTCTCTAATTCACATCTCTTCTATGATTTTGTGCTTTCTATGAATATATAGTTTTCTCTGTCTTAAATGTCTTCCATCTCTTAATCCCTAGGCCTACCTCTCCTTTTAGAATCTCTAGTATCATTTTCTATGAAAATCTCTGGAATCATCCAAGCAGAGTGGTCGTTTTATCCTCTTAAAGTGAAAGAACTGCATTTATGTGCAATATCTGCTTTGACTGTGATGTATAGTAATCTATACTTTGCTGTTTTTCTCCATTGCAGTACACTGTTATTTTCCATGAGGACAAAAACGAATCCTTTCTCTTCACTTACCTACTAAATAATTACCATGGAAACATCAGGTTTGTCAAATAAATTTTCAGCATAAAGCAGTATATAAGATATTCAATTCCAAGATAAAGTAGTTATGCAACATTTTCACAGACAAGTAAAATCATTTAAAAATTTTAATATAATTCCTGTTGTCTGTCTGTCGTTGTTTGGAATTTTGTTTTTGACTTGAATTTTGTCCACACATTCATATCTCTATTGCTTGAGGGTGTTCTCTGGCTGTTTTATTGGAGTATATATACTTTATCGGAGTATAATGAGGTCGTAAGTTCCCCAGGGGCATCATTTGTTCAGTTCTACTCTGTGCTTCTTAGAATGGATTTAGCACACTGATAATCCAAAACTCGACTCATTCAAGCATTTTTGAGTTTGTCTGCCATGTGCCCAGCATTACTAGTTGTTGGGAATGCTGACATGACATAACTAAATCCGCAAAGATTAGTATACAGCTAGCTAACGTCAATGTATACCATTATGCAAGGAAAAATTCAAGTTTTGATACATTTTGTATGTTGATATGAAGGAGTACAGGTTATGAAAAGTATCTCCTTTTCTCAAAGATTTTCTGAAATCTTTCTCAGTTTCATGTTGTTTTACTTTGCATGGTGCAATTCTGTATTTTCAGTGCATATAAAACTGTCAGGCATTCTCGTGGCCACACCATGTCACTTTTATCTAGAAACTCTCCTCCCCAGAGCTCACTTTGCCTTTTGTGGGTTTTCACTAAGGATAAGCTAAATAAGGGGGTCCTTATTCCAGCATCTTTAGTGTTTTCAGTGTTCCATATGAGTAGTACAGTACTAGTGGAAAGGGTATTGAGTCATCAAAGAGCTTTGAGCTGTGTTCTGCTAATAGCACATCCTCTCAGCAAACGCACGAAATGGAGTTTTCTATTTCACAGGGGAATTTTGAGAAATCTCCAAGATTGACTGCAAACTATACACACAAAAATCATTTCAAGAATTCTTCAAAAATTCCTTTCACATAAGTAGTTTCTCTTCGAAGTCTGAATTTCTTGGGCTGCCTTCAATAATTTTCTATTTGTTCCTCTACATTATGGTATCTCAGACTCTTTTAGTTATTGGTTGCTTAGTCTAGTTAAATCATCTGTTTTTTACGAGTTCTTTTTAAATTTCCTTATTGCTCACTGCCATGCACAGTTCATTTTATCTCCATTAAAATCCAAATTTGAAGGCTTCAAAATCATGCATGCTAAAAATTAAACTGTGACTTTCTTTTATTTTTTCTCCCCAGATTTGGAATTGTTATTTATTGATTTTAGAAATTAAAAGATTTATTTTTCACTTAATGATTAACCAAATTTTAATTCTCAACATGCATCAAGTTCAAAAATCAAATTTAACTTTCTAAGGATACATTTTATAAGGGTGCTGTCAGGGAAAAGGGCAAAAGTGGTGAGTCACCGAAATGAACTTGTTCCCTGAATGACCTTGGCTTGCCTGCCTTTCTGCAGGGAGACTGACCATTTCCCACAAAACGGGTGTATACATATAACTGCTACCAGGCACAGAAAACTGACTATTCCCAGGCTCCTGCCAAGGGTAGGAACGGTCCCTCCCAGCCGCACAGGCCTGTTGGCCCCGAGTCACCTTTGTCTGAACACAGAACTTAAGAAACTGAGAAAAGGAGTGCGGTGTGCCGTTTTCTCTCTCACCTGCCCAAGGCTCCGTCTCAGGCAAGATCCTTCATCTTTGGTGCTATCCCCTGCCTCGTTGAGCAGTAATAGATTTTTTTGACTAGGTTCATATTTGCTATCCTTTTATAATAAGCCTACCTTCAGCTTTTTAAAACCATTATGTGGCCCTGCCCTGTTTGTATAGATCCGAACCTCACATTTCTGTGGCCATAACATATAATGTGACTCCACAGGTGCATTAATCGTAAGGAAATGTGAGAAAACAATCTTCACCTTGGCACAAAATTATAATTATTATTATTATTATAAGTAAAGAGTGAAAAATCCACAGAGTCTAACTTACTTTGAAGCAGTTTGATGATCAATAACCACAGTTCTGGTAGTAAATAAATACATTTGCCTTTTTAAAAATTGATATCCTAAACACAGTAGCTAGAAACTTGCAATGTTTTGTCCGTGACAGATTGTCAAAATCTTTAAAACTGTTAATTTGCCTCTATATACCAGCAGCTGAGGTGAATGTGGGGCAGGCTAAATTAGAAAGGAATACTGAACTGAAAGTAAGCAACATGTTCTACCAGTCCAGAAAAGCAGTAAGTACACATCAGAATACTTAGAATTTGCATTTAGAAGAAGGCCATGGTCAATTCCTCCCGTGTGTACTCTCATTAATTTATAAATAATCAAATTTCAGCCCCAAAGTTTAATCAAATGAGCAAGGTCATATTTTTAGGAGAAGGCTGAGTTGAAAGATAGTTCTCTTTACTGTCTGCTGAGACCCATCAACCAGAACAGAAACACTTACTTGTTCATTCTTTGTATATTTTCTAATAATTTGTAATCTGAGTATGATGTGTGGAATATATTTCTGAACAATTACTGGAAAGGCACCATTGAAATGCAAAATTTCCAACTGCTCAAATAGTTTTGAATTTTAAATGATATATTTTCTACTAATAAGGTGTCCATAAATGTATCACTGTTAATTTCCAGCAAATTTCATGAGAATATCATCTTATGAAAATCTGTTAGTAGGTAGAGCAAGATTTAGTTTCTGAACATAACATTTAAAAACAAACTCAAACTACTCTCACAGAAAAAGATGACCACTGAGAAACAGGAATGTGTGATAAACTTCCGTATCTACACAATCTGCCCATTTTCTTAACCATATGTCACACAATTAATTGCTAATATCATCCTTATTATGCATCATTTCATTTGTATTAGAATCCCATGAAACTCGGCTTAATAACAATGACAGAAAAGCACCTGTTATGTATGTTTCTGGTTGATAAATTTCAGTAGGTTATGGTTTGCTCTTGGGCAAAATTTTCTAATTGTTTTAGGGTCACAGGAAGCATTCTACCAAGGCAGCTTTCCTTTCTTGTAATGATCACAATTTCTTTTCTTTTAAGCTGTCTGTTGTAATTTATTAAATATTACCAAAATATTCATTTTAAATGCTTATTTAGCAACTACTATTTGTACAAATTTTGAGTCCAGCGGTAACTGGGCTAAACATAAAAAAGAACAAAATATGAGAGGGAATTTGTAACATAGGCAAGAGAATTTTGAAAACTTACACTAACACCTATTAATAAATACTGATTGATGAGGGTAATAGCTCTTAGGTTTAGCAAAAAAAGAAAAACTTATCTAGACTATAACATGTGCAATATCTTTTTTTTCTTTGTGCATGAAGAAATTAACTGAACCTCATTTGGGTGTTTTTATTGAATAAAAGACAACAGGGGCATAGACCACACTGATAAGTGCCCTCTTCCTAGCAACAGTTGAAACAGATCATTCAAAATGCAAGCACTTCAGATATATCTTTTTTTTCTTTGTGCATGAAGAAATTAACTGAACCTCATTTGGGTGTTTTTATTGAATCAAAGACAACAGGGGCATAGACCACACTGATAAGTGCCCTCTTCCTAGCAGCAGTTGAAACAGATCATTCAAAAAATGCAAGCACTTCAGGGATGTCGGTTATTTTATTCTTTCTTGATAATGTTAGTGGAAGCAGACTTTTCCAGCTTCTGAAAGCATTAGGGAACATGGACAAAGAGAAAGCTCAAATGTATACTAAAGATGAAAATATAATTTTAAAGAAGAAGTTAGTAATTGATAATTAAAAGAGGAAATAATTTTCTGAGGAGAAGAAAACAAAGCAAGACATTTGGAGATGGGCAGAATATAGTTATGAGGTCTGCTTTTCCAGGGGCAGAACAAAGATGTATGAAACTCAGAGGGGTGATTCTGCCTAGTATTGAAATATCAGGGATGAACTTCTGGAAAAAGTTGAAGGAACAACTTTAGATGCAGACAAATTATGGATAATTTTAAATGAACAGTAGTAATTGATAATTAAAAGAGGAAATAATTTTCTGAGGAGAAGAAAACAAAGCAAGACATTTGGAGATGGGCAGAATATAGTTATGAGGTCTGCTTTTCCAGGGGCAGAACAAAGATGTATGAAACTCAGAGGGGTGATTCTGCCTAGTATTGAAATATCAGGGATGAACTTCTGGAAAAAGTTGAAGGAACAACTTTAGATGCAGACAAATTATGGATAATTTTGAAAATGAACAGAGTGAGCAATCATTAGTGGTAGCAGCAGGAGCACCACGTCTACCATGCCATCTCTGCGTTTTAATATGTACTATGATTCCGTCTTTCAGATTAAAGCTGTAAGTGAATTGTCTCATTCCATCCAAATTTTGAACTCCCAATGATAAAATCACTGATATAACATCATTTTTATAGGTCAAATCTGATCATTAGAAAGAAGGTATATTGCTGAAGTAGAAGATCACGAATTTGGACTGGCATGCTAGGACATTTAAGTTCGTATTACTGATTATTTCACTTTTCTGGATTGAAGTACAAAGTTAGATAACAGCATAGGATCTTTGAACATTCCTGAGACGTGACAAAAAGATTGTGAAGAGCTTAATCTGCCATAGGTAGGATACATTGTAATATCAATAAAAAGACCAGAAATAAATGCAGGAATGGCACTGCAGAACAGTAATGAGGGGTGTGGAATTTTAGGGTGCTTCCAGAGACATTGCGAAGCAGGAGATACATAGCTTTTCTAACCTTATGCTCCACTCTTTCACCTAGTCAAATGAACTTCCCACTCTCCCTCCTCCCCTTCTGTATATATGAAATTCATGTTGTGATTTTACTTAGGATTTTTTTCTTTGGTTATTTGAAATAACTTCCATGTGCAAAATGATTTCAAAGTTCTGCCCACGTTACTCCCTCCATCTAAATGAGTGGCTCTCTCCAAACAGAAGAATAAGATTTTCACGTGATTTCTGCAGTGCTTTATCTTGTACGTAAAAGAATCTGGTATATATACCTACTTTGGTGTGTATGCTTTCTAAAGCAAAGCAAAATAATAAAACATTCATAATGAGTATTTTTTTGTACTTGGAATCAAACTCAGGGCCTTGTGCTTGCCAGGCAGGCGCTGCACCACTGAGTTACATCCCTGGCCCTCTTACCAAATATTGCACACATTGTTTAATCTACTATAACAACTCATGTTAATGATTAAAATGAAATTGATCCATACAGCAACAAATAAACAGAAACATAATTGGTTGAATAAAGGTACTGAAAGCTGACTCCATGACTTTTGTCCTAGTTTCCTGTATTTTAAGGAAAATGTGTCTTTTCTAATCATCTGTTAATCTCCCATTTCATTATTCCCAAGAATAGCTCATAGCCTTGAGTCCTAAGAGACATAAATTTTGCTTTTGGGGGATCATCCAAATAAATATTGTTTGTTCAGTCTCTAATTACTTGTTCAGCCTATAATTATGAAATATCTTATGTTTTTCCAAATAAGCAAAGTCACCAGTTACCCACCCAAAATGCTGTTTTTTAAATGTGCAAAGGTATGTAATTAACATTTTATGTACCATTCAAGGTACAAGGCTACTTGCTTATTTGCATAAGTTCCAGCTTTTGTGTGTCTATTGCCTCTCCAACCAAGGAATAATTGCTCCCTTGGTGCCAACTGGTAAATACTTTGTATATGAATTCCACTTAGGGAAGAGAGTTGTCTGAAGTTGTGTAAAGCCCATTAATATTAATTTATGATTTTTGTTCACTTCATAATTTTCTATCTGAGTTAACTTTTTGTCCCTTTGAAAAATCACCATTTCTTGATTGCTCAATCATGCAACACATAGACAGTAGCTATATTTTTAATCTCTCAGGGTGCGCTACACTGATACTTCTGTTCGTGCTGCTCTCTGGAGAAAGAAAAAAAGTACCTTTATTCTGTCCAAACACCCATGAGACATGGACCTGGGAACTACTCTCTGTTCAGACTCATGGTGGATAGCCATTTTAAAACTTCACTTACTGTTTCAGTATCTTTCCTCCATACCCGTTTCCAATGCCATAGCTAGTAATTTCTAGCAGCAAAACTTTTTTTTTTTCGTACCAGGGATCGAAGTCCGGTCCTTGTGCTGGCGAGGGAGGTGAAGGAACCACTAAGCTAAACCCCAGGGCCCAGCAAAACATATTTTATAAACCATACACACATGTACCTTGAAAGCAATGAGCAAATAAAGCTATTTATATTTGATTATATCTCCCAAAATGATAAAAAACTAGATGAATTCATTATCAACTATGAATCTTGAACATGCAATTTTATACCTGTTAATTACTGTTGAATGAACACACATTTATGATTTTAGAATCTAAAAAAGATAACAATCATATATTAATACTCAACAAACACTTCTTGAGGTTGAAAGCTTTAAAGAGCTCCACTTTGTGCCATTTTGAAAATTAACAAAATAATGTAAAAATTCTTTCTGCCTTTGAGCAATTATATAATCACAGGCATAAGTCACTCTTTGTTACCAAAATTAGAATCTTTAAATAACAAAATGGTTCGTGCTCCTGATCTTGTTGTACAGAGATTTAAATCCTATGAACTGGCGCTAACTTTTTGGTGTGAGATTTTTTCCCCCATGCTAACATCAATCTGTTTTCTTGAATATATCATCTATTTTAATGTTTCTCTGCCAAAAACACACGCATCCAATTTATGTAACAGTGAAGTAAGATCCTTGGAACACAGCATTTCGGGACCATGATGCCCACTGCACTGTTCTTTACTGCTGTAATGTTACCTAGAGTGCAGAGTACCAAGCGAAGTCAGGGTAATGAGGTTTATTATTCCATTCAGTGTCAGTACCCTGAGGAAAGTGACCCTTACAAAACATAGTACTCAGTGTCTACGTCATAAAGAATATTCAAGGTATTTTATGTGTCACAGCCAGGAAAAAGTGCAAGTTCATTGTGTCATCGGTACACCTGTGTCCTTCAGATTAATGCTTTTTAGGTAAATTGGCTGGGTTTCTTTACACGTGTGACAGCTCCCCTGTTTATATCTAATGTTTAAACTATGTTAAGCCTTGTTTACACAACTCCACACAGTGTTTAGAATCATGTAATTTTTACCTCACCTTTCCATCAACTTGGCTTTCCTTATTGTTTTAATATTACTGTCTTATATGACATCACACAAGCCTTTAGAAAAGGAATGGTGATGAATAAGCGTCACACATGACAAGAAACTTTTACTTGAACCTGAGAATCCACTCTTCTTTCTCACTCTGGGTGGCCTCTGCCAAGTAAGCGGAACCTTTCTGTTGCATCCATTTTATCATTTTGTCATCCTTCGCTCATGTTCTGAAATCTGGCTGCTCCTCCCCACTTTATGAAAAGTCTTTTCAGAAAGACCGTGCCATCCTCCAACTATTTGAGTTTGAAACAGTGACTGGCTCGCTCTGTGCCTTATGTTCTTTATTTCTAAAATGGAAATAATAGTGCCTGTATTGGTTTATTATGAGGCCTAAATGAGACAAAGTATATGAGGCGATTAGCATAATGCCTGGCACACAGGAAGTGTTTAAGCACTGGTGCCAGTGACGACAATGTTGTAGTAACTGTGGATATTTTCCCACATGACTCCACTTTCAGTTCTTTCATGTTTATTAGCAGCACCACCGTGTTTGTCACCCTGTCACTTTCTCCTTCTAAATAGAGCCAGTCGTGAAACACTGTCTTTTTCCATTTATAGCAGCTCTCAGATCTGCCCCTTTTCTATTCCCCTGACATCATTCTCATCCTATCTCGGCAGGGTCTCCAGGGTCTGGTGACTCAGTGAAATGTTCAGAGGAGAAGAAGAGCCAAAGGAACTTGAGGACTGGGGCACCAAAAGTGACGAATGCCATCATGAAAAGTAACCCCCACCACCACAACAACACGGTCAACAAGTAGGAATGCCAGTGAGTCGATTTTAAAAGACAGCTTTGTAAAACTGAAAAAGAAAGGGCCTCGTTTAATGCTTACGAACATATTTTATTTGATGAAATGTGGTGGGTGTGGAAGGAGGACAAAGGAGGGGCATGAGAGAAGGCTTTCGTGGTTAGGAAGTCAAATTCTAAAAAGTGAAAAATGAGCAAACGGAGCGGATGGCAAAGAGACAGTCCGGAGGTGGGAGAGAGGGTAACAACACAGAAGCCACGGAAAGGTAGTAACACCATTCCATTCTCTCCATACCGTGCCTCAACGGAGTCATAATTATTTCAATCCCCAGTCACAAATCACAGACAGATCTTTAAATTTGAGAAACAGCTTTTAACTCTACTGGCGGGCATTACAAGTCCTTGCTATTGGGAACAAATCCGTTCTCAGTGCATGGTTCTTGCAAACCTTGACACGTATGTCTAGCAAACTTGGTGTATTCGTTTTTTTAACATTTGACCATGATAGTATTGATACGATGAGGAATCACCATACCTTCTCATCAGATATGGTTATTTTACTGAGAAAAATTTAATAAATTCAGCACCAGGTGAAGTGTACACATTTCAACATTTGAACCTATTTACAAATTGGAAGGTACCCTAAGCTGGCTATTTTAGCTTTTCCTGGTTCCTCCCTCAAGGAATTCCAATTTCACTTTTCTTTAATAACAGTTCTGCCTCTGTTTAAACTTTTCCTGAGTCAGTTTTCTGCATTACATATGCCTACTTTGGTGTGCAATTACTTGTCATATGTGATGCCACAGGGCTCACATACATACATAGTTTCACTAATTATGGAAGCTGTGTTTCTCTTCTAACTGCTACCGGCATCACCTTATGAACACAAAAGTAATTAAAATGACAGATTGCACGAGTGGAGGTGGAAATATGATTAGAAATCCATCTCAGTATTTCAAAAGGGAGGGTAACTGTGATTTTTGTTTCAAAAGACCAGACATTTCCAATGCCTTACACTTCAATGTGACTAGTTGATTAGACATTTCTTGGGCACCCAATAGAGCAATTTACAGATTTTCAATAAATATTGTTCAATACATGAGTTACGTGATTCATGAAGATACCGGCTCCTAGATTTAATTAAAATTTACACTCAATAAACAAACTCAAAACGATTACAATGTGTTCAGACAGCAGTTTTAAACTTTAAAGCTTTTCTTTACCTTTACACACAGGCCTGTGGTCACTCCAAGCAGCAAAGACTTCCGCTATCCTCTGGCATGTTATGCTCTTTGCCCCCTGTAGGACATAATCTTCATCACAAGAGAACTGAACAGTGGATCCAAGGCTAAAATTGAAAAAAGAAGAAAAAAGAATGCAAAATATGATCAGAAAAAATAATTATCAGGCTCCATTTCTTTTGTCAATATCAAAGAGGTCAACTATGTACCATGGCGAGAAAAAGTCCCTGGGAAAGCAAAATGTAAGTATATGTCTTGCAAACTTATGCAATAAAAGTCCAAAAGAATTCTAATGTAAGTCAATACACGCATATATCAACATAAGTTACAGAAATGTGAAACTATCATCAAGTTTAAATATCTTGTATTTCTAGACATGAAAGCTGAATGATTGAATAAATTTTACCATTTGATACATGATAAAGGTGACCAGAAAGTGGACAACCTAACTTCAGTCCCAGTTTTGGTTACCTATTACATCACAGTGCTTCTGCAGAATGCATTTTCCTATGTAGCTATCTAGACATAGTCTTTGAATATCCATGTGTATCTATAAATATGTACTCATTGAGGGCAGCACAGTCATGCTGATTATTTCTTTGTCTAGAGCTCATGCTACATTTGGTCATTTAAAATTCACTCACTTTTTACTATTTAACCTATTGCAATTTAGATGGGTTTCTCCAACAAGTTGCTAAAGTTACTGTGTTAAAAATCCTGAATACCAAGTGATGCTTTTCTGAATGAAAAATTCAGCATGCATTTTCTTTCTTTAAATCCTTAAACAGTAATACATTGGAAGGAAGGAAGGATGGAAGGGAGGGAGGGAGGGAAAGAAACGAAAGAGAGAGAGAGAAAGAGAAAAGGAAAAAGAAAAGAAAAGAAGTTAGTTAAATGTGGTCTCTGGTGTAAATCAAAGATGATGGCATAAAGGGTAGTGTGTCAAGGGACACTGGCTTTAGCATAGGGAAAAGTCTTTAAAACCTAGTCTCTTCTGGAGCCATAAACTTTTCAGTCTCTTACTGTCATTTTAAAGAGTGGCTTCACTTCAAATATCAAATATAATCAAAAAGGTGTAACAAATCAAAGTGAACAGGAAAATAAATTATCATGAACGGCATGTTCATATAACCAAACCAGAGGGGGGGTAAATATTCTTTTTAGGACCTATGACTTGTTAATGATTTTGTTTTATTTTGACTACTGTAGAACATAAAGAAACTTACATATTTACATAGTGGTTAACTCTATGCCTTTTTTTTCTGCACCCTTTTTAGAAAGTGGAAAAAAAATCTATTTTTTTCCTGTTGCAAAGATGAAAACATTGGAGATATTTCAACAAAGAAATCTGAACAGAGAACATTTTATTTCTCATATGTATCACGAGAGCCTGCAGTGCGAGTGCACTGTGGAGTGGCTAAGGCCAGCTAACATACGCACTGCATCATGCAGTTAGGTTGACTTTTTTTTCCCCTCAACATTTCCCATCTATCCCATCAAGTAAATCCCACTGGCAACACTTCCAAATTCCAGACTCCGGCGTTTCTCACCCCTACACAGTCACTGTCCTTATGTGAGCCACCATTATTTCTGATCTGTACTGCGGTCATAATCCATTTATTATGCTCTTTTTCTTCACTCTTCGTTGTCTTGTCTCAAATCATTCAGGGCGATATTTTGAAAAGAAACACTACATAATCTGAGCCACTCCTGTACTCAAATCTTCAACTGTGTCCTTGTTTTTCTCAGAATGAACCGAGTGCTCTTATCTCATCTGTATGGTCTGGGCCCTGCCATTTTTCTTTTGTTTTGCTTTAAGGTTTAATTAAAAAAATATATTATAATACAAGAGATAAGGCAAATAAGTCCCCCTTGAAAGCCGCCCCTGCTTCCAGCGTAATATCCCATTGTTCTTGCCACTGTTTCTAAAGTTTTTATTAGTATGCTTGTGGCACATGACACATACTTTCTCCCTGAGTGGCGGGTGCAGCTCCCTCAGCCCTTTGGCTTCGCTTCCCACCGCTCTGTCCTGTCTCCTCCATTCTCGGTCCCTCCCCATCTCCTCAGATGCTATCGGGGTACTGGATCTCAGAGCATGATCCCCGGGCCAACTCCCTTTATCTCAATTCCTCCGTCGCCGTCCTCCACTCTTAACTCGAACACATTCACTACGCATGCGCCTCTGTGTCTTTACGTTTGCTGTTATTTGCACGAGAAATCCCTTTCTTCAGGGGTGCCTCTGTCCCCGTTTCATTTCCTCACGTGTCATCTTAGTCACAAGTCCCTCCGTGACTGCTATGTATAAAATGGCTAATTCCGCACATAGCTTCAATATTTTTTCTTAATACACGCTGCGAGGTGCATTATACACATCTGTCTATATATTGTCTTTCTCATCTCACCAGGAAAATTTCAGGTACTTATCTTTTGCTTTCTGACCTGTAAAACATTTCACAGACTTCAATAAGTTCTTAGATAGATAGATAGATTGATTGATAGATAGATAGATTGATAGATAGATAGATAGGTAGATAGATAGATAGATAGATAGACAGATAGATAGATAGATAGAAAGAGACAGATGGACAGACAAAACCCTCTTCCCTGAGAAATAACATCTAGCCAGAAAACAATCAGCCTTGACAATGAGAGATTAAAGCTGCCGGCCACAGTCAGCCTGTCCTTTCCTTCCCTGCCATTTCTATTGGCTTGTGTGGGCTGCTCTGTCAGGCAGGCAAGGAGAGATACAATACTTGGGCCTGGCATTTTTGATGCCCCTAGTTTTCAAGCCTGTGTTTCCAGCTAACTCTTATCTGGAGAAAACATGTTAGATAGCAAGAATACACGTTTTGCACATATACTGTTTATTATTAACTGTCTAAGTTAGCTGAATGCATTCAATTGTATTCATTTCCCTCTAATTGATAAAATATTCAGAGGTCAGGATACTCAAGGCTATTTTCTTATAATCCATAAGCACTTACCTTCTATCATAAAATGATTAGACTACTAAAGAGAGGGGAGACATATAGAAAATTGATGCAAGGAAGCAGTTAGGATTTTAGGCAAATTAGTTACAGCTTTAAAGAGCATGGTGAGGGATTCTGACCTTTATTCTAAGAAATGTGGGCAGCTACTGTAGGGCTGTAGGCCAGTAAACATGATACTTTATTTCTTAAAGTGAAGACTTTGGCTACTGTGTGAGGAATGCAATTTGAGAGGGCAAAAGGAGAAGGAAGTTCACTTAAGAAGCTCTTCCAGTAATCTGTGCTTTTATGAAGATGATACGGTGGCTACTCCTACCAGGAAGATGGTGACTAGAAAGTAATGATGATGAAAAGGAAGACCCAGTATAGGTCCTGGGACAGGAATAACCTCATTACTATTTCTCATTGTCTTAATGAATCAACAATCTATCAAAATAACTATATTTGTCATAGCTTAGTATGATGTTCTCATTTTAACCAGAGTCTTCTTGTTGTAAGAGGTAAGTGGCATTGTATAGAGCGGTTTGGATTAATTTGTTTGGATAATAGCAAATTAATTTATTTGGTTTGGAGACAGGTGAATGGTAATAATAAGCACCTAATTGCTTTGCTACTATGACAAAGACTCCCAGTGACGATCTCCGAAGTTTCTCTAACCTCTTTCCCAGATAAACAGCTCTGGCTTTTTTCTCCAGCTAATACATCAGAGAAAGCAATTTAGATGTAGAATGCAGTTGAACAGTAAATAACAATTTAAAATAGAGAGTCTCAGAGATCTTTCTCATCCCAACTCTGCCGTCAACAAGCTTTTGAAAAAGTAACAATATAAAACTCAGCTTCCTTTCCTACTTTGACAGTGTAATGATAAATTATACATTGCCTAACCCATAACAGGCACTCAATCATTTCCCTCCATCAGAGAACCAAAACATGAGACAGGGAACCAAAACATGAAATTCCGATGCTTGGGGGTTCTCATAGCTGTGATAGTTTAAAAGTCATTTTGAGTATCTCCGTTTTGCTTTGCTTGTCTTGACTTTAAAATTTCCTTCTTGTAATTTATGCCTAAATTTTGGTGAAAGAAACTTATTTTTCTCCATTGGTGGGTTTAACTTCTCTAAATTTTATTGTCTTCCATATCTTCCCTGAGAAACACCCTATATTCCATGCATCATTAAAACCTATACTATCCTCGGAATTTCAATTGTCCTCATTTTGAGGCAAGATAGAGTAACAAAGATAAGCAGACATGAGAGAAGGCAATCGTAGTTTTAAAGTATGGTCAAAGTTATCCATGGTAAGCCATATATTGATCCTGTAGCCTTTAATGTTCTTCTAGGCCCATCACTACCAAAGCCTTAAGAATCTTAGATACTAAGAGTCCATAAATTAATATAGTGCACAAAGAAAAGGGTAACAACCTGATCTGAAGATAAAGAAGCAAATGAAAATAATATAAAGGATGTTATAAGCAAAACATCTTAGATCATCTCTCTTAAAGGACACGTCCAATCTATGTGAACCTCTAATCAGAGTGTATCTCACCCTTAGGCACCTGCAGTCTTTTCTGAGTAGGCACCTTTTAAAATTTAAATTGTATCAGTATATTTTAGGTATACAATATAATTACATTCATCATTGGAGATTTGTACCTTTACATATTTTGATTCTTATTTTTTCCCATATCCTGCCCTCCCTCCAACCCCTCCGCCCTTCCCTAATTACAAAGCATTTGTTCCATTTTTTCATTTTCTCAATGATATATCCTGGAAGTCTGTTAGTTGAGGTTATCATTTCTTTGGAGGGATCTCCTTACAAGCCAGTCTGATAGCAATTTTACCTAAGCATCATTAAGACTTGGTTCTAATTTTGTTACCCATGAAACTCTTTCCATTTCCTCATATTAGAATTAAATGGTTTCATGTCCATAGCAAGCCAATTCCCTTTGTAGAATATTTCTACAATGATCTGAGGGTCTGGATTAAACATTAAGAGTGTGGAATAGTGTACTCTTAAAGAAGATAGGAAAAAAAATGAGCCTTCTCATATTGGCAGAAGGGCTATTTTCTATTTCAAAATTTTCTATGAAAAAGCTGGGCATGGTGGCGCACACCTGTAATACCTGTAATCCCAGCACTCGGGAGGCTGAGGCAAGAGGATCGCTGTGAGTTCGAGACCAGCCTGGGCTACAAAGTGAGATCCAGGTCAGTCTCAACTACATAGTGAGACCCGGTCTGGAAACAACAACAACAATAAAAAAATTTACATTAAATTAACTTATTCGATGCCATTCAAAAGTATCATATATGAGATTTTTGGACACATGTCCCATACCTGGCCTCTGATTGAGAATATTTTCTACTGTTCTATTTTTTAAAGGACCTCTCTATGTGATGGGGACAAAATAACTCAAGTGAAGAATTAGTAGTTTCCTGAAGTAGAACGGAAAATGTATTAGAATAATCCATTCTTGGCTATTTTTCCTGACTTTGTACCATTCATTATTTCTTCTCTGTCTTGAATCTTCAACATATCATATTTAGCTAGAAGTAAAATTGATATTATTAACCTAGTTATTTGTAAGTTGTAAAATTATATCTATTCCGATATCTACAGTGTACAATAAAGAATCTTATTTTCAAAGTGTTGACAATAAACTGGTAATTTCTCTTAGATATTTTAAACAATTTTTAACTTTTATTAAAAAATTTAAGAGTTTAAAGAGAAGGGAAATAAAGGCAATTGTCTTTCTTTGTATTTCTGATTTTATCTCCTTTATAAAATCATTATTATCTCTTCTCGAGGTAATGACAATGGAACAAAAGTTATGTCATACAAAGGAGACTAATCCAGCAATCACACATCTTTGTATATTAGTCTTCTTATCTACTGCTTTGTTTGCATTGCTGCTATGACCATTCTGGATATTATTCCCAAGCATTGTATTGTGAAATATCCAAGAGCTCTCATTATCTTGATGAATATTCAAAACAACGATTACTATTACTATTATTATTACTATTACTATTCCCAAACCTGGCCTGTTGTATAAAATTTCAAATATACCAGTAAGCTGATGCTGCTATCTGCCCAGACTCTCCAATATTCAACTTTATTTCTGTCGAAATTCTGCCACCAGAAGGCAGTTAATCTTATGGTTTTATTTCCAGTACTTATATATGTCTATGAAACATAAAATAATTGTGTCAAAAATGGAACAATTCCAAAGGGAGCAACACCTTGTACAGGAACAGAAATAGGAAAGAAATAGGAAAGCACTGGGAAAAAGTATTACTTATGTAGATTTTAATATGACAATAGCATCCTTATTAGTTAAGTAGCTAATTAAGCCAAAAGATAAGCCATAGACAAAAGAATTAAAATTCTACACATTCATGGAATAGAGAACAATTATAATCTTATGATACAACTTCCTATAACTTTCCTATAACCCCCAAAATTAACTGTAGTGCGTTCCTCATCTTAGAATCCTCAAAAATCTTGCTATCTGATAAAGTTTTACCATCTTAATTTTAACAGAACTGTGAAAACAAATGACAGCTGAGAACTTTATTTTCACCTTTATCTTTCTCTTTTTAGAAGCTCTAAAACAATTCCTTATCACCACTTGTTCTGTGTTTTTTTAGATTTATTTTGCCTTAAACATGTCATTCAGAGATCAGATTTTGTTTCTTGATTAATCATATTTTTTTAGATCTTTAGTCATAGATAAGCACAGTGCTTTAACATAATTGGTGAAGGGCTGTAGAATATTTTCTACTGTTCTATTCTACAGACACATTCTATGTTATAGAGTAAAAGAAAGGTAAATAGTATGACAACGATACTTTTGAAAAATAAAATATTAGTACTGTTTTTGATGATTACTAAAAATGTATAAGGATATAATGTAATAATATTCTGTAAACTCAAAATATAAACACAAGTGATGAAGTATAATTTATTCAAAAAGCCTACACAAATTATCTGTCTGTGATGTATAGATTTTTTTAACCTAAGGAATTAAATTATCCAATATATATATATATTACAGCTTTTCAATTAATGCTGTTGATATATATATATATATCAACAGCATTAATTGAAAAGCTGTAATATGAGTGCTGTCATTTGGTTGCTCTAACCATAAAAAAAAAACAGTTAATGGGACTTAGAATTGACTTATATAATCCCTACAAATCAACCTGTGAAGTGAAATTAGTGCAAAAATTCTAGTCCTGAAAAATAGTTAAACTAGTAAAATTTAGTAATTTTTAATGCTTGTCACCATTCCAAGGTTTCTCAGTAGAGATTTGGTATGTTTAGAACATTTGCCTCCAGTAAACAAGTCATAGAAAAGACAACATTAACATCATGCCCCTTAGAACATTAGCTCCATCTGTACCCACTGCCTCTCCAATGCCCTACCTTTGACCCTCACATTCCTATAGGATAGCAATGGACTAAGAAATGTCATCAGGATAATTCCATTTGTCTTTAGTTTTTAAAAAGGTTCATTGATCATTAAACTTTGATATTTTATTAGGAGTAGCTCATTGATTTTAAAAAAGAAAACTTCCAAAATGACTCATTTTATTTTTAAGAATAGTAGTCAGGAATAAATCAACTGACGGTAAGCTTTAAACAGTTAACACCAACTCCACCTCCGAGTAAGAAAACATTCTTGAAGGACAGATGAAATAAGCCTTATGATATTCAATGTGATAAATAAACTAAAGTGATCAGTAATTTTTATTTCACTGAATAAATGTTTAAAATAATACTAAAATTATTATCTGAATAGGTCATTCTGGCTTACAAAGATTCTTCCTACATGAAATCTCCTTTGATCTCTTTCTGGAGCTGTTATCTGTCAGTGTCAGTTGTTCCTTCAGTAAAGGAGTAAAAATATGCAAGAATAAACTCAAAAGACACTTTCTGAACAACACTTAAAGTGTAAAACCTGATGTGCAACTCTTGTTCTCCTTGACAACTGCTCAGTGCTTCACAGACTGGCAGGACCAGTAAGATAGAACACTGACTATTTATGTTTAATATTTGCCTCTCAAATCTTACATGGAGGTGCTGACATGCACATTAAATTATTGTGTATGTCACTAATGCAGATTTGGCATACTAAGCTCCTACTGTCGTAGTAAAACTGTAATGTAAAACAAACTCTGCTTTTCATATTCAGTTCATCAGCATTACAGCCCATTGAGGAACATTTTGAGGAGATTACATTTTCCCTGGGTGCGTTCTAACTAAAATTCCATAAATCAATTTGCTAAGTATTAAAGCAAAATCTGTCAAAAGAAATATACATTGAACACTTCATCATGACATGTTACTGTGGCTCTTTAATGAATAAAAAGTGTCTGTCATAGAAGTTAGGGGAGTTTAACTTTGAAGTCCTTCTCATTTAAGGGAATGACTACTGTAAGGCAGCTCCTCTAATGCAGACATCTGAAAGTTAAATTATTCTGATAAACTTTATAATCAATATTTCCCCTCACATAGAAGGTGTCTTTCTAGTAAAAAGAGAAGTTAAAATTAAAGGCAAGAAAGAGTGCTTTAATGTTAGGCACATCTCGGTAAGAGCTTTCTGAAATTAATCAGGGGGTGGCCTCATAGAAGCCAGAGTTCACCCACAGGAGCTGCCCTTGGCATGAAGCCTGACATTCAATCCACTCCGCCACCAAAAAGGGGATAGAGGATTGTGCAATAACCTGGAGTTCTCCTTGGAAGGTTTTTTCTTCCTCCAGTTATACAATTCAGAAAGTCTCTATCAATAGATATTTTAGGTTATTTTAGTAAGATATAAATAGTATAAAATACTGTCAAATGCTATATGATAATAACGAATATCTCCGCATTCAGAATTGGACTATGGATTCTCTTAACTTAAAAAGATAAATCCCAAGCAGTCTCCATAGGTTCAAACTTTTCAGGGCAGCTTTCCCAGGATGGCAAAAATTTTTACTGTGATTGTTAGGGGAGATATATGCAAGTATCAATGTCTCTACCAACTCATATTAGTTAGAGACTATAATATACAAACCCAAAGAAATTGAAATGGAGTGTATCACACTCTAATCTTCTAAACCAAATCAAAGTTCCACATAGGGATTTCTATGCAAGTAGAGATAAGTGAGGAAACTATAACCTTAAGGTCATCCTTCTATCTTAGAAATTAACTTACAATTGCAGAAGCCACATTGTTTTATATTTAAAAAAAATAAAAAATAAATTCAGAGTCTTAATAGCCAGTTTATCATGCACAATGAATTCCAAAACCATGAACTACTTAGTTGTAAAGATGTCTTCTCTTTGGGTAAGAAAGTTTGAACCCAAAGGAAATCTGAACTATATCAACAGCATCTAGTTAAGGAAAGCAGACTCGCAGACAGAAGGCAGGGTTTTACTTTAGAGTCTCTAACTGATAGAATAATTGATAGATACATAGGTACTTAAACATTTCTTCCCTGGCAATCATGGTAAAAGATATTGTCACAGACCCTCCAGAAACTCCCCCAAGTTCTCACTGCTGGGGGGCTTTTTGTGTCTCTCAATGCAATGTCCCAGAGTCCTCCACACAGACTAAGCCCCGCTGTGCCCTATGGTATCACTACAAACTTTCAAGTCTCCCTTTGACCTTAGCATCTTTTAAAACTGCAAAGCTCCCATGCAAAAATGTGAACATTTCAGAATATTTCAAAATGTGTGAAAGCAAATATTTCCCAAGAACTTTGGGGGAGTCATTTAAGATATGAGTTCCTGTTCCTGGTTTCCATGCCAGTCCTAGGGATGACCTGTGATCACTCTAAACCATTTCTATTGGCTCCATTCTGCTCAACCAGTGATTGTTCTAAGGGTGCACAGGTCAAAACTTTATGGCTATTTAAATAGATATTGGCTAAGATTTTCCTAAAATACAAGTCCTCAAAACAAGAAAACTCTGCTTTTAATCCTTTTCCTTTGAATGAGGTTTCGATGTCTGCAGGAAGTGCAAGTGTTCTGCCTTCCTGGGACAATCAACATAAGACTCAAAACCGAAAAGCAAAGAATAAGAGATAAGAATAGCAGAAACAGCAGACAGGCATGGTGGCTCCTTCCTTTAATCCCAGCACTCTGGGAAGCTGAGGTAGAAGGATCATAAGTTCAAATTCAGCCTGGGAATGTCAGTAATTTAGCAAGACTTTCAAAACAAAAATAAAAATTTAAAAGGTGCAAATGTACTTCAGGGTAAGGGCCTTGGTTTCAATATCAATCCCCAATACCAAAAAAAGAAAAAAAAAATTACGCTTGAGCCATAAGGACCATTATGGAGCAGGAGAACTGACGCCGAAAAGTAATTCTTCCGGGCTTCTTACTGGAGAAAATGAGCCTGTATTTGTAAATTTCCATCAAGTGTTCCTTTACATGCTACATCACCCTTTCTTTGTGCTGTGTTTAAACAACACGGCACTCTGGAGTGAAGTACAAATCATGGCGGTGTCCAGTAGTTGGGACAGTTCCCCTTTCGCTTGTCCGCTCGGCACTCTCCTGGGGCTTGCTCTACTATCCGCTCAAGGTCTACAGCTCTGTGTCAGGGCATGTGTTCCAGACCCACGCGCTTTCTGAAATTCCCTCCTTCTACTCTTCCTGTATATCTAGAAGATTTCAACAAACTTACGTTGTCACCTCCTCTTGGGGACACTTACAGTGTTCATCCCTGTAGTCCCAAAAGACTTAATAATCTGTTCCTCTGTATATTACATATATTCTTATACTTGTATTTATCATTATGCATTAAAACTTTTAACTTCCGGTGTTTTCTATGTAGTGAAAAAGCCCCCTTTTACATGTCTGCTTATAGCAATTTGTCCAGTGCCTGGTATATCGTGGGCATTCAATAAATGTCCATTAAATTGAATGATTCATAAAATCTCTGGACCCAGCCCAGTCCTATTGTCTACTTTATTCCTTCACCTTTAATTCTACCTGCCTTGGAAACAGGAATGCAAAAAATAGATCTTCAGGTGACTGAGAAAATAATTTGAAATTTTTATCTAATATGAGATCTTTATAATCTTATGATAAATGCTGTTAAAAACTTATTTTAGATACTCTTGAATAGTTTGAACTCATTATACCAACTTCAAATATCTTACTTTCTGAAGCTAGGCAAAAATAGTTTTCTTTTTTACACCAGGCAATATGAGCCTAAGGATAAATAGGGGAAAAGGACAAAACAGCTCTTGTTCCCATGGAGTTTACATTCTTGTGAAAAGACACAAACTCTCCAGGATCCACATGGACAGCAAATATCGCATTAGTCCTTTTCAAGGGGAGAAGCTGAATGCCAGAATTTAGGTCTAGTTAGGCAACAACAGAGTTGATAAAAGGACAACAAATCAGTCTAAGTGGAACACAGGGGATAGATGAAAAACTGAAAAATTGCAACAGTCTTGTTCAGCTTCTCAAGTACAAGAGTTTTAGTCATGAGAGAGAGAGAGAGACAGAGAGAGAGAGAGAGAGAGAGAGAGAGAGAGAGAGAAAGGAGAGAGGAGACTCTCCTGCTTTACACCTTTCATTTTCCTAACAGTGTGAATGGCCAAAGTAAGCAAGAAGCCTCTGAAACACCCTTCCTTGTTTACTCCCTGACTGGCCCATGAAAGCAAAGAGGGAAAGTCAAGGCATGGTTTCATCATCAGGTCAAAAGCCATCAGGTCAAAGATCAGCACAGAGATAATAAATACACAAACACAAAAGTATCAGATGACAAGTACCAAGTGGCACTGATGAGTCACATAGCAAGAAAGGGCTGAGTGATCAGACAAGCAATCTCTGGGAAGTAAACATTCAATCTGATATCTTATTAACAAGAAGGCATTAGTACAGGGGTTTCCCTGCAGGAACTTCAAGCAGGAAAGAGCTAGAGTGGTTTTCAAAGCAGTGAGGGCTGATCAGAGGGGAATATGGGGAGAGGGATCAAAATGGGTTCAGCGAAAAAGAAAGAGAACAGGTTGTACAATATTTTTCAAGTATTGGTTTTATTCTAAGTGTAAAAGGAAAAGCCACTGGAGGATTTGAAAAGAGAAATGAACTAATTTGATCTGTTTATAAAAGATCATTTTATCTGCTTTGTGTTGAATACAACATAGATGAGAACAGTAAAAGGGAGACCAAGTGGGACTTATATGGTCTAAAACAGATGACAGAGGCATGCATTAAGAAAGTCTTAATTGAAAAGAATATTGGCCACATTTAGAATATGCTTTGGAAGCACAAACAATAAATACTCTTGAAGGACTGAATATGAGAATGAAGTTAAGAGTAGTTAACAATTCTACATAAGATGTTTTAGAGGGAAAATATTATTTCAGACAGGTACTTTCCCTCTTCTTCTGTTTCTACATTTTGACTGATATTTTATAGATCTTTTCGTATTTCTTCTTACTCCAAATGTCTTGTCTCTGTTCTTTTATGGATCATTTTTATGCTAAAGCCAGTCTCTCAGGAACAGTGCGACACATCTGTAATACCAGCTACTTTGGAGGCTGAGGCAAAACTGGCAACATAATGGGATCTTGACTCAAAAATTAAAAGGGCTGGGGATGTACTTCAATGTCAAGTGGGCCTAGGTTCAGTCTCCAGTACTGAAGAAAAACAATTTCATTGCTCAAATATCTCTTTCCCATGTATCACATTTCCTACTATTTTCTCTTATTTTTGTTTCAAAATTCATAACACCTGTAATTCATATCATTATATAACATAACTAAGGGCACATCACTTTTTTAACTTTGTCCAAGTCACACTGGACTTTCAACATAAGAAGAGCATTTTTTTTTTTTTTTTTTTTGGTACCGGGGATTAAACTCAGGTCCTTGGGCTTGCGAGGTAGACAGTGGAACCACTGAGCTAAATCCCTGGCCCTAAAGCATTTTCATTAAGACAATTCAGATATACTTGATAAAAGCTATTTCCCTATGGAAACTTACACGGTATAAGTCTGAGAAAGAATATCTTCAAATGTATTCTGGGAAAGGCTGACGGATTTGATCTTTTGAATTTGTGTTTAGGCTCTCCTTATCATTGATAGAGATACTACATTTTTATCAGAATTTATTTTTTTAAAAGCTATCATTTGAAAGCTCATGCCATAAAATACATGCTTAATCTCATTTTCATAGAATTGACATTCTTTTGCTATTTCAATATTCCACTGGCAGAAATAGTGCACCATCCCCACATGGTTTTATTCCCTTAATGAAATATTTTAATATTTTTCTAAATATGTACATTTGAACTTTCCTTCAGTAAAGGATCACCGTGATTTAAATCACTTGTGTCCTCAAATTATTACTTTCATTAACTTTTTCATCTTTAATATTTTTACCATCTTTCAATAAATTGCTTTCCCTTCCAGCAATAAAGAGACCATGCGGGTAAAGCTCACAGGGTACAAATAAATGCTAGGCTTATCAAAATATGTTCACAGTTTAGGGCCTATTATTCACCTTGTTATCTTTTTTAGATTTTTTTTCCTACGTGAGTGTCTCTGTAAGTCATATATCCTAAATATCCTACCAGCTTAGATGAAAATACTAGAGTGGTTTAAAAATCCATTTTGACTGATTCTCCTATATGTTTATACCATTTAAAATAGATTCACTTTTATAGAAATTAGTTTTATGAGATAATATTTTGCTGAAATATTTGGGTCCTAAGCATCAATAAGACAATTGTGCTCTCGGTACACACAGCTTTCAGAGCTAAGTGATATGTATTTCAAGAGTCCACTCGGAGAGGTCAGATACTCCTTTTCCATATGGATAATCACCATACAAGGAGTCTTAACTGTGTTAACCTTATGAAATAACACTGGAATAAGGTGGTGGCAGTGCAGGTTTCTTCAAATTAAACACAGCAAGCTTTTCTTGAGAATCTAATATTTTTGACCTGGTGATGAATGTAACATGCTATTTTCCTCAATAGACAGAGAAAGTACCAACCGTGGAGATCTGATAAATGTACAAGTCAAGTGATTCAAATGATCAAGAAAGTATGGGTAAAATCTGTAGGAACGGAAGATGAAGCAAATCCACTTGAAGACTGGATGGGATTCTTACAGGTGAAACTTAGCAGAATCATGCCACACGATAGCAGAACCATGTGCTGTGTTGTAGAGCTGATAAAAGACAGAGGCATTTGGAAGAACAATTTGCCTCAAGGAACTGTTAAATTTCAGGGTTTTTTAAATTCATGTTTAAAAATACACACTACACAACTCAAATGATATTTTTTTCTTTAAAAAGCAGGTTTAACATTCTGTAACACAATATGGTGGAACTGGAAAGAAAACGCCAAAAAGCTAGTTTTGGACTGTCTTAAAGAATTTAAATGCTAAAATGAAAGCCCTGGGTTCAAGTACTGCCTTTTATCATTGTTACATGTGCGAACTTCTGTGGCATGTAAAGTCGTTCACTAGAAAACAAAAATACTGGCACATGCGGTATTTTAATCAGTAACAGCTGTGTGAAGATACTTTTATCCTATCGTATAATATATGGCTGCATAATCTATGATTTCATTATTGAATGCAGCAAGATAAGTATAAGAGATAACACATCATTAAAACAACACACTTTGAGAGTGATAGCCTCAACACGTTTCAGAGAAAAAATTAATTCAAATTTTACATCTTGAAAATACACAACATGTAGAAGAATGAAACACAACATGTAGAAGACTTCAGGGGGGATGATATTCCTGAAGCAAAAGATACAGAGGAAGAGAAGAGTTTTGAAGCTATAACTCTGAGAAATGATTATTTTCAGAGAGTGAGAGCAGAAAGTTAACTCAAGAAAAGGGCAAAAAATTGGTGAACAGAATGGCTAACTCGGGGAAACAAGGATATTTCATAGTCATTGGAGAACAAAAAAGGGTTATAATCCTTAGAGAATAAATGGATATATGAAAAACGAAGAATTAACTTAGAGATGAAGTAAGTGGTAATTATAGAAATAGTGTTGTGTGGTCAGGAAGGAAGTGTCACAGGTGTGCAGCATGCTTCAGAAAAGTTTACTTGCTAAGCGCGGATAGACAAAAAACCTTTCGAAGCTTTTATAAATTAATGATCTCTGTGATACCAAGGGAAGATTCATGAAGGAGTTTGGTAGCTTCGAAAGCTCAGGGTAAGAGAATGGGTGAAGATGAGTCTACATTCAAAAATGTCATGAATTTGTGTTATTATCGTCTCTTTGAAAAAGTATATAATTACACTTTTCATATAACTGGATGAGTAGCTTGTTCCCCGCTGAGGCATATAGCAGCATTTTAATAATCCAAGTGAAAACACAAAATTTAGAACCAAAATTACTCTTTAATCTTAAGAGGAGAACAAATTTCTACCCCTGCCTAGTGCGACATCTCTCTTTGCTCTTCAAAACTCCTCCCTTCCCAAATAGAAGGAAGGAGATAAAGCCCTTCTTCCAGAAGGAAAATGTGGGCTGGGTAAGGATCCTACAAGCTGAGCTTTCACAGACATTTGGTTGTAATTTTTAGGAGATATTTAAATTTTTAATGTATCTTTCATCATAGAAAATGCTGCCAGATTTTATATTTCTTTGGCAGAATTTCTCTCTTTAAGAGCCTGTTCTGTTCCATAGCCATTTCAAATTAGAAACAAAGCTTTTAAAACTTCAAAACACAGCTGCTGAGACTCTCACCTTAGAGATTAGAACAAGAAATGGTAAGCAAAACAGAGCAAGTTACATACCTGAGTTCTTCAAGAGCTTTTCTAATAGAGACCCTTAATGAGTCCAACAATATTGATTTAAAAGAATGTGTACGTTTTGCCAATTGCTGCCCATAAGTCATTTCATTTTATGATGAGTTCCAGTTGTGTTACCAGCTCATGCGATCAGAAAAATTAATGGGAAAATGCTGAAGATGCAGTCTCCTTGTTTCAATCAATTTAATTCACTAACCTTACCCAACTCCCTTTGTCAAGCATGAATAAATACGAACCATCCTACATCAGATTCTCAACTCCTAACACTCAGAAATGTTTTTCAAAGACAAAACATAGTCTTAAGTTATGTGTCATGTTATAGGAGTTAGAGGCAGTTTGCAACTGAGTGGAAACAATGACCATTAGTCTGCCTGTGTCAACTTCCATGGACTAAGGAACACCTAGCCGGGTAGAGGAGCACGCCGTTGGGTGCGTCTGGGGGGTGATGGAGGGCATGGCTCTGGATACCATAAAGGTCCCTGGCTCCTGTTCTCCAACAGTTCCCGGGCTCTGCTTTCCGTTACACCCTTCCGCCATGATGTTTCTGACTTGGAGTGGGGACTGAAACTCCACAACAATGAGCTAAATTAACATCTCCTTCTTTAAATTATAGGCACTAGTGTGCCCCAACATAAGGAAAGCTCACTAATACTAGAGAGTAAGAAAAGTCTTAGGAAGGTTTTGAGTAGGTACTTCAACAACGTGTGGGATGATATGGCAAAAATGGTTAGACGGAACATTTCATGAGGAAGAAACCAATGAACTAAGTGAAGACGTCAGGGAAAATGAGCTCCGTTCAAGGCAAACAATGTGAATCAGTGCCACACAAAATATGGATGGGTCATACACTTTGCAAGGTTGGAGGTATTCTGAGGAATTAAAAATTCCAAAACCGCGTGGTCTACGTGGAAGCAGTCCTCGGGAAAGCTCTGTCAGTATTGAACTTGGCAAAGCGCATTAAGTAAAAGCTCGAAGTGGCAATAGCGTAAGAGGAATGAGGAGAGGAAGAGCCTGCAGCCACCAAGCTGACACTGCAATTTTGTAAAAACGTGTCATGAGAGAAGCCAGATGGCAGCAGTGAAACTGGAGATGAGGAGCTGTCCCGATCTCTTGAGGAGGAGGCATTTCTTAATACTGGATATTTCTGTCTCTCTAAAGTCCCTGAACTACAGACATGACTACCACACTAGAATGATGAGGCAATAAATGTTTGAAGTTGCAATCAATATTCTAGAGGAATATTTAAATATATTATCATTCAAATAGCATAGTATGTGTGCATGTATATCATGACTCATTCATTTTCCCTATGATGCAATGTTATTTTAAGAGGTATTTTCTTTCTTTTCTTTTTCTGTTTTATGTTTGGTTTTTTGAGACAGGGTCTCACTATGTAGTTGAGACTGACCTGGAACTCACTAGGTAGCCCAGGCTGGTCTTGAACTCACAGTGATCCTCCTGCCTCAGCCTCCCGAATGCTGGGATTACAGGCATGTGCCACCACTCCCGACTCTTTCTTTTCTTTTTAGATTCAAGTCTTTTACCAGAGATGCAAATATTTTCTCACAACCTGTGGATTCCTTTCTTTCTATTAACAGTACCTTTCACAGGGCAGGGATTTTGATTTTAAAATACTACATCTTACCAGTTACTTTTCACTCACTGTGCTTTTGGCATTGCATCAAATAAGTGGAGAGTCACAAAGGTAATGGGTACCAGGAAAGTTTACCATAAGTTCCTTTACTATTTTTGGGGTAGACTGTAAATTTAATCAACAAACAATCTGGTTTTCATAGATGGGGGAGGTGATCCATTGAGTAACCATCACTAAATTCCCTTTTAAATTGATAAGGGGAGAGAAAAAGAGTTAACTGTTAAGTCCTTATTAAAAGTACCTCATTAATCTAATAATAAATAATATTAAGGTCATTTGTCTTTTTTGATCATGTTTATCCTTTTACTAGCTTTCATTTTATCATCCTTTGAGATGACTGAATGACTGTTGCTTCATATTTTTGAAATACACGCTGAGGTTATTTTTTTTCTCCTCTGAAAACTTTGAGTCTACAGTTTTTCTGAGGTGTTGAAATGCTTGTATCTGAAAGTGACTTTGAGAGACAATCCAATCCATTCTCCTGTTAAAGATCCTCCAACTTACACCTAAATCTTTGTTTCTAATCTATATGCCTGAAACAATTACTAGCAATTTTCTAAATGCATTTAACTTTATCATGCTTTTGAGCAATCCTTTTTCCATGTTTGTGCCTGTAATGCTCAGAAATGTGAGATAGAAATCATATAACTAGGCAGAGTCACAATCATCAATCTCAAAAGGGCACTCAGAGACACTTGGCAAGACACCATATCAAAATTAAGCTTGCTCTCCTACTCTTAAACACCTATTTCCCATTCTTCTCCATCTTAAATGTTGTATCTCATTCATTGCAGTACATTTTCATTTGATAAACCTGTTTGATTCCGTTTTACCAAATTAAAAGTATTGAACATTAGCTCTTGTATTCCCATAAAAAAATCTGCAAATGGTAAGGGTGGGGGAAAGCAGAGAAGGGAAAAGAAAAACATGGAAACACAATCTTTGTAAATAGGGAAGGTGGAGGGGGTAAACAGAGGACAGGGAAATGGGGGAAAAATAAGAACCAAGATACGTCATGTAAAGGTACAAGATCCAAAAGATAAATGTGACTTTATTGTATATTTAAAATGTACCAATAAACCTAATGGAAAAAAATCTGCAAACCTAGGAGCATCTCATTTCCACTTTTCTTTCTGTTACATTAGAATAATTACCATCTGCCTATTGTGAATTTCATTTATTGTCTTCTAAAACATTATTTTCCCTTACTGCACCATCTCATCCCATATCATCAATCTATTCCTCCCTTCAGCATAATCTGTATTAACAAATAATCAGGCTTCACTCACTTGCAAACCTAAGAAGAAAATTGCTCTTAACTTCTGAATGACAATACCATTACCCTTTTCTTCTCCTGCTTTATATAACTTGATTCCCTAAAGATGTTTTCGTTCTGAACTATCTTTATTCACTTTTTAGCTCATTTCAATGTTTGCAAACTTTATCACTACAATGAAATCATTCTTATTAACAGCCTTGGTAGTGGTAAGGGTGGAACATCAACTTGATTGGTTCTAAGGTTTGAACTTGAGGTACATCCAGAGGATTAGTAGAGCTCAGTACTTGAAGTGTTTAGGTGCGTCATGGAGTGGTGCTCTTGGGGGTCTATCCCTGCTTCCCTTGCCCTTTCCTCCCTGCTCTACTTCCTGGCCACAGTGAATTAAGCAGCTTTGCTCTATCACATCCTTCTGCTATGATGTTCTTGCTTTGAAGAAAGCCTACCATAAACTGAGGTAGCCTAAACCTTCCCTCCTTAAATTGTGTCAGATACTGTGTCTCAGTGACAAAAAGCTAATGCAAAAGATTGTTACCAAGAGTGAGGTCATTTTTGTGACTGTACTTGACTATGTGGTTTAGAAGCCTTTGGAATGAGTTTGTAGGAGGAGTTTGGAAGTGTTTAGAGATAAATGCTAGAGAAACTCTAGAATATTAGGCAGAGTTTGGTGGGCAGCTCTGGGCAAAGCTCAGTCAACGGATACTGGTAGGAATGTAGACCATCAAGGCCAAACTAAGGAAGGTTCAGTTTGGAACAACGACTGCACTCGCAGTTGGACTAAAGGCCATGTGAGTTTACACATTGTTGTTGTTGTTGTTGTTATTTGTACCAGGGATCGAACTCAGGGCCTTGCCCTTGAGAGGCAGGCAGCAGAACCCCTGAGTTAAATCCCCGGCCCTATGTGTGTTCACACTTTGGCAGAAAACTCGGCTATATTTTGCCCATGTCCTGAGATTTTGCAGATGTCTGAGATTAAGAGTGATATATTAATGAACCTAGTGGTGCGGGATATTTTGACTTAGTTCACTGATCGGGCTGTTGCTCACAGCTTTTAGCCAGACTTATAGTGAGAATTGAGGGAAAAACAGATTAGGAAAAATTGAAAAATTAAATTTTGGCCCTGAAGGAAGTGCACATAAAGTTACAGCTAAAGAGGGTTTCACTGTTGGAGACATTACCATTGTTGAAAATAGGGTACTTTATACAGCTAAGAAAAAGTTGCCTTGATGGTGTATCAGAAATCCGTAAGACCCTACAAAGTGGAAGCTCAAAGATGCGAAGTATAAACTTTTCATTTAGGAGGAAGGCCCCTGTGTCTTCTGCTTGAGAAAGCAACATAGGGATTTTATTCCACCAGAATGCATTTTTCTCTGTGCTGCCATCCAGGCACTCAGAGGCTACAACAGCCGTGGTCCAAGAGGGGCTGACTACTAACTGCTCTGGCAGCAGACCTTGGTGCTGACCACACGGTGATGATGTTACTGGCAGCACAATGGAAGGGTTATTGGGTCAGGGTGGTTTCCACCCAGATTTCAAAGAAATACTAGGCAAAGAGCACCTGAGGAGGGAGTGTGTGAAGCTGTAGGAATGCAATCAAAGGTGCAGAGGAGACCAGAGGAAGGCTGAGATGCCAGGAATGATGAACGTCTCCCAAGGAAAGCTGAAGCACCTGAGTGGAACTAGCTCAAGAGAGCCATCGTGGGGGCTGCAACTGGCAAGTGCATGAGGAAGGTGCCATCCAAGCCACTTGAAACTCACATTTTACTACCATATGCCCTGAATGCCGCATAACGGGTTAAAGTACTTATTGCTGGCTCTGCTGAATTTCAGTTTTGCTTTGGTCCACTTAATTTCTATTACTTCATTTCTCAGGAATGTTTAAAATCTACCGTTGCACTTTGGGATTATGTAACTTTTAAATATTTATATAGAAGTTAACAGCTAAGAGTTCACCTTGATTCTCAGAAGAGACAGTGACTGAAACTTTTAAGACTTTGGGAAAGGGACAATTGTGTTTCAGATCATACATAGGATAGTTGTATTATGTTAGAAAGAATTATGAACTTACTATTGTCTTTATTTAGAAAAAAAATGGTTGAAGGAGATGTGATTGGGTATGAAGTTGAAAGTGTGTATGATGTGGTGGTTAGGATGAAATGTCAAATCAGTTGGCTTTGGGACCTGCACTAGGAACTGGTGAAGCCCAACAGAAGGGTGAATCATGGAGGCATTTTCCTGTTGTCAAATCCAAGAAACAATCTCTGTCCTCATCATAAAAAATTCAAATTATTTTTTTCACTACAATCAGCATACTCCAACTTTGTTTTAAAGGAATTGTTTGAATTTTGTTTTTGTTTTGGTGATGCTCTGGATAAAATCTATGGTCTCGTTCACTCTTATCAAACATTTTCACTACTGAGCTGCCTAGCTAGTTTTGAAAAAGACATTTTATTTTGTATTGGTAAACCACTAAAATTAGGGGACTAAAAAATTCAAGATTCTTAAATTGATAGGTAAATTAATGGCTTCTAAAATATATTATTTACATTGTCTGGTTCTTCAGTAAACTTAATTTGCAGTTAATAAAATAGATTCTAAATGCATTATAGAAATAAATTAATAGTCAAGATATGTTTATTCTAAGACATACAAATAATGCTGGTATGCGTGTGTGCATGTGTGTGTGTGTGCCATAGAATACATTCAGGGCCTCCTGCGTGTTAGGTGAGCTCTGTACTACTGAACTACACACCCATTCTTCATCATTTCTATTTTGGGACAGTGTCTAAATAAGTTATGCAGGCAGAATTCAAACGTAATCAGCTCTCCCACATTACCTTCTTGGAATACAGGTGTGAGCCCCATTTCATGGCTGCAAATAATTTGTTTATAGGACATTGACTGCAGGATTTTACAGGCATTACAACATTTGAAACTTAGTAGTGGATGTGGTTAATTTTATTTACATTTTCTTTAAACAAAAGGAAACTTAGGCAGATGAAATGGAACAACTTACCGAGATAACTTGAAAGCAGCAGAATTTGAACACATATAACTTCAAAATCTGAATACCATGAATTTCCACATATTATATGACAAAAAATTAATCATTCAATCTCCAAAAGAATAACTTCGTAAAACTGATATATTATTTAGTTGGTCACTTTAAAATACTGAGATAGTAGTATCATATCAACAGAATCTGGCTGTTAAGATTTGAATTCATAGGTTCTTTATTTATATACTTTTAACTGTTTAAATTAAAATAAAATTTGATAAGACAGGTAATGAAATTATTACCTAAAATCTGATCCAATTCTCTTTCCATTTTCTGGTTCTCCTGGATCTGGGCATAAATTGGATGCTGTTTTAATACCTCCCTCATTTACTGTAAATGAAGAGAAAAGAGAAAAGAAACAAAATATATGCTTAGAAAATCAAGGAAATTAACTCAAAACTCTTATCTATCCATCTGATCTAGGATTGTTGTTATTACTGTCACTATTGTTTAAATATAGAAAGTTAAAATACATTTGTAACAGCAATAATGAAGGTAAAAGCATTTTTCGATTTATGGATCTATCAGATCATAACACGGATGCTGATTTTCAATGAGTTATACTATTTTGAATATTAACACATAGACATGTAACACTTTATTTTTAATTACATTCTAATTGCAAAACACATTTCCAGTGTCTCAGTGCCAGTTTTCCCTAAGTATTACCACGGTAGAGATAATCACAAGATGTGACAGTATCATTTGGTTGCCTGTTACTTTTCAAATTGTAATTCAAAAAATAAGACCCTATAGAGATGGTTTAAAGTTATTGATACCTCTGCATTTGGTGTAGAATAAAGCGATGCGGCCTGCCAACAACAAACAATGGTGCAAATTACTAAGCAGGTCATTGGATTACCTTATAATTCTGAAAACCAAAAATAATGACTTTTCCCTCAAGCAATAACTATGACTATTTTGTCCTTAGCTTTTGTACACATTTTTAGCAATTTCTTCAGACCACTAAGTTAATGAAAGATTTATCAAATCTTTTCATTGAATATGATCCCATTAGACAAGGGAATCCCCAAAACACATCTTTCTAAAGTGGGAAAATGACTAAACCTGTTATTTCTGATGCATCTGAAAGATGTTGTTTTATGAATTTAATCCTATAACAAACTGGAATATAACTCCTTTTGTTTTGCTCTTTATCAACTTGTCTGCTCTTTTTAAGGAAACAACAGTAGTTAAGTAGAGATTGCATAGGAAACAACAGTTTTAATCCTACCTTAAGGACTGGAATGACCTGAAAAGAACAAAGATTACTAAAGCAGCCCCCAAACTTTTTTTTTTTTTTTTTTTTTTGTACCAGGGATCTACCATGAGGCAGGCATCAGAACCACTGAGCCAAATCCTCAGCCCTGCCCCTAGACATTGTGGGCAATTAGACTAAAGTAGGACCCTGGACCAGGAGATTTTTATTTTGTTTTGTTTTAAAATAACTCTCAAGGTGATCCTAATATAAAGTCAAAGATGAGAATCCTTGGAGTTCTGAATCATTCAGTCCATATTGTTCACTCTTTCCAAGGTGATTCATCAAATAGGAAGTCAGCTAACAGATAATGTCCCAAGAGTCATGGGATAGGAAAGCTATGATTTTCATAGTTATATGAAAAAAGTGTCAATATCTTATTCTGAAATTATTTTCCTATATATCACCAACGATATCCTTTTTGCCAACTTTATTTTGTGCTCATTGATTTGAAGCTGTTTTTTTTTTCTTTCTTTGTTTTTTGGCCCATTAAACTGCTATTTAAATCTTCTTAGCTTTTTTGGTATTTGGGGTACTGTCTTAGGTTCTTCATTTCATTATCATGGAGCAAATTTAAAGGCACTAACCCACAACTGCCTGTATTTTGAGTTTCTCTTTTTGCTTCAAAAACTACTTATTTAGATAACTAAGTAACCATACGCACACACACCCACACACATATATTTTTTTTTCATCTTTTCCAGGCATTGTTTTTGGTCCTTCAATGGCCTAATGTATCATCATCCAAAGTTCCAAATGGAATCTTACATGTGAGTTCAAATTCAACCTAATCACTGACACTTTTGGCACACCTTTGTCATCTACTTGAATATGAGGGAAGACCTAAATTTCCAAAAACATAATTTTTATAACTGCTCAAATGTTCAATGACTCTAGATTTTTGAAGTCAATTGTATTTCTCACCAGTCACCAAGATGGATCCATTATTCACATCGAAGTGCCTGTAATTTTGTAACTGTATAATTTTTGCTGATTAGGTATGTTCCTGATATGCAAATGTTTTTTTCTCTGTATCTCCATGTTTTATTTTTATCTTTAACAACCTAAACCCTAACATTTTAATATTCAACTCATGTCCTACTTCTTCCAAAAGATAATCACCCATTTTTACCACTCTATTCTCTTTGCTCTTATTATAGAACTTGGTGCATTTTATGTGGACGATTTTATGTTCAATTTTAAAATTTTTTGTTATATTATAAATTATTAGATTCACATTCTTTTAGTAACCTCTAATATATTGATAATTTATAATTATTTTAAAATACCCATAAACCTTACAGTTTGTAACTTTTGAATAAATAAATTCTAATTGTTTGACAATACCACATGATGTAGTTTTCAATGAATAGAACATTTATTATAAGAACATATTCTTCTTCTAACAATTGAAAGGATTATGATAATATCATTGAATGTGTTATTAGAATGTGCTTTCTAGACTTGATTCCCACAACATTGAGAGTAACTACTATTCCTGTTGTGTACCTCCTACAGGTGAGAAAACTGAAGCAGAGAGAGGTTAAGAAATCTCTCACATTCAGACTAATGGTTTCTGCCACAGTCTGCATTTAAATCCAGGCCAACTTTTGAGCCCTGCAGCCTGACCAGACAATTCAGCAAATCAGCAACTATGCTATTACATACAACTCAAAACATTCTTTTAAATATATTACCTTCAAATGTAGAACCTACTTATAATTTTCACTATTTTTTTCTAATTCATCCCAATTCTTGTGAGTTTAAATGTCAAGTTATTTCTGCCTCTTTAGAAGTGCTCATTTAAATCACCGTTTTTGGACATTTTCAACTGAGAAAAGGCCTCAGTTTAAACTGTACTGATAAATGGGTATATGTATGTATTACTACTTATTACTTATAAAGGTTCAAAATAGCAAAATAAATTAGGAACAAACTGCATAATCTTTTATTTTTTCTATTGATGTCTTTTTCCATGGCAAAGTGATAGATAATAAGGTATTTGAATGAAGTTAGTACTATTCAACCAGCTGCTCTCACTAGAGAATGCCCATGAAGCAGTGGACAGATCTGCCATTTTTACTTTTTTTAATCTGAATAGTAACTTGCAGCATGGTAAGAATATGAACACTTTAAAATCAAAGTATACCGCAGCTTTCAAAAAGCATTCCTATGGAAAGGAATTTTTTCTTTGGTCTTTAAGGATATTTTTATTATTATTGAAGAAAAGTGAATCCTTTCTTTCACATACAACAATAGAGAATAGAAGAAAGTGGACAAAAGTTACAGGATTTAAAAAAGTGAGCTACTTGTTTTTCACACTAAAGTATCTATATTATATGTATTTATGTATTGTATTTCCAGCAACTTGACTTTCTTCATTACTTTATATTCTAAATTCAGATACACTAAAAACTATGAAATATCAAAATACAATATTGTGATTACAACCATGTTTATTAAGGTTTCTGATTCTGTATAGCACACAATACACACGAAGGATGAAAATAAGGATATTCTGACTAAAATTCACCCTCAATTACCTCTTTAAGGTTATTAACCTCCACTTGTCTCATATTCTTTAAATTATACTGAAATCTTTTATTTTTATTTTAAAATACAGCACTTCTGAATCTTGTTCTAAACACAAACATCATGGATAATAAATTTACAAAGAACTGTTTTTTAGCTAGCAAATAATATTGGACCCTTGTAGCTGAGCCTGTATTTTATTCACTTATTTATTTTTCTTGTTATATAATGGTATTTCTAGAGAAGAACCATGGAATAAATGGATGCAAATGAATGAACATAAGTATAGATCTGAAGTAGGAAAGAAAAACATTATCATTTGTAAGAAGCTCACAGTTTATTAATTCCACTTGAATATTTTCCAAGGGGTTATCAGATACATTGGAAGTCTCGTACCCATTAAATACAACATTTCAAAACTATAAAATGCACTATAAAATATTTTACTTTTAATATTTTTATGATTTAGAAAAATAATATTTTCCTTTCTAGACAATAAAATTTTTAAGGGTAAGTTTGACAAACCTACGATTTTTAACTTTAAAGAATAAATGAAGCATTTAAAATTTAGGCATTAAAACTGAAAACTTACTTGAATTATCCATTTAAACAACCAAACTCTACCTATAAGCATTGCTGAGACTTCTTGACTCTCTTGTTAAAACATTTCTTAAACTATAAGGATGCCACTGTAGACAGAGAGAGGCTTTGGCAAGTGTATATTTTATATCCTCCATGATTATTTTCAATTCTACCCAGGCCAATATCAGAATTGATTATATTTAATGCTCAGAATCTCTTTAAATTTGAAAGATAAGTATCAGATAAAACTTTTCTTTCCTTTATTTTGTGTTGTGTTAAAAAATGATATCAGGAGATACAGACCCAATGCTAATATGAGAATAGATGTATAGTGATGATAAAAACTGAAATGATATAACCCTTCCTTACAAACAACCATGAGACAACATAGTTTTAAACCTAATCATTCCATACTTGAGAAATGAATTACAGTAAAATAAATTTTAAAATTGTTTCCTGATTTGCAATCATGAACAATTTGCCATACTTATGTTTTCATTAACATACCAATAAATTATATAAAACATTTTAAAAAGGCAATAGAATTTTAATTTTTTAAAACAAAATACAAAGAATAATCCCAAACTCACTTTAAAATTTTGATGTAAATTATCACATTTTTTACATCATATTAACATTCTGCCTGAAAAACCCTATAGAAAATGTTCTTTCTCTCCCCCTGATGTAAGAGTTTCATGACTAAATTTTATTTTTATTCACCTTTACAGCTCATGAAAACAATGAAATATATATTTCCATTCAGGCAATATTCTAGCGAGTATAAAAAGTTACATATACCAAATAATGCCTAGATAAATCTTAAATATGTGAGTATAAATAGGTTGAATTTTTGAGAACATCTGAAAGTTTGAAACATGACATCTGAATAGACAAAATCAGAAATGAATCAACTTTTCTTATATCTTGTGATTTTTTTAGTTAAAATTCCAAAATAAATATATAAAAATGTTAGAAAAAGTGTCATAAATTTAATATTTAATTTTGCAGACTTTTAACTTTTACTTCATGTTTGAATGATGAAATTTGGTCTGTTGGCATCTTCTCACCTGGCAATATTTTTCTACTCATATATTCTGTTGAAAAACTTACATATTTCTTTCCAATATGTATCAAAAGATTTGCCTACTTCAACTTGGATAATTTTCTTATCTTAGTAACTGACAGCATCAATCTTAAAAAATGTGTATTTAACCCTCTCAAACTATGAAAAAATCTTATTATACAGTTAAATAACTTGAAATTAACTATCAAGTACTTTCAAGGCAGATAACTTCATTTGGACAATTTCATATTATCTGGTGGTTTGAGTTTACTATTCTCATGTTTAACTAAACTATATTTTAAAGTTGTCACAATAAAATTCTTGATAACTTAGAGGCTCAAATTTGTTTTTTAATTATCAAAACAGAGCAATATGAGTAATTTACTATTTATGTATAGAAGTCAATAAATATTCAGAGAAAAGTCTTTTTAATTATAATTGCTGACTTTTTATTAGTGAAGTAGTTATAAACATTGCATAGAGTAGTTTGGAACTGAAAATAATAAAGATTAAAATTCTCTTATTGATGAATAAATAATTGCATGCATTTTTACAATAATCTCTCTCACTTACTACCATGTTATTTTAGAGATGAAGTGTTGTAACATAAAAGGATTGTTTCTAAGTTTCTGATATGCATTTACACAAAGAATGAGGTAGGAAATTTTTACCAATTTCTATTAAGTTGTCTGACAGACATGCATAGCTTGTAGAAAAATATTTATTCATGCTTGTAGATATATGTTTTAGTTCCATAAGTCTCTCAATCTGAGATTATTAAATAGAACTCAGGTGTTCTAAGAAGACCTGGTTTGTGAGTGAAAGTATGCCTTCAAAAGCAAGAATAAAAGTATTAATCTATTAAATAATTAGCAAAATACTTAGTGCTTGAATAAATTAATTTAATGCAAAACTTTTTTTTTCTTAAAATTTCTATGTTGTAAAGAAAATGCTCCTTTGAAAAACTTTTATGCGAAAATTTTGATCTGGTAAAATAAGAATTTCCATGGGAAACTATCAATTTAAGAAAATTATTTTATCTCACATCCTAGAATTACAAAACTTATCATCATCATCATATGAGATGAAATAATGTGTTTATATACAGAAATATGGAATAAATGTTAGCAAAACTAACCTGTAGTAGTTGGGAAAGTACATATTAATCCGTTACCCCAATACACATTTAAAAGCAATAAAGTACTGAATAATCATCATGCAAGTTATATTGATATTAAGGCAGTTAACTTGGTAAATACACAAACATTTTGATAAAACACACACAAACAACACAGACACCACAAAGTTCACTCTTGCACTAGAGAAAGTAACAAAAAAGGAGTACACTCACAGATAGAAAACTTGTTGCTGTTGTCTTTCCCTGGAAACAATTTAAATCCTCTAGATTTAAAATCTATGGCCTTTTTCACTAGTTAAGAAAACAAACAAAAACATGTATCAGGAAATACAATTTGAAATGAACTTCAAGTTAACAAATTTTGTTAGCATGGAATTATGCAAGTTAAAGAAATTGCTTTCTTAACCTGATACAAGGTACCCAACAGAAAATAAAAAATAAACAAAAAACAATATAATCATTTACTAAAATACTAATCAGTGAACAAAAAGTTTATACATTATTTAGGGAGAAACCTGCATATAAAGATAAGTACTGTTAAACTCTTCAAGTTTTCATATAAAGTCAAAACCTTAATACTTTATAATAAACCACATGAATTCATCAAATTAGGTGGAATAAATTGCACTAGAAAAACAAATGATACTGCAGCTTTGGAATAGTGGGGAGAATTTCATGATCTTGGGTTTTAAAATAAATTAAATTCCCTAAAGTTTAGTCTATTTGAAATATTCAGAGACATTAAAGAAATAGCAATTGGGAAATTTATAAGAATATTTTAATATTTCTACAAATAAAACAAGTTTCGTCATCATTTAGACAGTATGTTGTCTGACCCAGTGTACAAAATATATAAAACAATTACAATGCTTTGTAGTTTTGCTACTCCTTGGGTACTAGAAATATTCTGATCTTATGATACTGAATATCAGTATCATGAGATATTATACTATGGACTATATTAGATGAAATGTAAATAGTCTAAGAAGAGTCGAACATATACATTCAGTGGAATAGCCTAACAAATGATATAACAAACATGAAATATGTTAATATTTTAACAGTATGTGGGAGAAAAAAACGTTTATTTTTTAGTGTAAATATTTAATTAACTACACTGCTATAGATTTTAAAAGGAATAATAGTTCAGAAGCCTACCTTATTTATTTAATTGATACCAAGTGAAATAAGATTATCTAATTAAAACCTTTTTAACTAAAAAGTTATGGAATCTGATCTGATATTTAAATAACGATTATTTTCTTTCTAAAAAGCATGAACAATAATACAAGTGGTGTATTCAACTTGAACAATTTTAATTTAGAATATTTTACATATTGTTTTTTATCTTATTTATAGTGAAGTATAATAGCCTTAAATGCAATTAGATTTTATTTATGCAATAAATCAGAAGATAACAAAGGCGTTTTTATTCGATACTAGTAGTTTAAAATAATCCCTTCATTAATCATATACAATTAGTTTAAATTATGGGTACTCTACTAGTTTAAAAACATTTTAAGATGATTTTCTTTGCATTATTAATATTTTCACAAGTAGGAATATAGAGGCAGGGTTTGATGGTTACTGGAATGTATGGGTAAGAATTATTTATGAATATTATATAAATTAATGGAAGAAAATGATCACTAGATCAAGAGAGCTGATTCTTGGCATTTATTAGCTAAGTGATTTTGGACAAGTATTTGTCTTTTTACTTCCTTTTCTTCTCTTTAAATAAGAAGCTAGGACAAGAGGACTGCTCATTCTTTTCTTGTTTCCAAGATTATTTGTGACTCTTACTGACAGTGAAGGAATTACTACAACTCTCTCAGGAAATGCTTTTTGTTGTGATTTTCCATCCACACCCCCATGTAACTAAAGTTTAACTGGAGGGAAGTATTCAACTACTCTAAATTTAGTTCACCACTTGTGAAATTCCCCACTGCCTCAACAAAATTTTCATTCCGTATTTTGTGGCAGAGTACTAGATTTTCCCATCCAAACATGAACCCTAAGTGGGAATCTACCTCCATTTAAAAAAATCTGCATTATTCAGCTTGATATTTTAAGTACTATAGATAAGTCTGAAGAATTCATGGTAGTTTTAATTCAAATCTTAAATGCTTAAATGATAAAGAGCATAAATAAAATATTATAAATCCCCAAAAGAAAAATGCATAAGAATATTCTATGCATTAAAGAGTTCAGTGCCATAAATAATGATATGAGACGTGATTTAAAAATACAACGTTTGTATAAAAGTATTGTCACAATACGATGATCTCCAGATTCCTCCATTTTCTGGAGATCATGTTGAGGAAAATAAACTAGAATCTGAAAGCAAATACCACCTATTTCTCCTAAAAAGATTTTCTTAACATCTAAAAGAGATGACAAGAAAGTAGAAGGGAGTTTATTAGTTAAGAAGAAGGAAAGAAATGGAAGTGGGAGACAGTTTAAGGGCAGATAATAGAGGACATATAATTGGGTATCCCACCCAAACAAGGTTAAACTGAGGAACTTGGTGTAAAGAAGGTAATGAGAAGGGCATGCACGTACAAATCTGCCAAAAGGAAACCTATTCATAGGTATAATCAACATGCATTAACAAAAAGGTAGAAAACTGCCCTACACTAAAAGTCACACTGTCATTAATTTCCCTCAAAATCCCCCCACCCCCATGTCCTTGCTTGGAACACACATATCCCATTGTTTTGACACTTTCTGATGCAGTTCTGGAAGTCCTTGCTCAAGAATGTCTTCAAGGGGCCAGGGATTTAGCTCAGTGGTTCCGCTGCCTGCCTTACAAGCTCAAGGACATGAGTTCGATCCCCAGTACCAAAAAAAAAAAAAAAAAAAAAAAAAAAAAAAAAAGAATGTGTTCATTGCACTACCATGGCCACTTTGATATCCTGAATTGGTTTAAAACCTGTCATGACTATTGACTTTGGGAAAGAAGCAGAATACTCAGGGTTCCAAATCTGGTGGATAAGTTAAGTAAGGACACATAATCGCTTTTATGAGCCTGCTTTTCTCTTGGATAGCACTAGGCAGAAGCATTCACTGCATTTTTTATTACAATTCTTAAAGACACTAACAAAAGAGGACTTCTAGAACTGCTTCAGCAAGTGGCAAGAGAATCCTAGCACTCTTAGAGGCTGAGGCAGGAAGACTACAAATGCAAATACAGATGGATATTTAGGGATTTAGCAAGACACTGTTCAAAATTAAAATAAAAATATCAAGAGAGTTGAGAATGTGGTTCAGTGCCAAGGCCATTGGTGTAATCCCTAGTATACACACACACACACACACACACACACACACACACACACACACAGTAAGAACAGTGGGATAAGTGTGTTCCAGGGGAGGGGAAGATTTTGAGGGGAGTTAATGGTAAAATTTTACTATATTTTTCTCATTTAAACATTCATTGTGCATTTTTATTACCTCTTATATATGTGGGGTGGGAAGTTATATATGCAGGGATAGGGCTGGTTTATGTATATGCCTACATCTTGACTGGATTATCTGGTTATATGAAATAAGGGACAACATCTGAAGATTAATAACAAGTGAATTCTTTGAGCCAAGACAGAATCACTTCAAACAAAGAATCTTTAATAATTTCCTGGTTATAAAAAGTCATAACTATTTATTCTTTCTTTTCTTTTTTAGCATCCATATATCTATTTATTTTAAACTTCAAAATATTCTCCATTGTTAAAAGTAATATCTATAAAATAGGGGTAGTGGTGGGTGCCTGTAATTCTAGCACACAGAGGCAGGATGACAACAAGTTGAAGACCAGCCTGGGCAATTTAACAGAACTCTGTCTCAAAATGAAAACAAATAAAAAATAAAAAAAGGGTCAGGCCATAGCTCAGTGTGAAGGCGCTGGATTCAATATTCAGTACCACAAAATAATAGTAATAAAAAACTGTATTAACTACAATACAGATGCAGAAATGAAGATTATGATATAATAGGTATAGATGCATAATAAGTTTTTAAATTCAAGCAATTTTAAAGTATGTTACATAGTAAATGTTTTAGAACACGTTAATGAAACATTGTTTATTTGTATAAATAAAAATGATAAGTATTATAAATTACAATGAAAAGATCTTGTTCTAATCCTTTCATCAGAGATTCCATATCAAATAAAGAAATGTCTTGGTTGATGAACTCTTCCATTCACAAAAAGAAAAGTCCAGCAAAAATTTGCTTCCCTTTGGGGTGACAAGCATGACCTCTGAGGTTTTCCCCAGAACCTTGATACAAATCAACTTTGTGAACCAAGGTACCATCGTGTGTGTGATAACAAGGTGCACTGTTCTACATATAAAAGATATGCACAGTAAATGACAGTATGTCATCAAATGAGTGTTTCTACTAAGTAAAGAAAGCCCTACATTTAAACAATGATATATTTCAATAAGAGACATAGAAAGTATATATATAAAGTTCATGGTATTAGAGTCAAAACTACAATCCATTATGGCCTTTGCCAAGGGTTAAGAAAAAGTTGTGACTTTCCTTCCATCCTTCAGTCAGGTCCCCAAGGGAGGAAAATATTTTGCTCACTCTGTGCCTCTTGTCTATGGGCATGAGAAAATACATACAATATTTTAGTTCTTGGTCATTTAGCAAAAGGTATTTTCTCCTGAGAATTTCCTTTATTAATGTTGAATGAGGAAGGATAGAAATGGCAGATTAAAGCATTTTCATTTGTAAAACTAGTCTAAATATAGAAAATCTATGTATGTTCTAATGCACTTAGCAAATGCAAGGCCTACAGGCACACACATAAAAATCAATAACATATGTTTCTTTTATCTCCTTATGGTTTTATAAGCTAAACAACTTTGATGATTTTCATTGTTGCTACTTTTTGGGTTTAACTTGTGCTTTTTAGTACAGTACAAATATTTAAACATGGAAAAGATCTGGCAGAAAGAGATAGTAAGTCAGAAACTGAGTCCATTTTTGTTTAGTGGAAAAATAATTTGTTTCTGTAAAATTCATTACAATAAATTTAAATCACCGTAGTGGATTATCACTGTGGAATTGTCTAGGTTAATTATTATTCTATTATTCAAAAAACAATCTGAACTCTAAATCAAACTTCAAAACTTATGAAAAGAAAGTGTTGACTGAATAATATTTAAGCCCCATATGTTAATGTTAATCAGCTCAAGTCAGTTATTTTAAATTATTTAAATTCAGTAGATTATAAAAATTAACCATGTATGTATATCAATGATTAAGAGCTTCATTTTGTTTAAACTTCAGTGTTTTTGTGAAGTAAGTGGCACCTGACTTTATTTTTTCTGTTAAACAATCATTAGGAGTGGAAACTGAGAACATGTGGTATTATTGGGATACAACTGATTGGGAAGTTTCAGAGTTAGTATTGATGATGGTCTTTTTGTTGTTATTGTTTTTGGTACCAGGGATCAAACTCGGATTCCTTGGCATGTGGCACCACTGAGCTAAATCTCCAGCCCTGATGATGGTCTTCAATGTTTGAAAACTGACTATATTATATGGATTTGATAAAGGGAATTCAAATATTCTCTGGAGGTTTGAAAAATATGTATTTTAAGTACATCTTCTATCCCACAACTTCTTTAAAGTCAGAAAATATCTCTAACTTCAAATTCCTTATCTTAAAAATGATGGGTTTTCACCATATAATTTCCAGTTACATATCCATAATTTATGCTTCTATACAACTGATATGTATATATCATTAAAATTACAATTTTCACAATATTTATCTTTGAAAATGAACAAAATAGACATATTTAGAATTAGTCACTTTCAAATCTATGTAAAGTTCTCTTAGAAGATTGTAACACTGTTATCAGAACATCCTGAAACACACCTCATTTTCAATTATTATATTCTAACAGTAATTGTGTATTTATCATAACCTTCCAAATTTAGTATTTATTTTAGTAGTATTTATTTTCACAATCTTTATGAAAAGTGGCAGTAGCTACATTACAAATCTGAGATCCAATCCAATCATGGTTAATTCTTTTGAAAAGAAAATAATTTCTCAGGAGCAAGTAAATAATTTGTATTTTACTGAAACTTTTAATTTACATCTGCTTTATATAACATTTACTTTCAAATGTACAATGATTTTCTCTTCTTCCTTTGTATGATTTGACATTTAAAAGTGTAAATCTTATTTTTCAATTATTATGAATATTTCTTTATACTTAACAAATGGAGTGAATTAATAATAAAAAATTATTAATTTTATCTTGAATACTGAAAATAATTGTATTCGATTTTGAAAACATGACACATTTTAGTATTGATGGTGAATTTATTTACATAGATGCTAAGAAAAGCAATCAATCACTAATGTAATACAGATTTTATTTGTTTTGTTTTGTTTTTTTTTGTTTGTATTTATTGATTGATTGATTGATGGGTACTGGGGCTTGAACTCAGGTTCTTGTACTTGCAAGGCAGGCAGCAGAACCACTGAGCTAAATCCCCCGCCCTAGTACGGGTTTAAAAGAGGTTAATATATTTAAAAACAATTTAAAATATCGTATATGAAAAGTAGCATTTTTCTCACTGAACTAGGAATTAGCAGATTTGTTTTCTCATCTCATGTCATGAAACATACAAGTTATCTTCTCTACCTAGTTCTAAGAGATTGATTGGTTTAACCTTAACTATCAGAAAATAGAATGAACAAAAA
>NW_022900917.1:11256448-11260161 GCF_012274545.1 Fukomys damarensis | reverse complement strand
AAAACACAAAAAAAAAAAACAAAAAAAAAAAAAAAAAAAAAAAAAAAAAAAAAAAAAAAAATCTGTGCTAAGAGGACAGGTTTTGTTATACTGTTTGTTTGAAGCTGAAGAATAACTCCATATTCTATTCATGGACATTTTGTATTTTTTGATCAAAAGACTTATTTGGAACACAGAGGAGCTCCGACTCTTTACTTGTTCCATGTATATAATCCTTTAGGAGAAGAATAAGATGCTAGAATAAAAGTTAGACAATGTTCCTGAGTTGTGTGCTTCACCAGAATTCATGTAAAGCTTGCCATACAATTAAAAATTTTAATTTAAGAGAAAATATATACTTTATAAGTGTTTCTACTGTCTAAGTCTTTTTTTAAAAAGGTGATCAGAAGTATGTTGCAACTAGGTCATTTTTCTAGGTATTGCAGGAAAAAGTATATTAGAAAATTCAGCAACACATTATCGAGAGGTTCATAAATTATTGTGAAAATTATATTGGTTTAAAATATGCTAAAAATAAGTGAAGATAAACCTTGTATACATAGAAATAATAATGGTCACCATTTGATAATAAAAGTAACCGTGCAACTGAATATGTTAAAAATACAGACAAATTGTTTTATAGGGACGTAGATGTGAAAGATCCAAAATATATTCAAATTCTTAATAATATTGCACTACTTAAGTTTATCAAAACATGCTACATATTCATTTTTAAATTACTTAGAATCTCTGTGTATTTTCCTTATTAAAAAATCTACAAGTAAATAACATCTTTCTGACATCCCAATATGCCTTTGAAAGCTTAAAATCCCATTCATGACACCATACCAATTTATGGGAATAAAATGTCTGTGATCTCTGGCTATGAACAAAAGAAAATACAGTATACAATTTGCATGTGTGTTTACATTCTGTAATTAGCATGTAGCAAGTATCTCTTAATGTTAGCTACTTGTACTATTTTTATTACATTTTAACTAGTTGATTTTAAAGTTTATTATAACTGGTGCCACAATAGACTAATATTTTTTCAGCCATTCTGTAGTACTTTTTTTTATTACATGTGGATAATGTTCAAGTTATCTACTTTCCCCAGATTTCTAATTTACATTTTACTTTTTGAAAAGTTCAAAACATCCCCACATCCTTGACCAAAATAGCACATTTAGTAGCAATGTACAAAATACTGTAAGATATGTAGTCTTATTAGGTTATATGAACACATGAAAGTTATTCAACATATTTTAACACCCTCCTGGAACAGTTCCATTTCTCATTTTTCAAAAGAAGATGCTGCAGACTCAAGGCAAGTTCGACCCTGATTCAAAACCCTTGTAACCACTTTAGAATGAATAGTAAGTATGAATTATTCCCCTTGGGAAACTGAGCAGGGATGAGCTTGTTAGGGAGACATCGTATTTTATAAAAATTTTAAAATTTTCATCAGACTTATAGGTTGAGTATATTTCCTTACTTGTTATGTAGAAAAGAGTAGACAGACTAACTTGGTGGAGAATCACACAATTAATTATTTGATAAGGATTCTAAAATTGATACATGGGTTTTCTTTCTTCCCAGACATGGAACAAATTCAGAAATTCACAGCACTTGCTTAGATAACAGCAGATGCACCCTCAATGCTTGGCGTAACGGGCCTTACAGTTATGGTGTGCTGTAAAATGTCAGGATTACATGAAAATGTGGGGTTTTTATATTCTCTTCAGGGATTCTTACAATTGGCATAATAAAAGTCACCATACGGAAAGAGTTACCATCGGTATGATTAACAGATACCTTTAACACTTCGGAACTGTCTCAGCCTTTAATTTAATTAAGTTTTAATCCTTCATTTCTGACACCTTCAAGTTACCTAACTTATTTTTTTTAGTACCAGAGTTAAATATTAAGAACCATTCAGTTTATACATATCTCACCTTTTTTGTTTATATATTCTCTTGGACACAAGTATTTTTGATGTTTTTAATTTCCATCCTCATGAAATATCTTTATTACAATTTCACCATAATATAAAACTGACAATATTAATAGTCTCTTAATAATGATAAAATACTAATCACATACTTTTTACATTTATTGTTAAAGATTACTTATATCCACTATGATGCTTTCTAAAATAAAAAGGAGTAACTGTTTGTATAATTTTAACCATGGTTACTCTCATTTAATTATGTGTAGTGGAATATATTCTTCCACTACAAATTTCATTAACACAGTGAATAATTTTAAATTCATAACTCCCAGAAACTTGAGATTAAAATTAATTTTTTCTCATCCCTGTTATTTAGTAGTTACATTTTATCCAAAATATTCATTACAAGACTTTATTCCAGCTGGATTCTACTTAAACACAGATGAACTCTGATGGCAATTCAATGCAGGGTTATACAGCTAAATTCATGGCAATTTATGGAAGTAAAACACTCATAACCTAATTTGTATGTATGTTTTACAGGCCAATTTATCTTTTCTGACCCATTTGAACAGTTCTTCTTTCTCTGCCCAGAAAGTTGATCTAAATAGATTATATCTCTGCTACATAAATTGTGGCAATGCACCAGCAGAAAAAGAGTATCAGAAAACATCCTAGACCCACTAAAACTAAAAACTTTGGTTTAACCAAGTCTTAGCAGTATTTTATGTTGTGAAACACTGGTCTCTACACGAGAGTCCTTTATCCTTCAGACAGCTCCAGCAGGAGGATACAGGGGAGGTGGAAAGTAAGATCAGATTTTTTTCCAAAGGGTCCTTTCACTATTCCATTGACTGGAGTTGGACAGAACACTTACTTGCAAGGATATAAGAGCAGTCCTTTCAAGTCAGCCTATTCAAATGATTTTGTGTACATTCTGTTTCCTTTATCCCATTATTCTGTGTAGGAATCATGACCGCCCAGCTGTTAATACCCTAGGTTATATCATGATCCTTTGTGGTTCTTTTACAAGTATTTATTTAGACACAATCTCTTTGTAAATACCCGCCTTTATTAGCACAATCTTCCATGGTTTTAAAATGGATTCTGATGGGCTCATCACTGGTACATAAAATTCAGTAGAGATTTGATTTCAAGTATAGTGTTCAGGCATCAAATTCAACATCTCATTAGTTATTGCATTTGTCACACTTTGTAAGGTAGGGTATAGACAGAATTATGTATGGCTATTATCATCCTACCATTGGCTGTTCACGCATATTTTTGGAAAAGTTTTGAAAAACTGGATCAAGCAACTTTTCTAGCAACTATTTTCCCCAAAACTTCAGATAATTCACAAGGAGACAAAAAATATTTAATGAATAGGCTGTAGTAAATTAAGGGAAAAACTCATGAAAAAATACAGAGCTAACACAAATTTGAGATGAATTTAATGTTGCATATCATTTTGTTCACGCATATTTTTGGAAAAGTTTTGAAAAACTGGATCAAGCAACTTTTCTAGCAACTATTTTCCCCAAAACTTCAGATAATTCACAAGGAGACAAAAAATATTTAATGAATAGGCTGTAGTAAATTAAGGGAAAAACTCATGAAAAAATACAGAGCTAACACAAATTTGAGATGAATTTAATGTTGCATATCATTTTGGAATAACTTACATATGAGAGCAATAGATCAAACTGTGTGTGTGTGTGTGTGTGTGTATATATACTATATATACACACACTCTCTATAATATAATATAGAGATTATATATAGT
>NW_022900917.1:11238614-11256281 GCF_012274545.1 Fukomys damarensis | reverse complement strand
TATATACTATATATACACAATCACTATAGTATATAATAGAGAGAAATTATATAGTGAATTTCCAATATTTGAAATTCTATTGGTAATATTATTTAAAATTATACACAGGTGTCTTTACCTTAAGAGATTTGCGTACAATTATGGTATACTTTCTTATAAAGGCTCCAGAAGGAGTAGTACCGCTTATTGATAGTTTGGGTAATAAGTAGCATAGGTGTACTTTTTTATTAAAGTCATAAACTATCCGTGTGAAATTGTTTCTTTCCTTTCTGCAAATGGAGAAATGGAGAAGGGCTAGCTGGTATGCCCAGGTCATGCATATGCTAATTTATTATTTTCATTAATTTGACTCTGAGACTTCAATACCAGCATCTACGCCACCACCTGATTATGAATGAAATTTCTAGATTCAGTCACAAGTCTCAATTGTGTATCATGGAGAGGCAGAACTAGATGGGATCAGTGTATCTTATCCTCATTTATACTTTTTAATTCAAGGGTAATACAAACTATAAATTATAATCAGTATCTCATTTTAAGGATGTTTTACTTCAACATGGTTTAGAAACTTGATGAAGTAGGTTTAATATAGAAGAGAGCTATGGAGTATATTTCTCTGTCTTTCATATAGTCTCATGGTTGAAGCATAATAATAGGTACTTTATCTTAAAGGTATGAAGACATGAATTAAAGGAAGTATAGAAAATGCCAATTGCTGTATGAAATGCAATTCATCATCTATTCTTTCTATTAAAATTACATTTGGCTGCATTCCTTTTTTAATGGAAAAGTCAAGAAGAATTCAAACTTTTTTTCTTAATGTGAGCCTACTCGAGGAAAACTTCCTAAACTCTCTAGACTCCAAATAAAAGTCAAGTTTGAAATCACTGTCATTTTAATATCATTTACTATTATGAAGAAATGCCATCTTAAGAGCATTTTAAAGAAAGATCAAGCATCGACACTAAAAAGCAATAGTCCGTGATTTAGAAGACAAATGATGTAATTGGGAAGAGAAAAATACCCTATGCAGTGCACCCCAAACCTAACACCATGCTGCTCTGCCATATATGAAAGGTCTGTTCTTCCTAAAATTGTAAAGATTAATTGTGTGATTTCACTCTGTGCACAGCGGGATAGCCATATGCTCTAGAAAACTATATGCAAGAAAAGCAGCTTGTTACAAAAGTGGGTGAAAATGCCCTGAAATAGTTTTGAATAAGATAAAAATGTCTTTAACATAGGACCATTTTCTTCTACTCAAAAGGCAGAGGAGTCTGCTCCTCTCCAGTTTCGAGCACAAATACAAAGTCTATCCCCTTCAAAGTATTCTACAAAGGAAGAGGATTTAAAACTCTTACACATTACCTTCACTTGACCAACTTGTTCACAGTTAAAATAATATGCTCTAATAACAATTTGGGGGAAATTAGCTACATGTAAAGCCGTTTTCCTCTGTGATCTCCAGATTTAGCCTATCCTTTTCTATCAGTTAAACGCATATTATTATTATCTTTCCTTGCTTACTCACTCTACTAAAAAAAAGGAGAAATCTTATAACCTTGTAAAGAATAAGCTATGAACTACCTATGTTTAATAATGGTGAGAAATGTAATATGGTTATACATAGAAAAAAACCAAAATTAAGAAATGAGACCATTGTTAGGGGACAAATAGAGTTAATGTAAAAAGATGTAGGTTTTCTTACAGACTTACAGTGTAACAGGAACACTGGATCCTCAAAAACTTAAAATCTCAGCATGTCTGCAGAGGACTAATTTAAAAGCATGGTTTGAGGGATAGTATTAAATAAAAATGTTAAAATGATTATTTGCAGAGGGCTAGGGATTTAGCTCAGTGTTGCAAAATGAAGGAAAAGAAAGAAAATATAAGAAAAGAAAAAAATGGAAATAAAGTCTTGTAAATAGGGAAGGGTGAAGGGGTGAAAAGAAGGCAGGGTATGGGGAAAAATGAGAACCGACATATACTACATAAAAGTACAAGATCCCAATGATGAATGTAACTGTACTGTACACCTAAAAGATACCAATAAACTCAATGCAAAAAATGGTTACTTGCAGATGCCATTTGTGAATAAAATAAATTTTCATTGCTTAATAGTATTGCAAGTGTCTGTAGTAATTCAGAGTACTTTTTTCTAATATTGTTAAAAATGTAGTATAAGCCTATTAACAAGTAATGTCTAACATTTTTTGTCTTTTTCCAAAAAAACCCAATTTACTCAACAATATAAAAAAGATTGGAAATAAAAATATATATTTACTGATATGAAGGACATTATTTTGATTTTGTCACAAATGTGATGAAATAAAATAATGGAATAGAAAATGTAAATAATAATCAATAAGTAATTAGGTTTTAAAACAATAAATTGATACATTTTTGGACATGAATTTTTAAATTGCTATAAATACCAATACTGAACATAATTTACCACTAACTAACCTAAGTAGGGAAAGATAACATAAAAAGAAAAAAGAACAAAAATTGCAAGATTTTGATAAAGTACTATATATATATATATTCAATATTTATATGTAAGAACCCCAACATCAAGAACTACCTGTTACAGGTATATACTTTGGCAATATCAAAGTTTTCACACTCCAAATGAATAATTAATTAAAGAAACTATCCTATAGAAACCATATGTAACCAAATAATTTTTAATGTTTTAAGTTCTCCCATCAGTTATTTATATTTTAGCGATGCTATGGAAATTATTACATCAGCTAGTCTCATAAGGCCCAGAGAATTAAAGCAAACATTGATATAAAAGTTTTACCATTAACATAAAATTCAAAGATAATGATTAAATATTCATTCATAAGAATATTTATTTGGCAATTGTTTTTATTAGCTTTCTTATCACCATCTTTTATTTATCAGTTAGTCTTTCAAAAAGTTGAAATATAATAAGTAAAAGGAAACTTAAGCCTGTCTTTTTTTATATATATTAATGGCCAAGGTGTTAAAAAATACTCATCTTAGGGTGCAGAATTTAGGGTAAAATTTTAAATTATGAGCTAAAATTTGACTTGATAGTTATTTCATCAGTCAGCCAGCAATTGATTCTTCTGGAAGTATCATGATGAGCATAAGCAAGACCTGAAAAGTTATCATAATTAAGGCTGATCCAGGAAATTTATGTGTGCTACCATATGCTCCCATTCTTATGCTTCCCACCACTAGAATGGCTCCTATGGAAGATGAGTTTCACTTTTGCCTTATTATCTGAGATGGTTTATTAATGTTATTCTTACTGTAGTGGAGGACCAGCTCCCCTAAGGAATGGTAGGGTAGGGGCTGTTCCATAATGGCTGCTGTCTTTCCATGATATTCTCCTCATTTAAACTCATTCCACTCAGTCTAACAGGAATAACTCAGAACTTGTTAAAACTGCAGAATCTTGAGTCCTATTTCAACAGAGTCAGCTCTCACCCTGCATTTAAATAAGGCTGCTATTCTGTGTCTACACTGAGGTTGGAGAAGCATCGACTAAGAAGCAGATGCCAGGTCATTATTACTGTAAACCACACTTCTGAATAATTGTTCTGTCTGTTCCTATTTAAAATTCCTTCTGCAAATTTTTATTTATTTACCTCTCTATATTAGATAATAACTTTTTTCCTTGAGAACGTCTTTCATTAACTCAGACTAAAATGAAGTTCTTTTCTGAGGTCGTTCAGCCAAATTTTCTATTTCTCTGTTTTTCACCTAATTTATATCGCTCTACTGAGCAGAAATCCAGGAAACTTAGATTTTCTTTCTTAACCTAGCAACTCGGTCTCGGTTTGGTGTATTCTTCTCCACAGACTATCTCCTGAGCATGGCAAAGCCTCCTTCCAAGAGCATATGCACCTCCTCCCTGTTAAAAATTTAAAATTTAAACTCATCATTGTGTCTAAAATGCTACTCCACTGAGGCCTTTCCTGAGCATCCACACTAAGGTAACCTCTGTTTAGGACTCAGCCTGTTTTCTTGTTCTGCGGATTCTTTATAACCATCAGAGAATCATTTGTGTAATTGTCTAGGATCTCTTCTCCCCAAAGAATTGGAAGTTCAGTGTAGCAAGGTTTGCTCAGCTTTCTTCAGTATTGTATATTCAAAGACTGGTGCTAAGCAGGGTAAGCAGGGAAAAAGAAAGAAAGAAAAGAGAAACAATAAAGGAAGCAAGGAATGAAAAAATGAAAAATAAAAACAAAAGGAAGAAAAAAGGTAACGGAAAAATGAAGAATAAATAACTAAACTGTGCAATGTGGTACTAAATCAATTAAGAATAACATTTCCTTAGGGGTAATTCTACCTAAGAAACGAACTGGAGTTGGATGCCTAAATAGATTTTGGGGGTGGAATTTAAGGCTTAGATATGTACATTGGGAAAATGTATATCGACTGAACTCACATTTACTAAGATAAGTGTACTGTCAACCTGTAAAGTTATTGTTGGCCACAAAAGTCATTTCTATACTTGTTTTTAGGTAATTTATAAACTCCAATACTCATAAAATAAATACATGTCACCTCAAATATCAAGAGAAATTTTGAGGTAAAAATAAATAACTTAATTGATGTGCAATATTGCAAGTTAGAATCGGACATTTTAATAGTAGAAAAGGGCTGGGGATTTAGCTCAGTGGTTCTGTTGCCTGCCTCCCAGGTGCAAGGTCTCAAGTTTGATCCCAGGTACAAAAAACCAAACCAAACCAAACCAAACCAATCCAAACAAACCAAAAAAAGAGTAGAAAAGACAGTAACAATCATATTTCACAAGCATTCTTTGATGTTTAAAAATACTGTTGTCCGTCCATCAACCTATGTTTCTATGTCTTATTGTTGAGAATTCACTGTTTCCTGAAGCACACACTATATATTTGAACAAAACTGAATAGTAGAGCAATTCTGCTTATATAAAGCTGCTTTGTATCATTAGTGCTTCCACAGACTTAACTTCTACAACCTATGCACAGTACACATTTGATCTCTCTTACACATCAGAACATACTGCATGTTTAACAACAAATACACCTCACTCTCTCCCAGATCACATACTCATTCTGTGATAATTATCTCGCAATAGACCAGTAACTTTTCTCTGTACTCTTGTACCTACAAATTTTCCCATGAGAACAGACAATGTCTAGTATTTCGAATTCATCACATGTTCAGCAAGAGATAAACGATTTAATGAGAACACAATAATTGCTTACTTGATGGATATGTCAGTATCCACCAAAATATATTTAAGTAACAACTCATAAATTAATCTCTTCAACATGACAAAGTTTATGAATACTAAAACAAAACAAAACTGAAAGATGCCTTGGAAATATAGCTTTGTGCTCAATAAAAGTATTCATAAAATTCTTGAAAACAGTATCAGTTGCTTTAAACAGTTGAAAATACTTAAAGTACATTTTTTCACAGCATCATATAACATAGTGCTAGGCACATCGTAGGCACTTAAGAACTATGCCACACAGTAGGCTTTTTTTGCTGTATTATAGCATTGAACTTAGTTTCAAATCATGGACTCTTTACTTCTGAAATAAATGAGAGTCAGGATAAGTATACGGTTTAATGGTCTGCTGTTTCTAATTTGTGTGAAGCTTTGTAAATGTTCAGGTGAGCTTTGTTGAAAAATAAATAAATTATGATATACAAGAAAGTTCTTGCATTTGTTCACAATGAAACTGCTGACCTTAAATGAATAACCATTCTTTTCTTAAAGCTGAAAATAATAATTTACTTCTTATTTAAAACTGATGATTGAAGTAGATTTTAAGTTATAGTTTTGAGGGAAAGATGTCTATATCATATTTAATCACAATTAAACATAATTTCATGATACATTGCTAACCAACTAAAACCCTATTGACATAAATATTAGTATTAAAAATACTGTGAAAAAAGCCGGACCTGGTGGCACAAACCTGTAATCTCAGCACTCGGGAGGCTGAGGTAGGAGGTTTGCTGTGAATATGAGACCAGCCTGGGCTACGTAGTGAGTTCCAAGTCAGTCTCAACTACATAGTGAGGCCCTGTCTCAAAAAACCAAACAAAAAAACAAACAAACAAACAAACAAAACTGTGAAAGAATAGACTATGGCCTGGTAAAACAAACACCAATAATGTCGAGAATATTCTCATAATACATATTTGACTCCACAAGACGCTATAGTTATCGACTTAATTTCGCCTCAGAAATAGAATAAAAAAGAATTAATATTTATTATATATGATACTATATATACATATATATCAAGAAATTCATTAATCAGTGGACTGAAATTGTTGACATATTGAGTAAATAGTAGCAATAGCTTTCCACTCTAATCTCTAAAGGAAAACAATGTCAAAATGTATTACTCGTAAATAAACATATTAATTATTATTTTAAAATGGTATAATTAACAATTTCTCAAGGAAGAATGCCCGTTTATTCTTATATTCAGTGCTACTTAAACCTTATCAAGACATATTATAAAACTTTTCATGGGTTTGACCCTAAAAGAATCTTGAATGAATGAATTAATTAATATTAGGCTGGGAATAGGAAGATGGGTTTTTATACAGTCTTGGCCAGACCGCAATTTCCTCTATAATCAAATGATGTTCTAATAAATGATCTGAAAGATCCTATTTAAGTATAAAAGATGACTCTAGAAATGCAAGACATTTTACTCATTACATTTAACCATATTGCTACATAAGATATTCTTATATTTTAAGTTAATTTTAAGTTTAAATTGCTTAGAGTCATTGTACTGTACTACACGGTTTAGGAATTATTCAAAATATAATTGAAGTAAATATCAAGACATAATTTGAAAAGCGATGTGAAATTCAACAATTCTGATGAATTTAAATATATAATTATATATTTTATCTAATTTTAAACATCTGAATATTTTGAATAAAAAATTGTCTTAAAATGTATTAATATCAATGTAACACTTCTTTTAAATGTATTTGAACACTTCCAATATTTATTTTGGCTATAGTTTCATATTTCTATTCAGCACAAATATCCATGCGAAACATTTTATATGAATTTTAGTAATATAAACACAATTTACTAGCTTCAAGTTGTACTCATCCTTCAAGAATTAAAAGTTTATCTGTGCAGCCTTTCTGACTTTTTCCATTCAGATGTAGTCAGTCTCTCCACTGTATTTCAAAACATTTCACAATTATTGTTATAGCTCTGCTTCTTCATATACATTTTAATTATTATTTTATTAGTAATCTGGACTAGTCCAAGGCAAAGATGAATGAGTATGTATTGAACATCATATCAACACAGGTCTTAATTATTTTACACATTGCCCTGTGAAGAAGCTCTTCCCAGTTACTTGACTGTAACTTGGATACTAAACTTATTTCTCCAGGGTATAGAGTCAACGAAGGGAAACATTTTCACTTAGTGTAGTTTTATGGCTGGAAAACTGTGTTGATAGTGAAAAACTACATTTATATGGAGCGAAAATACCTGAGATTCTCAGCACATCCTTCATGATCATGTTTACTCCTCCTAGCAGCCCTAACGTAATACCATGGTACTCCAGCTAGGGAAATGGAGCTTTAACATGGGGTTGAGCTCTGGAAGTTCACGTGACCCAAGCAAACTCTCCCACATAATAGGCTGCAAAGTGCACTAAAGCTCAGTGAAAAAATGGGCTGAATTCTTACTTTGAGGGCTTTAGATATTAATATAGAATAGTGTGTGTTGTCAATGCATAGTTTTAAGAACATCTAAAGAAACATTCATTAGTACTCTTTTTCTCTTTTACTTTTTAAATTTCAGTATCCAAAGACTTTTCAAATAAAAGAATTGAAAATGGTTTTGTATAATTTAAGAACAAGTAGAAAATGAGCATTTTATTTTAAAAGGAAAATTTAAGTGGAATTATGTTTTTAAATTGAATAACTACAGTAAAGTAAGAAAATTAATTGGAACAATACCCTACAGAGAACTGTAAAAATCTTTGTAACTATCCCAAATTTTAAAAAGCATCCATTAATTTGATAAATGTTACTTTTATATTATAGAATGAATTAAGGTTTAATTTAACATAAATTAATACACAAGTCTGAGTACACACACACACACACACACACACACACACAGGTATAAAGTATCAAACACTGAAACCTCAGTTTCCTTACTTATTCTGTGTTTGTAATAACACTGATGTCAATTATAAACTCTGGAATTGCCTCAGGTTATTGAAAATAGATAAATTAGAGAAATCAGTAATGATCAAAAGACATTATAAAAATGAAAGTTTAACTACAGTACGACTAGATTAAAATCTGAAAAATTCTAAATAATCGCAGAATGCTAAACTGCATGACTGCAGATATCAAAGAAAGAAATATAGCTATCTGTCATATTTATGGTTTAGATGGCAAACAACTTCAGTAAAATAACATCTATTACATCAATATTTGTAAATATTTAATTTATTGACTTTATACTTTACTGGTGTTTAATTATAAATTTCTTTGATGTTAGAGATGTTCAAAAGATATAAGCTAGGGATTTATATTGTTTCATGTAGCAAGTTTTTTAAAAGTTAAAACAGCAATATATTACTGTGAATTCATGAGAATAGTTTTGCTTTTGAAAAGCTGTTTACAAATACACTGGTGAGCCATGACAAAATAGTTATCTTAAATACAGAAATACATAGACATTTTATTATAGTAAAGGAGATAATTTCGAACTTTCAGTACTGTAAGTGGGTTTTTCTAGCAGTAACACTGTGAATTTTCTTTTCCATATTCACAAATATTTTCTACATACACCTGAGGGTCAGCAACTGTACTAGGCACTGTGAATGCAGAATGAATGATCGCACCACCACCAAAAACAGCCTCAGAGAACACAAAATGTTCAGGAAAAGTGAGAGCGCTGATAATTATAAGCCAAGTTAAGTTTAGGTTATAGTGGCAGGTTATTAATGGAAGATCTAATCTTTCACAGGGAACAATTTAATTCTGAAAGGAGAATTATAGTGTTCTTTTTGAAAGAAAGAGAGAATAGCTTATGAGAATGGCTATAGGTAGAAAAGAAGAGGTTTACTTCACACACTAAAAGAAATTATTTGGCCAAGAGAAAGAATTCAAAGTGTTGTGGGCACTGAAGACCCTGTGGTTTCCTAAGTCAGCACCAAGACTTGGCTTTATTCCTAACATCATTTAGAAAACCTTGAAACTTCGGAATGTTTGCTGATGAATAATCAGATTTTATTTTTAAATTACTTATTCTAACTACATTATGAAGAATGGATAAAAGTATAAAAGCTAATTTTTTGTAAAATGTATATGCCCTATAACTCCATTAGGATTCTGATCGGCTATGAGTTTTACAAAAACCTCCTTTAACCACCATATAGTCGTCCCTATGTTCACTGTTTCAACCTCCTGAAGGAAAGTGTTATGTATTATTTATCTTTATTTCTCTTAGAACAAAACATGGCACTCAGTAAGCCCTTTAGACATGTTATGTGAACTAGAATTAGTTTTTCTTTTAAGGAATCCTGCTTTGAGGTCAGGTTATACCAACTTAGATATTTTGATCCTTAAAAATCAAATCTTTGAAGATTGTTTTGTGTCTGAAAATTAGCTATATATGAAGAACTTTTTCAACCATTAAGCAATACACATAAGACAACAAATTTCCTTCATTCTTAACACTGACATTTTTGAAGAGGTTGTCATGTAAATGATTTTGCTCTAAAGCATAAGAGATAAGTAAATAAAATCACTGAGATGGTCATGGTTTACTAGGAGAACTCTAAGAGCCAATTTTAATTAGATATTTTTAAAAAGTATGATTTAAGTCACTATGAATAATAACAAGCATACCCCTATTTTCCACATAATATTTTACATTTAAATTAAACTAAAATAAGGAAGAGGTGTTTATTTGTGACGTACATGGCACCACTGAATAAATCTCTTACTGTTTTAGAAATAATATGGGAAAGGTTAAACAGGTATTGGTTCTTAAATAGCATTGAAGATTATAATAGCAAATGAAAAGTTGTGAGTAGTGATTTCTAATCTGCGAAGAGAGTATTCTACATTTAATTGAAAATTACATGAACATTCTTGAAAATCTTATATGGAATCATTTTCAAATCACTTTATTTAATCTAAAAATGTATTACTACCTTATCTTTTCTCAGTCTGATTTACTGTTCCATGCTCTACAAAATATTAATTTATAAGTACAGAGCCTGTGACAAAACATGAGGGCAAGTAAGTAGCATATGTGTGATAAATAATATTTGCAATAAAACTTACATCATAAATTTTCCTATTTCTATATGATGAATGAAAATTTTCATTTTTTTAAAAATTTTGGTTAGCATGTAATTTTCCAAAGGAAGTAAATATATATATATATTTATTTCACAATATTTTAATTAAAATTTACCCATATCTATTTCCTAGTAATAAGAAATTGAACTGTCTACTTAATTAACTAAATTACAAGTTTCAGCATGTCCCCTATATTCTTACAATATTTTAAAGCATAAAAGTAAACAGATATTCATAGATGTAAATTTAACCCTTTAATAGAGATTAATACATGCTAAAAACTCATTTTAGAATGTGGGAGATTAGATAATCAAAGGAAAAACTTTCAATATAAATTCTGATTGAAAAATGAGCTTCTGAAATATTTTTTTATGAATTGCAATTAATTCATTTAAAAATATATTGATTTCTGTCCTTCTGCCCTAAGAATGAAACAGCTTTTCATTATTATGACACAGTCAGTGTAAACCATGACTGAATACTACATAAACCATAGCCAGTTTAGAGAATACATGACGATGTGTTGGAAAAGATATAGACATTTATATTTGAAATATGTTCAATAAGTTGATGTTTCCATTGCTGCATCTACTAATATGAGTTAACTTTTATTCAGCGCTGCAATGACTTTTTCTTAAAGGGCTCTATGCAACAAGTCAGCAAGAAATAGAAAAACATGTTTGCTACACTATTTTATAACAGATAGACTTACATAAAGTAAACATTGACTTATATTAATTTTCAGTTACTGAGTGGAAAATTACCAATATATGATTTGGTTTAGTGATACTTTTTTTCTCTTAAAAATAAATTAGAAATTTAAGAAATGTTTAACATTGGAGCCATAAGACCAATCAATAGCTGTTACCTTTTGAACAGGAGAAATCTACTTTCAGTACAATCATGATTCAGGCAATAGGAAATTCAGAAAATGAAATACCACACTATATAAAACAATACCAAACGTGTTTCCATTTTTTCCATCCAAAGCTTCTATTTTCTCAAGTATTAACTGTCACTCGTATAATATCAAAATCCCATGCAAACACTGAAAATCGCTATATGGGACCAATCGTCTCCGTGTAAATATGTGCAGGTATGAACAGAAGCTGGCTACTTTATTTTCTGGGTATTTCAGCATCATGAATGGTAGTTAACAACAAAGAAGTATTTAGTACTAGTTTGTACTGTCTTATAATTGCATTATTTTATTTTTATTCTAACCCCCTCCCCCTCCAACATTCGCACCGCACTTTTATTTTTCTTTTAATCTTAATTTCTGTGCTTTCAAATTACTCAAGTTTTGACTGCTGCTATCTCTATTGCTCAGCTATTTAACCTACATGTGACTCTCAGTTCATTATCTAATGAGAATCATTACAAAAAGATAGCTTTGGCTGTAACTAAATGGGGACAAGTAAAATAACATCCAATACCTCTATGAGTAACAACTGCAAGTTCTTTAGTTCTTTCTATCTGCTCAGCATTTCTTGGTCTTCTCCTTGTACTTTGTGTATCTGCTTGATGAGGAGAGAGCCCGTCCTTGGATGTGTTGGGGTCCAAACCTGAATTTCTGAGATTCGTAACTTGCACTCGCTGTTCCTCGGAAACTCTATGGATGGTGACAGCTGTAACACTGGATACAGTAACATCTGCAGGTGTGCTAGCAACAGCAATAGCACCAGTGGTAGTCCTGTTACGCTCCTCTAACTCACCAGTGGAGGTAGTGTGGGTCAATGTAGAAGAACCTGTGGGACACAGTAGCACTACATGCTAACTTTTTCTTTTAAATTTTGTTTTTTTTCTGATAATTTTAATAAACTATTTTTTCTTCTATTACCGTTAAGGATAACCAACATGAAGAGGCAAAACACAGACACGCCACTAAAATGAGCAGCACACTCAAACTGTCGACTTGTTTGTACCAATCAACCTATGGATATATATTACACACAAAATACAGCACATTTTCACTGAAATATATTGGGGGGGTGTGATGGAGTAAACCCTTTCTGGAGTCCTGAACTGTGTTTTCTTCTTTTTCTCTTTTAATTTAGATATGAATTTTAGCAACATATGCCTGGAAATCAAGTTTTGAAGGAAAGGGAAACTAGATAACCACACTTTTTTCAAAAGTATGTTTTGAATAATTTGTGCCATATCCCTTCATACTTGCTGGGAAAAGGATAAAAACTCTATTTTAAGATAAGCAAGGGAAGAACTGAAAATTTAAAATCAAAGGAAAAACGAAAACAAAATAATGGAATAAACTAGACTGAAATTACCATATGTAAATATATATTTTAACCTCACTTGCCAAAATAGCATCTGATATAGTAAAATATTCAATACCATGAGCTATATGTACTTTTAAATTTAACACATTCTCTGAAATTAGTTAATATTTTTCATTATTTCTAAATAAAACTTTAGATTAACCAATGTCCAACTAATTAAAATGAAGCAAATTATTGAATTTAAAAGTGACTGAAAACTACCAGCAGATAAGCAACTTTTGTTCATACAAAAACAGTAGTAAGTAATGATCGGGAATTTCCAAATATCTCATAAACATTTCATAATATGTGCATATTTCCACCACATATTATAATTATATACAATATTATCAAACTTTATCTTTATTGGAGTTTTATTATTTAAATACATGTGTTCAAGGGGTAAGGATGTAGCTCAGTGGTAGAACACTTGCCTAAGATTCTTAAGATCCTAGATTCAATCCCCAGTGTAGCAAAAAAAAAAAAAAAGGGGGAGAAAGAAGTATTTTCACTGCTGAATTAGAATTTTATTTATCTCTTCACTTACATTTGGTAAAAGCTTTCCCTCATAGTGCATGGTTCTTACATAATAAAAAAAAGCTAGTGTTAAAATGACAAAAACACAAAATTGAATGTTACATATTTAAAAGGACCTTGACACCAAAAATGCTAACAAGATAAAAAGAATGAATTTCAGAGCTATGTCACTACCTAGGAATCATAGCTTCAGGATAAAAACTCCTGAATATGTTTGTAAGCCAGTGAGCTGTAATTGTATGTATGTTCCTTGACATTTCAAAATTCTATCCACAATGTTTAATTAAATATTTTAGACAAATTTAGAAATATTTTTGTCATTTTGAAAGAGTAAAATAGCATGATCACTTAATATGGTTGGAGAATGCTGTATTTTTATTCTTTTGTGTTGTAAGTAGGTGAGTAGTAGGCCCATTAATTCTGCTTTTTGGATAAAAGTGAAAAAAAACAAACATGATGTTTTTCATTTGTAGACATGTAAAGAATACATTTCTGCTACTACATTTCTTACAGCCTATGTTTTCATATATTATCTGAATTTAATGTAGATGTAAAAAAATTTAAATGTTACTTATACTTTAGGGAACCAGAGGTGATAGTATAATAATTATCAGATTATTCTAAATATTTTGAAATATTTTATAACATCAATCTTAACAGACTATTATATACATATTATTTTATGAAGATTATGATCCATTAAAATCTTGATGGTTATATACATCAGCCAGTAATATTTATTAAGAAAACATCTAATAATGTTTTTTATTTAATCAAACAATTGATCAACAACTGCTAAAAAATACAATCATGTTATAGTTGGCCTCATGGCAATCACTACTTCTGTGATACTCAGGTGATTATTATTATGAAAAAAGATCCATATCCCTGTGCAAATAATTGAATTGAGTGCTGTAATTTGGAAAGAACATAGGAAATAGAATGAAAAAGTAGTATCTTAAAGTTATTCATAACTTTATCATAACTGCCAGATTCCCAGTGTTTAAAGAAGGAAACCAGCCGGGCCGGACTATACCTGTAATTTCAGCACTCTGGAAGGCTTAGTCAGGAGAACTGTTTGAACCCACTCTGAGCAATTTAGCCACCTAGTGAGACCAAGTATCGGAATAAAATAAAATAAAAAGATAGGGCTGAGGACGTAGCTCAGTGCAAAATCCTTGGGTTTAATTTCCCGTACCACAAAAAGTTAATAAATAATGCCTAACAACCTAGGTTTTAAGTGGAGGAGGAAATAATTTTACTAGAAACATGTATTGCTACTTGTAATAAAAGAGTATGAGAAATCATGGAATTTCTACTCTTTCTAATATGAGTATTCCTATTTTAACAAATTAATAAACTGAATTTTTATATTTCATCAGGTAGCTATTATGATCTGAAAAAAAATTTCTTGCAGTTAGGCACATATAGTTATTTGCTAATTCTTAGGAACCAGTTTAGAATGAGTCTATAACATATCATTCAAAACACCCACCTTCCAGAAGATCCCTGGAAGTAAATAAAATTCCAGACCAAAAGCTGGAAGTTAAAACTGATGTTTAGTTCTATTTCATCTCAGGATTGCTAGCAATCCGAGTCTTCAAATTTTCTGCCTTAGAACTATAACTCCTATCAATGATGGCAGTGATTCTGTATTATTTCCTTACCCTGAAATTGGTATAGGATTTAATGTTCAAAGAAAGTATTGAAGAATTCTTTTTAAAAATCAAACTCTAACTAGATATATATTTCAACCAAATATTTAACTAACCAGTTCTTACGTTTTAATATGTGCTGTTTTCATGTTTTCTGTTTCCCTAAAATACGAGGTAAGCTTATAGAGGTTGAAACACTGTATATCCTGTTTATTGCTGAATTCCTGTTACAGTATCTAGAAAAGTGCCTGGCATACAATAGATGTTCATTCTTCAAAAGAAAGTATAAATGGATGAATGATTTTAATAATGAGGCTAAAATCATAGTAGAAAAAATAGAAAAGGGTAAATGTCATACAATATGACATTTATAATAGATACCAAGGCAACGTCACATTGGAAACACTGACCAAAATGAAAGGAAAATCCAAAGAATGAAGAAGAAATAATGAATTTTGTTTTTTAATTTTCAAAAAATTCCTTTTGAAAAAGTGTGGACTCTGAAGATTTGGTTGCATAAGTAAGAATCACTTGGAGATTTTTGTTGTCATTCCCAAACATAAAAGTTTACTTTAGTGATGTGAACTGGGTTTGTTTATGAATGTAAAATGATACATTTGTTGTTACCAAAAAGGTAGGATTTCATCTGCTTTTAAGTAGGGAAGTTTGATACATATAGTGAAGCTAAAAAGAAATGATACCTACTTGTTCTGTAAGTCAATAAATGACTCAATATCAAACAATTATAAATGTATAGGTATAATCATTTTATTTAAAATATAAACCAATTTAGAAAGTTCACTTTATGAAACAGATTTCTGAATCATCAAATTTCATTACTTAACATGTTAAAAATCACTCAAGGTTTTTACATGAGTAACTGTAATGTGATAACGGCAAGGCTGGAAAAAGCCTGAAAATTATGAAAAGCAACAATCCAGTTTAAATATATAATATAGCTTATCCAAAATTAAAATGCGATAATTTACTTTCTTTCTTAATGAAGTATGCAACACAATTACGTAAACATTATCCTTGATAGCACAGTTAAATGCATACAAGAAGACATACAACTCAAATTAAAGGAAGAAAATGTACATTCAGAAAACTCATACTTCATTTGAAATCAAATCATGTATACAAGAAGCAATTTATCACAATTAGATTAACCTGTCATTAAATTATTTTATATATAATTTTAAATAAGATGTTTACAATATAAAAAGTATCTGAAATATATTTAACAGAACATTTTCCAATACAACAAAAATAAAATGAAATGATTTACATATATAAACATGCTTCTGTAAATAATAATTTTATGTCACATTTGAATTCATGGTAATGGAAAAATGATGTTGTGCATGCAAATTATTAATTGATTTCATAATATTGCATAAAATATTAAATTAGAATTTTATTGTGTATTTTAAGAAAATTAAGCTTAGATGGATTTTTAATTTCAGCAATATGTCCACAAAAGACTAACCCTGAGGCTTTAATAAATACATAATTTAGAAAATGTACAAAGTCAAACCTCAAGTCAAAACTAAATTAAAATTCCTTTTTATTCAAGTAAATTTTTAGTCCTATAGATTATTTTCAGATTTGGTATGTTGCTTGGATGCAACTTCTCATAAGAAAACAAAATATGCTGCCAAAGATGCACGTGGGTTGTCACTGTGTGTGTGTGTGTATATATATATGTATATGTGTGTATATGTATATGTGTGTATATGTATGTGTATGTGTGTATATATGTGTGTATACGTGTGTATATGCATGTGTGTATAAATATATGTATGTATATATGTGTGTTGTATATGTGTGTGTTTGTGTATATATGTGTGTGTATATGTATATATGTATGTGTGTATGTGTGTGTGTGTGTGTGTGTGTGTGGAGATATATATCTCCACACACACACACACACACATACATAAGGCTTCAATAATTACTATTTTCAACATAATTCAAACTATTCAAAGATGTTGCTTTTATATATCTAAGTTTGGCACATTATTTTATACAAATTAGCTTCCTATATCATGTTCCTTCCTTTAATTTTATTTGAAACATTTGAATAAAAATTTAACAGAATAGTAATAAAGACAAGGAAAATGTTATAAACATTTAAAATGAAACCATGCAAAACAAAAATGTATATACACAAAATAAAGTCGTACCAAAAATACCTAAATACTACTGTGACAATTCCATGATATTTGTTGCTTAATAGGATATAATTCAATTTTTTGTTGTTTTTCTTCTTCTATTCCACATTACTTACATGAATAGCATAGGAAAACATGCAAACATGAGAACATTTGAAAAGTAATTAAATATGAATATATGGTAAAATAAAGACATCGATCTGTTACATGTCAACTCACCATTTTTACTAACTGTAGTATACTTGGGAAAATAAAGTACTTTGTATTTCAAACATTAATTCCAGCATCTTAAAATTCACATAGTCTGGTATTTAATAGTTTAAATTAGTAGATATTTGTATTTTTCAATATGCAAGTTAGAGAAGAAATGGGAAAACATGGATATAGAAAGTAGTGCTTAAAAGTGCAAAGATAACCAAAATGTAAAAACTTTTGATCAATTGTTACTCCCTAAAAGAATTTTAACTGGATTTTTAAAAATGTCTATATTAGTCTTAAGATATTTTTGCTTTTAAATTAAAATAGCATATGTGTGTTAGAGGTACATAAGATTGTGATGTTTTGTCTTAAAGAATATAGCATACCCTAGCAATGAAACCATTCACGAAAATAAAAAAAAAAATGGTATAACGAGCATGCAAATTTTTGAGATTCTATAAAGTAAAAAGAAGT
>NW_022900917.1:11217099-11238242 GCF_012274545.1 Fukomys damarensis | reverse complement strand
AAAAAAAAAAATCATTAATTTAAGTAACAGATTTTTCTAAGGTGATTAGCTAAAAAATATAGGTATATACAAATTAAAATAGGACTGAAAGCTTAAATACAAGTTGCCTTTCTATATTTATTCACATATTGATATATATTTGTTTTTATTTATGTAATGTTCTTCTATTTAACTTTATAAGTATTGAATAGCAAACAAATACTTTATTTTTCAAGTGGATTTGTTATTGCTTATCAAGCGCAAATGATCTTAATGATGTAATATGCAAAATGAATGAATAAATAAAATGTTTGCAACTTAAGCTAAAATTGATGATAATAAGCTTTGCCAGTAAATTTTGTGCTTTACTAAACCACACTTATTATGAGTAAATAAACTATAAAACAATTATTCAGCAAATCACGTTCTAATCCAAATTGTTTTGCGTGCAACATAAGCATGACAAATTCTGAATTATTTGATACTTTGCTAAACTCAGATGCTAAACACAGTTTAATACTTTTTAAAGATGAAATATGAAAATACCAAAAACTATCAGAAAGCCTTAAGGAGACTAGTGCGTTGGTGAACCATGACAAAAGTATATACATATATAAATGTATGTGTGATATACTAAATATCATCAAAGTTTTGTCATAAAAAGTCTGTCTAATTTGTTAGTTCTTAAAGTTGAATGACAGTATACAGTAAAAAATATATTTTAAATAGCGGGTTGTTAAAATTCTTAGATATTCTTTCTTGAGTGAACATTACTTTCCTCCCATTTGATTCAAATACAAATGTATAATCATGTTTCAGTAACTTTTTCTCCTTTCAATATTGTGGCATCTCCACCATGTAGAGGTGAGTTCTGGGAGCCATTTTTTAATTTTAATTTTTATTTTTATTGGTACCAGGGACTGAACTCGGAACCTTGAGCTTGTGAGGCAGGCAGCGGAACCACTGAGCTAAATCCCTGACCCTAGGGGCCATTTTTAAATTTAATGTGCACATCCAAAAATACATTTATCACTTGAAAGAATCCACAAAGTATCAATTGATCTTTTTTCCATAATTACATGTATTTAACTTTCACAAAGTCTTAGCCAAACTAAAACTTGAAGACCTAAAATCTGAATAAAATTCCTGGCATCACTGCTACATTCATCAGAGAAAGGGAGAGAACGTTCCTGCCACTTCTTTCTGCAAGGGTCAACCAGAACCCTGAAGTTTTAGACCTTTATTTTGGCACCTCCCTTCAGTTAGCTACAGTAGCAGGACTTGTCATTCTAGATTTTGTCCAAACAAACAGAATGAAACTTAGCACACAGTTGCATTATTTCTTTCAAGCAAAATCTTGTGGAACAGCTGGTAGTTCTCATGAATGACTTAAAAGGTATTATTCCGAAAAGGGACATTCTTTATATTTTATACCAAGATGTCATATCAGGAACACCTTTATTCTCACAGTCTAAATGCTTGCAATAATCCGTATGTTTTAACACTGTTTTTAAAGCAAAGCCCGTACCCTTTCCATGTTTATCTTCTACTTCCTCTTGAATTTAGATAAATATGTGGCAGAAGAAAGAGTAAAAATGGTTAAATGTATCGCTGTCTTCCTATTGTACTCTACTGTCTTCATTTAGAAACATTTTATTTTATATTTAGCTACTAATCATTGAGATTTACGTGTAAGATCTGTCAGAATATACATATGAGAAAGAAATTGGATTTGTCCTGACATATTTGAACACCATGTAACACATGATTAGAGTATAATTAAATTTTGTATTGCTGGTGCGAGAATCGAGGTAAGAAAAAGGGAGACTGAAACCTCCAAGAACATGCAAACTACTCCTTCATTGGTATTTGCTTCCATGAGAATAGCATTTCCCTTTTATTTCTCAGGATCCTTTCTTCCTAATATATGTTTCATGAGGCTAGTCATTGTTATTTCAGAGAAGAAGAAAAGAAATCTAGGACGTTACCTTTTATAGCAATAATGATCAGAAGAAATAAGAGGTCCTTATCCTGACCTAGTCCATCCTGCTGGGCATTTCCTGTCTTGTCTGAATTTATTCTTTGTTTCCTTCTATGCTGGCCTTCCCTATTGAGAAGTGTTGGCATTCTTTTTTTCATGAATTATAAATGGCGCTCTTTTAGTATCTACAGTATGCGTAAGGCTGTTCTAATGTGTGTGATACGTCATTAAGGGGACCACGAAGCTGCTCTTCCTCTCACATCTTTCTCTCTGTGTATACAGATGGTACTTTAACTTCGTACTTAGGATTAAAATATTATTTTCTCCAAATTATTTTTTTCCAAATTATTTTCTTATACTCAGTTAAATAAGTTTTTGGTTGATAGAGCAGATGCACTAAAGTAACAGCTTAACTACTCAAGTTGAATTTGTTCATTACAATTTTTCCTCTTCAGAATTAATTAGGAGATATGTATTTGGGGGATGAATATGAACCTTGCCCTAAGAGCACTTAATGGCAATTATTGAGGCATCTATCACCAACTGACAACTATTTCCATGTGGCTCTGACAGGATTGGCAGGCGGGGTGTAGACGCGATGTGTGGGCAGCTCGGAAAGGGCTAACATTCTGGAGGGAAGAGGACTGTGGTGTTCATTACAGAAGGGTTGCTGAGCAACGGGTCAGAACCCGCATGAATATGCTAGAGGAGAGCAGATAATGAGAAACAGGCCCAAAGAATCGTATTTTCCGACAACAGAAATTGTAGAACACCTTTTATTTTATAGCAACAAATCAATTAATAGCATGAGAGATTTGCTTGAAAATCAACACCAAATTGGTTTATAAAAATAGCACAATGGAGTGAAAAAGAAAAATCTCAGGAATGACTAAAAGCTGTGGTCTATCATCACAAGCTCTCATTAACCTGAACAACAAATATATTTATATGTTGTATAACATGTTAGGTAAAATTAGTAAGTCAAGATATTTATGATTAAAAAGTCCATATTTAGAAGTCAAACTCTGTATTTCTTCATGTAATAATTCTGGCATTTCTTTTAAAAATATTTTCTATTTAAGGATTATTTTAGAATCTGATCTTTAATATCACTGATAAATAATCATCAGCAATATAAAAATGATGGCTGAGATTTACATCCTTTATACTTAGTTTCAAGTACATTTGTGTTCTTTTGTTTGATTATGACAACAGATAATGTTTAAAAATCTCAGCATAAAAGGTAAACACCCAACCAAGTAGAAGTTCAGAAGTCATCTATTTGAACACTGAGAAATCTGGACAACTCTCTGACTCTTTCTATTCTAGCAGTAGAGAGTTTGATCTTCAGTGCGATAGAAATCAGAAGGTTAATTAGAGCTTTTTTTTTCACTCAAAGCCTCCCTGGAGATGAGATTAAAAAAAAAAATCTGTTCTTTAATTACAAAGAAATTCCAGGTCATTTACAACAGAATTTCTTTGGCCAAAGGAAAAAAAAATGATAATGAATCAAAAGGTTCAGTGAATTTCTTCTGCTCTTCTTAAATCTTTGTAGCTATTGACAAAAGCCCTATCTTGCACTCATTTCACAAAAAGAAAATGTTAGTCTATACTTTCTACACCAAAGAGAATGAAGATTGTTTTCTTAGCTGTATGTTTCAACAGCATTTTAGATATCAGAAACATAAAACTTACTATATTCCATCTTCTTTCTCCCATCTCTTTGCTATTTTATAAGCATGAATTCAATGACTATTATGCATTACCACATACCATAAAGTTAATATAGTAAGCAGACTAATGGCTGTTTAAAAAAAATAGGGAAAGGAGGATATGGTGATGAATGCCTGTGATACTAGCACCCTAATGGCTGAGGTAGGAACATCACAAGTCCAAGCTTACTCAGGATAGCTTAGTTATTTAAGGAAATTGTCTATGAATAAAGTAAAAGAAAATAAACAAGTAAAGCAAATGCAGGCACACTTGGGATGTAGCTCAGTGAGAAGTTCCTGGGTTCAATCTCTAGTTCCCAAACAATCGACTAAACAATCAATCAAACAGAATATGATTATGTTCAATAGAGGGCATACAAAGAACTAGGAAAACAGCTGGAAAATGCTTCATTATACTCACACAGATGAGACCATTTAATTGAAGAAATTTTAGTTTTGATCTAAAGAATGGCCAGAAGTAACAGCTTAAAAAAATTTCCAGCAGAAGAAAAGGCAAGACATGCAGAGAGATGTGAATTACTTGACATGGAAAGAATGAAGTGTGGTTGATAACAGACACCAAGCCCTAAACAGTCCAGATGCTCCAAGTTTGATTGAAAAGACATGGCCTCACTGAAGGACATTAAACAGAAGACGGATATGACAAGACCGGAACTTCAAAAAGATTGTTCTTGCTAGAATGTAGAAAACGGACGAAAGAAACCCATGAACTAAAGGCAGAGCTAACATTTAGGTGATGCAATATGCACTTTGAACAGGGCTTGCTAGATTTAGCAACTAAAAGCAGAACACTCAGTTAAATTTGAATGTCAGTTTAAAAACTTCACATCTGTTTTGTCTTTAGTACAGGAATATTCTGTGCAATACTTTGGGTACATTTATAATAAAATATTGTTCTTAAAATTCTAATTAAACTGAGCACCCTGGTTACTATCTGTAAACCATATCATGAAATTAATTGTTATGTGTACTCATTAAAAATCTCTTACATACAAAGTTAGCAAAAACTAGTGAGAAATATTGGTTCTTTTAATATAAATGTGCTTTGCTCCTGTGAAAACTTATGTAATTCCAGAGGGTAGACATCATGGTATCACAAGGACATCTTGACAAAATACATGAGAGCATCTTTTAATTAAATGAAAAATAAAAAGACGAGTTGAATGCACTATTCTGACTATTACTCAGATGTATTTAAATTCTACAGTCTTCTTCCTAGTATTAAACATCTAATGTCCTAGTGGAGACCTTTACTCATTATGCACATTTATCTTCTCTACTAAAATATATATTGAGAATTATTAAATCCATATATGACTCACACACTAAAAAAAAAAGCCAGCTTCCTGAACAATGCAGTTCAAAAACTTCAATTGAAGATATTTCCAGCAATAAATTGTTGGTCATTCAACTGCATCAAAGCAATGTAACTTCCTGGAAAAAGGCTTCGGTGTGCTAATATTCATTAAGATGATAGAAAATCCAAAATAGGAAGTAGAAAATTCAACTCTCTAGTCTCTCTCCCCCACCCCCTCCACTTGGAGGCCTATATGTAGAGAGACTATCTACTTATCTATCACTCTATCTATCGATCTATCATCTCTATAAACCTCTGATTCATACATACATATGAATATATATATATATGAGCAATTATCTGTATCTGTACATTTTGTCTCTCTAAAGACACATCATACATATAACAAAGTCTGAATTATGAAAGTTTTTGAGTAAGAATGCTTTAATTACTGCAGAATATAAACAACTTTGGTTTGACTTTTTGATAAAAATGATTAATTAAATAAAGGACATTTTCCTAATTATTAGCATGCTTTGAAATACTCAAGGGTTTATATCTACACAAATGATGCTGAAATATTACATTTATAGGTAATATGAATATCCAATCATTTCTTCAGCATCAGAATTTATTCTTTATAAAGATGAGGGAGACTTGTCCCATTCTGTTGTGAGAAGATAACTTTTTCTAGTTCTAATTCTGAATAGAGGTAATTAAGACAGAAAGGGCATTCTTTGGAATGTTTACTTTAGATGACTACATAAGAGAATTATTTAAGCAAGCATGAAAAGAAGTAGCCAACATTTATTGAGCACTTGATGTGTGTTATGGACGGTCCTCATTAATTCATTTAATGCTCAAAAGCACAGGTTATAGTTTGGCTCTGAAGCACCTCCCAAAAGATTTTATGTTGGTAGAGTTCAGGCTTTTAGAAGGCCCTAGGGTCTATATCACAGGAGGAGGGGCCTGGTAGGAAGAGGCAAGTCACTGGAGGCTGAACCAGGAGGAGACCATCTCCTGCCGAACTCTCTCTCTCTCACTTTTCTTCCTGGATGACACTATGAAAACAGCTTTCCTCCCGGTTGAGCCTTTCTGCCATGCTGTTTCTGCTTTGGAGCCAGCCCACTATAGACTGTGACTGCAAGCCAAAATAAACCCCTGGTCCTTAAGATGTGGGCTCAGATATTGTGTCTCAGTAACCAGAAAGAGACTAAGACACAACTTAGGAGCCGAGGATAGTAAATCTCAACTATTTCAAATCATACACACAGCTACAAAGTAGTGAACCCAGCATATGAAGCACAACTGTGCAATCCCTGAACCAGGACCCAAACTGCTGTGAAAGGAGTATACCTCCATGTAGCCCCTTAGTGTACTGTTTTGTATAAAAAACGCCAGTCTCAATCAACACATTATTTGTTTGTGTTTTCACTGTATTTCTTTTCCATAATCTCCACGCCCAACAAGTGCCTGATCGCTTCCAGGTTTCCTGCATTCCCTAGGCTCAGGGAGGGTCATTCTGCAGAGTGAAATGGAGTCAGGGGAAATCTGACCTCTTTAAATTCCCATCCTCGGTTGTCTTCTGCGGAGAGAAGGGTAATGTTGTAATGTCTGAGATAGACGGTAGGAGCAATGGCCCTTACACACACATCCTCCCTGCTGCATGTAAAAAAGGGAAGGATCTAGAGTCCTGGATTCTTACCTTAGCCTAAGACTACCTCACTCAGGATTGTCATAGGCAGCACAGAATTATCTGCCTTCATATGAAATGTGGACTGAACAACAGCAACTCAGTATTTTCTCCCCATTGTTTAAGGATTTGCAACAGACTGTTGAATTCTTGCACAGCCCAAAGCAAGAAGACATGCCCAGTGCTGCTTCTACCTCTCACCTCAAAATGGCCCAAATGGATATTTCCTCCTGTCAAATATGATGGAGGCTCTCCGACATATCTAAATTTAAAAGAACATAGTAGCATTTAATTGTCCACATCTCTGGATTATATTTCAAGCCCATTTAACTATGAACACGTTAACAATGCACATCACATAACAATTGCTTTGTTGTTGTTAATACTTCAGTTTGTTTGCTACTTCTGAGTTCTTAAAATTTTGACTTTAACAAATTTTAAGTTTTCTCTGATAAAATAGTAATCTAATCTCATTATCTTTGAAAATTATGACCTGTTCAAAAGCTGTAAAACTCACAGTCTTGTTCCTTACTATATCAGTAGTTTGTATTATTTTTCCTAATTTTTAGGGTGAACAAAACAGAAGAAAATGTCTAGTTCCTAACTTTTACCTATATGGACTTCTCCAATCATCAAAAATTTAATGGGAGTGTTCTACTTTTGTTTGTCCCATGTTGACTTTACTGTTCATGGAGATCGAATACTTCACTAAGAGGAATTCTGACTCAGAGATCCAGCAATCTGTTAGTCTCAGCACCTCTTCCTCACTGATTCAAAGTCCTAGTAATCACAGACTGACAATTATTTATCTCTGGCGCAAGTTCCATTATAATCATTTTGCATCTAATTAACATAGCAACCATGTGCAGTATGTATAATGTCAGTCATATAATTACGGGCAAATATTTTTATTTTTGTCTATCATTCATGTACTCACACAATAAGCATCTAGTCATTTATTCATCCATCCATATGTTTATGCAGTAATCATTTATTCTGCATTTATTGTGTGCCAGATACTGTATGATCCAGAGATGAACAGCACAACGTTTTCTAGAAAGATCACATTCAAGTGGAAAGACAATGCGTGAACAGGTCAATGTAAGAAACATAAAGTGACATTTGAACTAAAATCTCAACAAAATAAGAGTGAGACATTAAAAAAAAAGACTTGGTATCTAGCACTTTTATTCAGACTGCCAGATTACATAGTTTATATTTTTAATCTTGGTGATACACTGCTTCCCATCCAGTTATCACTCCTGCATTTCAATTTATTCCTCTGTGAAAATGTACCTTACTCTCATGTTTTCTATATTTCTGTGCATGATATTTATTTTCAATCAAAGTAACATATTTTGAGAATAAAATTTAACACTTTGAATCCAATTTTTATGAATAAAGTTAAATTAGTAGGAATTTCATAATTAATTTTCTTTACACAGAAAGAGTTGTAAGACTTGGTATGTGTTTTCCATGCCACGTTCACTGATTCCACTACAAGAGTGCCTCAACTGTATATGAGTACATAACAGAAGCAGTAAGCTGGTCTTCAGGGTACACTTAGTAAAGGGGAGGCATTCTGCAGAAAGATGCATTTACAATGAATACAAAAAGACTAGCAGGGATGTAAAAGGTGAAGAGAAAGGAAAGAGATAGTTCAGGTAGAGTTTTCTCTATGTTTCAATGGAAGACAAATTTTATTAGATTACAGGAATGACAGAGCACATATTATGGGTAAGAAATACAGACTGCTTCCAGTACAGAAAAAAAGGATCAATTTCAAGGAGGGAAATCATAAGACATTATGAAACAAAGAGAGAAAGCATATCTTAGTATGGTACAAGAAACTGTGTGATAGAAGCCGTGAGATCACTAGACTTTGTTATAAAGCCAGCAGTCAACACACGCTTTCAACTCTACTCACGCTACTCACAGCTACATTTTAGTCATCTTTTCTTAGAATCAAATATATTTCTTATAGGGAAAACATAGTTGTGATAGGTTTAGTTCTTTCCACTGATGGATATATAAAAGCAGATTACAAAATAAAACTTTAATTATTCCTGAATGTGGTTACTCAGGAATTTTAAATACATTTTTAAAGGGTGACTTCTTAAATCAGAATTGCCTGTATTTGTTTCCACCAGTTGTAATCTATTTTTAATTGCTAAACTTATGAGCTCCTACTTCATCATTTGTTTTACAAGATGGTGTAAGAATTATTTGCTGTATTACAAATATAAACTGTTGTAAAAATGTATTTCACCTAAAGTTCAATCAAGGTCTTTCAGGAGAGGATGAAACTTGTGTAGCACAATTTCAATCACTAGCTAGAAGGTTGAATGGGATTTGAAGGAACATCAGGGGTTCTCAGAGCCCCCAGTCATACCATATGGCCAACTACAGTCTATCTGCAAAAGTGGTCAGCTGGCATTTATCTTTATGTGAGATTATAGGACAAAATATGTTCTCCTAAACTGCCTTTTCCTCCAGAAAGGTGATTTCTGCTATCAAGTATTAATAAATCAATGCAGTTTTAGATTTCCTGAAAGGACAAATATTTTTATGTAACATAAATAATTTCTAAATTTTAATAAAGATTAAACTTAATACATTGTGTCTTAGAAACTAAAATTAGAAAGAATGACAGTTAGGCAGCAAAATAAACCGAGCTTTTCTATGTAGAGAAACACAAGATCAGATGCAAAAAATATATGCCTGTAAAATTGCTTACATAAATATTGTAGAATGCATTTTCTTGTGTTGGCCTACCAAGCTGATCTATAGTAATTAAAAACTAGTTGTTATGTAAAAAACATATATTTTGATTTTTGCAAAATATAATTATTTGCAATCATTTTTAACTCCAGGTTACAAATGAGCTATATATATTAGATGAGAAAAATGCTAGTGTGGAATTAGTTCTGAATTCAATACTCCCAAACTAAAATTAAGAATAATTTTTTTGTTTTACCTCAATTTTCTCACTTATCATAAGAATTTGGACAGAATTAGTAATGACCAAATTTTTTCATTATTAAGTGGTACTTTCACTATATTTCTCTAAGAAATTATTTTGAAATTATTTAGCTCATAAAAAGGACATCACTTTCTCAAGAAGATATGTGGGCTCATTTTCCAAAATATGAATACTCACACCTGTTCATCCTCCCTCTGATCATCATGAGGTAATAAATACAACACTGTGTTAATTTAGTTATAGGACTAAGTATATATCATGTGAACCTCAGTCACAGGTAAATTCTAATTCACTTTTCTTGAAACAGTGAAAGTAATAGGTCATCATTACCTTTTCCACAGAATTCTAGAAAAGAACTGCTGCATTAGAAAGTGTTCGAGTTCACTCCAAATCAACAAATCTATAGGGATACAGAATTCAATCTAATTATATAGCTCATTCATTTTAATATATTGCCCTTCTTCCGTACTACCTTCCTTCTTCCTACTTTCTTATTTATCTTCCCCTTCCCTCCTTTCCTCTCTCTCTCTCTGTAATTCTTTAGTTCTACAAACTATATTAAGAAATTAATATACTCCAGGAATTCCTTTGTGTGAAAATAATGAAAGCAAGAACTATCAAGAAAACAGATAAAAATGAGCACTGTGATTTCAAGAGTATCAGACCATGAAAGATACGTGTGGAGGCAATGACAGCGGACACCTAGGTTGTAGAAGGTCCTCTGCCCACACTGCCTCATGCTCTGCAAGAAGAGGGCACACGAAGGCTGCGCACCAGCCAGTCATGGGAAAATTTGGTAGCATAATTTTCTATTCAAAATGAACAGAAACTATGTAGAACCTGATGCACAAAAGAACCTGGTCTGTCCAAGAAGCCAGTGACAGAATGTTTCATTTGCAATAGTAGTACAGGTTTGCATTATATAATGGTTACATTCCTCCTGGGGAGTTGGCACATGTACAGAGGAATCTTAATGTTTTTCATCCCTTTTCCCCTACCCTCCCTCCCCCTTTCCTATGAGGAAATTAAAGGCTCATATACCACTGTAAAATGTTACAGTTTTATTTTCTAATTTAATTCTGTCAGCAATGGGGAGGAAAGACCTGATAATAGTGCAAGTCATTTTGCTATTAATGGTAGTGCAGCTGTTGGCCTTGTGTGTTTACATATTGCCGGTCTGTGTGTGTGTGTGTGTGTGTGTGTGTGTGTAGAAGTTGGTGACAGTGGCAACAGGAGGAGAAACGAGGTTACCATGAAGAAAAATATGTGACACAGTGACATATGGAAAAACAATGAGCTTAGTCCTTTTGCCCAAAGATGAAAAAGTTTGAGAATTCCTCATATGGAGCTTTTGCACCAGAATGCACATTTGCCAGGGCTGAAGAAGTAAATGTATCAGACCAGAGATTCCATGTGAAGAGCCAAGAGCAGGATCTATGCACAATGAAGAACCGTGATGTGGAAAGTATAATGAGTATTGAGAGCTAAAAAATATCCAAATGTCTAATTGAAACCAATGTTGCAAATAAATAACAGAGCAAATGATGGGGATGTAAAAGCCGAGGAGAACAGGCTCTGAACAGAGCAGATGCTGTGAGCAGCAGGGAGACGCCATTGTAACTGGCACAAATGTGACTGTGAGTAATGGTCTCATCTGACCCTGAAAGCCTAGCAGAGGTGTGGGAAAAGAGCATTGAAAATATATATTTAAAAAAATCCACCTCTCAATTTTAAGAAAAAGAATATCAAGAATTACGGGTCTAAAATGGAACAAAAATAAAAGGAGATTATAGCATTCTACAGAATGAATGGAAGTGTTTTAATTCTTGGTCTCAGGAAATGGGCTAATATATTTCATGAGGCACATGCAGTCTTTGGTGGTTCCGTTAACAAATATTTGTTGTGAGTCTGTTATGTGCTGTGTACTATTACGATGTGAAAGTTTGCCTTTCCAAGAGAGTGGTAGAGATATAGGAAAACTAATGATTAACAAACAATAAAAACATTGATTAAATAGGAAATTGAAGAAAATTTAAAACATCATAATAGAGAGTAACTGCTACTATATTAATGAACGGAAGCTTAGAAGACTCTTTAATGACCTAAAAGACAATAAGAAGATAACCAGGTAAAGGCTAGCAGAAAACAAGTCTGGAAAGGTGCTGAGTGATGTGGTAAGAAACAGGCCGAGAAAAGAAAGGTAAAGATGTGTTTGGCAATACACATAGGAATTATTCTTGTATCACAAAATAATCCATTGGATCACTGAAGTTTTAACTTACATGTACTAGGAAACCATGATGGCTTTGTGAGCTTAACATGGTTTGCATCTAAAAAGTAATGACCACCTGCTTCTGTGGAGGACAGCTAAGGCCGCAGCGTGAGGTGACACACAGATGTACTAAAGCTAGTGAAGTTAGAGAGAAATAAATATCTCTTAATAAATGGGATGGTGGATTGACTTGCATCCAATGGATGTTCAGAAGATGATAAAAAGCAATGTAAAGTGAATTACAGCTTCATTTTGCTATATTTTTTCTAAATATAAACTACAGATGTTAGACTGTGCTAGTTACACCTGTCAGGGAACTTCTGAAAGCAAACAGCTGCGGTATCGTCATCACCCGTCCTCACTGCAGGGAATGTGTGCACCTCTAGCAACTGGCAAAAACGGGGCAGACGTGAGAGCAACTAGAGGCAGAAAGCAATGGAAAACTGGGAAGAACCACACCTATGGCCTTCATTATTATTACTCCAATGTAAAGCATAAGTAAATGTGAGAAAGAAATATGATAGGCCGTGCTAGTTTTCAATCTTTACCATGATAAATTATCATAGAGAAAATTAGCTCTGGGAATTTCCAATCGGTCTACGATAGCAAGGTACTATGATATGTACCTTCAAAACTAACGTAACTATCACAAAAATGTTACACAGCAAATATTACTATTTTTGAGTTATAATTGATAAAACTGAGAAGCCAAGATTGGGGGATTCTGTGAGTTTTTCTCCAAGCGCAGTAAATGCTATCTGCTCTGTGCTGCACAGACACCCTCCATCTTTATACTCAGTTCTTCATATCATAATGTAGACCCATGTGGCTCAGCATATTTATTTAGAAATTAGAATACATGTACAAGCAAGTAGGTTCATTTCCTCCTAAATGGTGAAGAATACTGAGTCAGCCAGCTGAAAATAATAGAATCCTCAATTACTCGTGCTGTAATTGTCTTCTATCACTGTATTTGAAAAAGACATCGATAAGAGTCTGGACTTATACAAAATAACAAATATATGTACAAAATGAGTATTTTTTACAAGAACTTATTTGAAGAATATATTTAAATTTATGCTTTCTAAGTCACTATTCACAGTCAGGAAAGTATAACTGTTAATAAACCACACATTATTCTTTTACAAAAACTATAGGATATGTATACAGAATAGCTATAATTAAGGGAAGAGTAGGAAAAGAGAAAGCTCACATATGCATTTCTACATAAAGAAAAAAAGAAGTTTGCATTTCAGCAATGTAAACAACTGTGGGAAGTGGTAATTTAGGTCAGAAGAAAAGTTCGTGTAATGATGAAGACATAAGGGGAAAAACATATTAAATGACAGTAAATTCAGCTTTGCTAAAGACAATGTGAGAGGAACTAGAAAGGAGGATCTATAAAATATGACTTTAAAGGTTTTGTTGCTCTCTGGCCACCCAGAATCCACAGTTGTAGTTGCAAAAAAAATTTTTTTTAAGATTTTGACCTGTCACATCTTTTAGCTTTTATATGTGATTTCTAAGTCTTACTTGAAGGTATGATGAATATTTCATTTAAAATTTGCATTGGAATATTTTAAGGAACTGAGTAGTTTAAGTATTTAAATTCTAACTATTAAGATCCCTTCAATAAATAAAATGAGTAGTATAACTATGTCTTAGAGTTTAAATTCAAAAATTATTTTATGAGTGATAAACCTAAAAATATACAAGAACTTATAGAAAACAGACTCCTATTCTTAACGTTTCACATCTTTAACATTTTCAAGGCTGCAGTTCTACCCATATGAGTTCATCCACAAAATGTAATTTAATTTCTCCTGAATTTTGTCATATGGCTAAATTGATGTGTTTGCATTTTTCTATTCTCAGGTGGAATGACACAGTGGGACATAATACCCTTTTTAGTTTGTTTTTTGAAGAACTGGGAGTTGAACACAGGGCCTTACACATACTCAGCAAGCACTCTAGAGCTGAGCTGCACCCTTAGTCTTTCAATTCATTTTAGTTGTTTTAAATTTTGAGCTAAATTTCGCAGGTTGGGCTTGAACTCGTGATTCTTCTGCCTCAGCTTGTCAAGTAGCTAGGATAATAGGTACAACCAGCTTGAAAACTCAAATGATTATTACTAGGGACTAAAATAGGGGACCGTGCTAGTCAAAGACACAAAATTACACTTAGAATGTCAAGAGATTTATTCCACAGCATGGTGGCTATAGGTAATGAGGATATATTTTTCTATTTACAAATAGTAAGAAATTATGTATGTGCTCTCAACACAAAACTAAGTATGTGATGTAATATATAATTAGCTAGATTTACTCATTATACAATTCATATATCCTCTTCAGAAAATCATGCTGTACATGCTAAATACATACACTATTTCTGTCAATTAAAAACATTATAAAATAATTTCAGGATATAATTTAATTCCTCTTATTTTTAAGTTGATTTTGACAGTGATTCTATAGTACTTTAATACTTCTGGGAGAGATGTATAAGGAAATATCAAACTTAACCTCAATTTTTTCAGAAACATACTTATATAGCAATTACAGTTATGGGACACTCACTGAAAGCAATTTAGTTTTTGATAAGCCTTGTATATTTTAGAAAGGGGTTTGAGAAAAAAAAGCTGTTTCAAATATGTCTGTGAAAAGACACAATAATTTTAGAGAGCTGACAAGTATGGGTAGTGTGTGTATGTGTGTGTGTGTGTGTGTGTGTGTTCCAAAATTTAGGAGGCTTAAACAATACCAAAAGAACTTTTGTCTAGAGATAAAGTCTGAGTGAAAGAGACAAAAGTTTTTATCTATTACACTGTAAGTCAAGATAATGGTATCTCTGCGACAAGTCAATCATAAGAGTGACAGCATAACAGTGATAGCTGATACAGCACTTTGTGTTTCTTTTATGGATCTATTATTTTGGGTGAAAAGACACATTATGATGTCAGATAGGCATGACTCTCAATCTACTCCAATGCTTATAGGTTGGAAGATATTTAGGAAATTGTATAGTATCACATAACTCAGTCTATACAGTGGAAGAAAAAACCCCACCACCTATGTTATGATAATAAAATGAAAAATATGAGGGACAGCTCCTGGGACATGATCAATGCTCAGGGATCAAGAGGAAAACAAGTTGGGGGATTTCATTCGAAGGAAGAGATGAGAAGAACAAACATTTTTTTCTTCCATGAAGTTAGATTCAAGTTTCTCAATGTAATTTTTACATAGCTAAAAATCATTTTTCTTAAGTAAAAATTGGTAAATTATCCAAGCTGGAGCATATGTTTCATCCATATTTTAAAGTAATCAGTAATTACTTTACTGATAATATAGATTAATGCTATAAATTCCTCAATGAATAGCTGTTTCCTTCATGAAATATCTTTACGTAATTTAGTTGTGTGAATATTTCTTTTATAAATAGCAGCTAAAAATCAGGTGGCAGGTAATATTTGACTACGGAAATTAGAATATACAGAGTAATTACATGATAATTCCTAAATAAAAATAAGGATAGAAGTCTTATGATCAAGGGGATATTACAACTTAATGTTTAATTTTATATCAGTTGAATCCCCCCCCCAAAAAAAAGATAAAAACATTGCCGGGTATGGTGGTGCATGCCTGTAATCCTAGCCCTTGGGAGGCTGAGGCAGGAGAATCGCTGTGAGATTGAGACCAGCATGGGCTACATAGTGAGTTCCAGGTCAGGCTCAAGTATATAGTGAGACCCTGTCTCAATGCCCCCCCAAAAAAAATTTATATCAGTTGATCTCACCAAAGACTAAAATACTAATTACTGGAAAAATTTTGATAGCTTGTCCCCTATTTTGAATCTCTTTTACTATTTTGGTTGTGAAAAAAATATTGAAGCAGGAATTAAAGTACTTGGCTCAAGTCCTTAATTTTGAACATTTAAATAGTCACACAAAAACTGAGTGTAATATAGCTCTTTCCAAACAGAAGGGAAAGCAAACAAACACGCCCCATTGTGGGCGAATGTGTGGTATTTTGAAGTAGCCAGAAGCCACTATGGAAAAAGAAAACAGGAGGGAGAGAATCCAGTCAGAACAGCAAATTGTCCAACTCGCGTAAATACAGTACACAATGAGGTGGTGTCACTGGAAGGCTTAGAAACAAGGGATGGCATGATATGGTTTAAGCTGGAAAGATGTGATTTTGGTTTTTTACTGATGAATATAAAAGGCCAAGGTTGGCAGCATGGGGTATAAAATGAAAGAAACATCATGATTCAGGCTAGAAAAAAACTGTGCGTGAGAATAGAAGAGTTGGAATGTTAGTGGAAGCGATTAGTTATTGCTTGGATATCTTGAAGGTATAGGTGAAAAGACTTAGTAATATAACATGGGAGAAACAGTGAGGCATCCAGGGTGGTTTCTGGTTTTTGTTATCATTGTTATTGTTTGTTTTTTAGAGACAGGGTCTCACCACATAGCCCAGGCTGGCATGGAACTTGTGGAGAACCTCCTATCTCAGCCTCCCACGGGTACCTTCATGCCCAGCCACCAATGATTTTTAAAGACGTTTCTTCCTGAGTACCAAGAAAAACTGTCAATTGCTGATATGAAGAGAGACTAACGGAGTAGACTTTTTAGAAAACATCAGAAGTCCACTTTTGGAGACGTTAAATGTGAGATCCATATTAGAAATCTAAAGGAAGGTGTTTTCAGGCACTTAAGTAAACGAATTTAGAATTCAGGTCAGAAGATCTCAATGGGAGGCATGGAGCTGGGAGTACTAAATGCTTTTTTTGTGTAAATGGATGTGCATGAGTCTTTGGAGGGCCAGGGACAGAATGCTATGGCTTGTGTTTAGATGTCCCCCCAAAGCATCATGCTTTTTCAGAGGTGGATGAATCTCGTGTGTGTGATGCTGAGATTAAGGGCACAGATTACTAAACCACATGTGAGTGACTGGCTTGAAACTGCCCTGATCCCAGCAGTCTGAATAAGATGAAAGGGGCAGAAAGACGTTGTTAAGCTCTCTTGCTGATTTTGCTGTCTTCCACCACCATGAACTGTTGTCCCTCTACCACTCTGCCTTGGAGTCAGCAGATTATGGACTGACGCCTCCATGAACTGTAAGCTAAAGGAACCTTTCCACCTTTACCTTTGGGTGTTAGGTATGCTGTCTCAGCAACAAGAGAAAAGCAACTCAAGAGTTTTCAGTATAAAGCCGGAAGGCATGAGTTGCATGACATGTGAGGGCTTCATGTAGAAGAATGAGTGCAGATAAGAAACCTGAAGAGAAGATAACAAGGGATATTGAGGAACAATGATCAGGAAAGAAGGAGAAAAACAGGAGGGTAGTGGTCCAGAAACCAAATTCAGAATGTTTTAAGAAAGACTGAAAAATAGACTTTATCTAATTAGTAGGCTGAAATACTATAAAAGCTGAATAATGATGACGTCAATTGATCATGGAGTTGGACTCTAATTAGAAATGGTTCAGCAAAGAATAAGAGAGGAGATGCATATAATGGATTTTTCTAAATTGTAGTGCAGGAATAGGTTCTGAATTGGGCATACATTTGACCACATCTTGAGCCAATGTTTTCATCAATTCTACAAAATCACTCCTAGTTTTCCATCTACCTAATTAATACCTGTAAGATTCTTTTCAATTTCGTATTGCATCCTGCTCTTCTGCCTCAAATTTAAATATCGTAGCGAGTTCCCTAGGGCTTACTTCTAGGTTATGTTTTATCTAACTTTGCACTGTCTTTGGTGGATCAAATCCTGTAGATTTCAATGCTGTGATTATTGGGCAAATCCCAAATAGGGTTCCAGTTTAGAACTCATTCAGAAATGCAGACATAGATGCATCTTCCTTCTGTACTCATCCATTTGCTCACTTCTGTAACAGTTAAAAAATAACCTAGGTTCACAAAATAATCTAGGTTCAAAAAATAGCACTCTTCAAAAAAGGTAATTTTCATTTCTCCCTATGAAATATTTCCTCTGAAGGGTATTCTGTAAAGGTAATCAAATGAGATTCAAAATTGTTCATAATATTTTCTTTCTCATCAAATTCATATACTACAAATTAGTGAACTTGTCAGTTTCACACAAATTGTAACAAGTCTACATTTTTCTTCATATCTCATTTTAATCCAATCATTTTTTTCACCAAGACAGTCAAATAAAACCTTTCCTCTTCATTTAATTCTTGTCCTTCTATATTGTATTTTCCTCACTGATGTGAAAAAATTTCCACAAATATCAAATCATATACTCCTCCTTTCTGCTTAAACTTCGTCAGCGATTTTTCTCATCATGGTGTGGTAACGTGATTCAGCAACACTATTTCAGGTCAACATCACATAATCTTGCTGTTTTGCCAAGTGTGTTTAAATTCTTCACACATTAGATTTCTCACTCAGCGGCTCTGTGTATCCTGGATGGCCTGTCCTCAAACTTGCTGTCTAGGCACCGTGCCTCTCTATTCTTTTCGTGTCAAGCTTTTTCGTATCACGCACAGCAGATCACGAGGAAGAGGTATTTCCTGCTATCTACCTAATCTAGATTCTGAAGCCTTTCAATTGTCCTCTATTCCAGACCCTTCCACTTTTTCCTTTATAGTAAACAGAGACACCCAGAAATCCTTTTATTTTGCATATTGTGTATATAGGTGTACACACCTGGATATACACAGACTTTCCACGTTCTCTGGTATAAGTACATATTTACATACACATACACAAATTTTGAGTAGAAATACAGAGTCTCCTGGGAAAAAAGTATACACACTTCAGAAAAAGAAAAACAGTATGATGCCTTTTCAACCAATGGCATTACCCTTGTATGGGGAAACTAAGAGGATGTTGTACATCACAGAAAACCCACTACACTGCTGGCCCTTAGAGAAGAAATTGAAAATGCGCACACAGCAATCTCAGTGGCCAAGGTTACCCAAGCAGCAGTTCACAGTACTAATAAATGTTTGGACGTTAATGGCCACCACTTTGAGGACCTCTTATAATTGTAGAGGCCAAAGGTAACTTGTATTGCTCTCATGATGTCTCAATAAATGTAGCATTAAAATATTAATGCAAGTTTTTCCTCTCCTGAAGTGTATATACATTTTTTTCAGAGTCTGTATATTCATTTAAGTAGCTATGTAACTACATTTGACTGTTTCCTTGACTACCTTGCAACAGTCAAGAAGGCAAATTTGGCCCTTCTCTATTACTACACTAATCTCTAGAAAAATATCCAGCACATCCAGCAATCCTCATTAAACTTTTGTGTAATAAATAGATGGATGACATGTAACTACTGTGGGCAGGTGCAATGAGATTGTGGGAATGAATTCAGTATGTTTAGGGGATTTTATTTCATTTCTGAGATAATATGAAAAAAGTTTCTTAGCCAGCATACAGTAGACAGCCTTATTTATTTGGGTGGAATAACAAGAGATGACATTTTAAGCGCTTACTATGTCACAAAATATGCTATTTTTGTACATAATTTTATTTAATGCAATAGCCCTTTGAAATGTGCATTAATATCTCTGCCTTACTGTTGAAGACACTTAGTTTGTGATGTTCCCTGAATAGTTAAAATGTGAAGATTTAAATATAAGTTATTTCAAGAATCTGCATTTATCATTATCAACTTTATAAAAGGCATTACCATTCATGACATATTTAAATTATTTTATATTTTATCCTAATACATTTATTATTTTTTCTCATTAGTTCTTAGCTACAGTTTTCAAAAATGTGTCTTTGTGATACTAAACAAAATTTAGTATAGAGAAGGAAAAATACAAAATTAGAGTGATGTGTATTCCTTTATGGGGCAACCGGTTTTAATTAAAAAGAAATGTTGACATAATCAGGCATAAATGCTTTTGCTTAAGTATCATATTGAATTTATTTTTCTGTGTTGATGAGAAATCAGGAGGTCAAAATTTAGAATTAAGCAAAGACTTAATTTGCTCATTTACCAAGTTGCCCTTGAGGTCTGAAAAAGATTTAAATCGTACGTTGCACATATTCTTTCTTGTAGTTCTTGACACTTATTTTAAAGAGATACATAATTTTCTGTTAACTTGTTTTACTAAGAAACATGACATTATTCATCAGTGTCTCTCACAATTGACCTTCATGGTTTTAGATACTTTACATTTATAAAAAAAAATTAAATAATTCTATGAAGTGATAAATTATAAATGTGATACAGTGAGAATTCAGAGTTTATGCTTACTTTTAGTTGCTTAAAATGAAATTTATATTTGTTGATGTTATTAATTTTTTCTTGTTTTATTTCCTATATATTTTGTTCTTTAAAAGGTTTATTCTTTATTTCAAACGTTAGAAGTCAGAGTAATTTACAGTAATTTAGTAAAGTTTCATTTGTGTTAGTTTCTTACTCTAAAGCATGGATTATATTCATTTTATCCGGAAGTAGAGCCCACATAGTAGAATAATCAAAATACTTTATAGTAATATTTTGTCGGTTTACTGGAAACCAAGTAGGCTCTGAGCAAAAATAATGTAGAAAAGAGAGTTTGAGGGTTAAAAAATAGCAAACTCAGAACCTGAATTTTTTATTAATATATATTTTAGGGACGATAATAAGGAAAATTTAAAAAATTTGAAATAAGTAACAAACCAGAATTTTATCCAGAAACATTGCAGTGCTATGCCATAAAAATCAGTATTACTGTTATCTTCAAATTATACTACCTAAGAGATGCAATATTTCCTCAATGTCTAAATCAAATTTTACATATAATTTTCATACACACACACACACACACACACATATATATAATAAATACCACCATGGCAATATATCACTTTTACTTCTATGTAGACATCAGCCTCAACAATTATAAAACATTTATTTTTTCCAAATGATGTTTTTCAGCTTCTATACCCACGTAAAGAGCAAAGCTAAACAGAAATAAATACTAACGATGTAATATATTTAAAGAGGGATGTCATTTTTTCTTGATTTTGATGATATTGTCATCTTGATGAAAAAGTCCTTTATAAGTAAAGTTTTAATAAAGTTTTTCATTAAGTTAAAAGTAACTCTAACCATTTTTAAAATGTTTTATTCCCACTGGGCGTGGTGGCACACGCCTGTAATCCCAGTACTCTGGAGGCTGAGGCAGGAGGATTGCTGTGAGTTTGAGACCAGCCGGCTACATAG
>NW_022900917.1:11178601-11216983 GCF_012274545.1 Fukomys damarensis | reverse complement strand
ACCCGGTCTCAAAAAAAAAAAAAAAAAACAAAAAATTTGTTATTCCCCAAGTACCAAAAAATAGTTGAGAATAAAATTCTCTCATTGGATATGAAACAAACTGTTCCTTTCATATAGAGACTTATTTTGGCTTACAGCCCTACTTATTTAATTAAGTGAAAATACATTATGCAGAGCTATTAAGTTAGCAAAAAAAGCAAAGAATTGTAGCATGAAAATAAATTATAAATTATATAGGACAAATTTTCACAGGAAGATAGGAGCAATTGTAGGGTCATCCATACGCAAAAGTACACCAAAAAGCATTCGAGATCCAAAGGTAGTGCAGGAGAGAGAAAATAGGATTGTTTAACAACATAGAAGAAGCTTAAAATATTGTGTCTTTTATTTCCCAAATAAGATTGTCATTAAAAAAAGAACTGTGGACTCTTCCTTTCTGTCTGCACAGAGATGATCATTCCATTTGAGAGCATTTAACACTAGATTCAGGAAGTATCTTATTCTAAGGTAATTTATAGCTCTAGAAATAAACAGCTGAACTCAATGGAAAAAGTAAAACAAGTGTGTTCAGCACCTCTGTAGCAGAGTTTTGGGGAAAATAGGTAGATGAATCAGAGGATAATTTTTTTAATTTACTAATGCAATTACTTATTCATGATTGAAATGTTCAGTAAATTTTATGAAATAGTTAAAATAATTTAAAATTTTGCATACAGTTGTCATGCTTTATGCATCAAAGTAAGAAGTACCCTTTTGGAAATGTGACAGAGCAGTATGACCAGGAAATATGGTGGTTCACATATTCTGTGGAAACTCTACATCATAGTCATTATATTTTCTACTGGAAGAGAGGATATAATTTAATGTCAACATGATTATTTCATTCTTGGATAAATAATATATTTTTTAAAATTTAAACTTCCTCAACAAAAATACTCTGTGTTAACTTCCCTGATAAGCTTCTTACACTATTTTCAAGATATTTAATAATCTGTAGGTTTTTCAGCCATAGTCAATATTATTTGAACTAATAAAAGATAAGTGAGTGTATTAATAGCAGGTGCTGTCATTATTTGTTTCACCAACAAACACATAGTAGCAATGAATATAGCCTGCTGTTTCTTACACAGTTAATTTGTAGGACATTTGCCTGTTAAATGTTTGATATGGTTTAATGGAGATGATTTTCATTATAATAGCTCCTGAATAGAAACTTATAATTAATTGTCTTTCTTTATAAAAATCAGCAAACAATAACTTATGTAATGAAAAATACAACCCTCAACTAATTGTTATGTATGGCTGGGATATTCTTCTCTCAAATAATTCTTTTTTTTACAAATAATGGGTAGAAAATGCCTTTCAGTTCATTTGTATTTAAACAATAAGGATGCTGTTGCTGTCGCTGCCCATTATGGCTACCGATGGCAATAGGCACCACCATCACCATCACCATCACCATCACCATCACCATCACCATTGCTTATGATTCATGCAATATCTACTGTCTGTCAAACATTACTCAAAGTGTTTTCTAGATATTAACTACTTTAATAACTTGTTTTTTGAACTTGTTACTTTTAACCAAGGGCAACAATTCTCACTTACTTTATTTCCAAATTTTATTCCTAGCAAATTTTAGCTTTTTCACCAAAAAAATTCATTCTGATATGTTTAAGTTGGAGGATCACTAAAGCTGCAGAATTAGCACTGCCTCTAGAAGCAGAACGTTGTAAGGGGCAAGAAATGGTTCTGATATTTTCCAATGTGACCTTGAGCTTAGTGCTTTTTGACAGGGCAGCAGTTTGGTGAAATAGGACGTCTGAATAAAAGTCTTCTCTGGATAAATGCAGCATCAGACATAGAGCTTAGCAAGAGGAGCACAGGCCTTTTATCAGCCCCCACTAGGCACAGAGCCTGGCTTTCTGCAGAGACTGCCTGCATAACTTGTCCTAGTGTCTTTGTATCTTGTTTGGTAAAATACAGAATAAATGTAATTAATGAGTGATTCGTGAGTTAATTCCAACGCACATAATTGGTAAGCAGTGTAACTTTCACCACTCTTTTCACCTTTACTGGAGAAGCAAGCTTGGACAACTCTATTAATAAGAGTTTTACAGCACATCATTATTACCAAAATCCCAGTACAAGACAAAACTCTGGAGGATGGAAGGTATAAAGGTACACAAATACCCATATCAATGCCTTAACCTATATTTACTAGATAAATTTCTCCTGAAATCTTATAATTGGATCTTGTAAAGCCCAGTAAGTTCCTTAAAGATGTATGCACATCATCTCAATGGAGCAGCACGCTGGAGTAATTCATGTCTACCTAGCTGGTAATTTATGCTTTGTTAAAATTAATGAGTCTCAGGGGGCAGATAAATTCAAGTGAGTTAAGGTCCCACTATTGGGTGAATATAGTAAAGGGGAAGATAATTTATAGTAGAAAATATGACCTGGAGAAATTTAGCTGAACAATAGATGGAAGACCCGGAACAATACATTATAGAGGACACAGTACACACCTGGCCATGTCGAGAAAGTGGACCATAAATTGCTTATGCAAACTGGCACTGGATGAAAGTAGGATTCCATGTGACAAAGGAGAAATATCTCTGCAAAGCCAGCTGATATTTATGAGTGAGAACGACTCATATACAGACAACTTAATTACATCCCACTGCAATTACTCAGGCTATCACTTATATCTAGAAACTTTTTTTTAAAAAAGAAAGGACAGAGTGATCTAAATGCTGAAATATTGAGCATTTACTCCAAGAATACTGATAAAAAGACTAAGTCTAGAACACACTGGCACGTTTTAAGCATTTGTGTAATCAAGTTTCATCATTTCTCCACCTGCCCAGTACATTTTCATCTTATTACAATGGATATTTATAGATTAGCTCTTCTTTATCACAGTTGGTAAATTTGATGACAGTAATCTAAATTGCGATCATTTTACTAAATTGTTTTTATACTTTCACAAATTATAAGATTATGCCATACCAATAATATAATTTGCCTTTCAACTTCTAAGGACATCGATAAAAGGCATATATATGTATGCATGAAATGTTAACTTGAACATATATCAAATGTAAGCATTAAAGATTTTATTGTGTTTGTTATAAGTTAAAGTCACCCTGATATTAATGTTCTGGAAATTGATTCAATTCCTAGAAAATAACCAAAATATTATAGAAGATTCTCTATGCAATCTTTAAAAGGCTGAATTTCATGACTTTGAAAATATATTCTATTTTAGCTACTTTTCTTTGCTATATTTTGCATCAAAACCCTTCACTATCTAAATTTAATTTTAAGTAGTCCTCCTATTAGAATTTGAACTTAATGACTACTATAACCATTTCTTATTGAACAGCATTTGTCAATAATTTTAGGTAGTTTCAACGTTAATACATCTTACTAACTAACTCATAGCCAAAGTAAGAAGATCATAAAACATCTAGACAAGATAAAGGGAAAAACCAATATCATTCCCCAATTTCTACTTTTTTATGAACTTTCATTTCAAATATTGCAAGTATATTTCAATTTTAAATAGTTGCATGCCTTAACCTTTAATTAATGTTAAAGCATTTAGCAAGATAAAAATTTATTATATATTATTTTATTTGATTAGAATGAAGCCAAAAAGATCTGTGAGCATTGTGTTTATGATGTAGAATATTTTGCTCATTTACTAAGATGTTTTTCAGAATAGAATTCCACAGAGAAATTTGAAAGGAAATAATTGCCAAGCTTACTCTCAAATACATCCACAGTTTATGAATAGAAATTTGGGGTTGTGGATATATAACAAGATAAGTGAATAAAAATTAAGGATGAGAATTTTCATAAAATTTCGTGTTTTATTAACAATGTAGTCAAGTGGTTTCACTTTCAATGTTTTAATAAAATTACCTCTTTATATTTAGAAAATGTCTAGCACTAATGATTTCATTTTAAATTAAATTAATGGAGCTATGTAAAACAATAGTGATTATGATATGGGAAAAATCATCAATTTTTTTTCGCAGCAATTTTTTAGTGGTTACTTTTCACAGGCCAGTGATTAAATAGGTCACTGTGACTATTAAAATGCTTTAATCATCACTTCTTATTGTGTAGACACAGTAGCCAATTAAAAAACTAACTGTATAAACCAGAAAGGCCCATAATGGAAGAAATAAAATAATTTTCTATTTGCTGTGCAAGATATATGTATGTGTGTATATATATAATTATAATAGTATAATTATATAAATAATTTTATTTTGTACCAGGGATCAAACTCCAGACCTTGAACTTGCAAAGTAGGCGGAGGATCCACTGATCTAAATTCCTGACCCATAATTTTACAAGAAAGAATTTCCAGATGAGAGTAATTAAGATTGAAGGAAACTTAAAGTTGGTAAAAATCATCAAAATCAAAGGAAACAAAACAAAGCACAACATTAGAAATTATTCCCAAACACTACAGACCAATGAAATTTAACTTTGTATTCTCTCAAAAGTCCATCATCATCTTAAAATTATGCAGTTGGTCTACAGATGAAAAAGGGTATTTTGGGGTCAGGATTCAAACGTACTGTTTATAAAATTTTCCACAACATATAATCATTAGACTTGAAATACAATTTTATATAGTATAAAAAATTAAATCTGTTGACTAGTTTAATTGTACTAAGTACATGTTCGCATCTACTGCATACTAGAAAAGTAACCCAGTATTCTATGTCTAACAGCCCTATGAGAATAAATTAATAAATTACACCTGAATTGTCCAAACCAAAGGTCTGGTCTTTTCTTGTTATGTCATATTCCCCACCCTAACCTTGAAGTCATAATTAAGACTCATGTTGGGAGTTTTCAGGTTACAGGAGGAATTTTATAATTAGCATGATCAGATGTAAGACTGTCCTGTATTAGTAATGGGCACGTGAATGAACAAGAAAAACTGATGTCCAAAATAGAAAAAATGTTGCTAAACATATCGATGAAACCAGAAAATACATGTATATCTTATAAAACTTTGCTTTGATGTTGTGATGTACTTCTAAGCCTGGACTCCATTTATGATTTAAAAAAAAATATTATAGAAAGAAAAGTATTTCTCAGATTTACTTACAAAATTCTGTATTTTAAAATGGCTTAAGTAAACAGTGCTTTTCCCTTGAGAAAGAGGGCATCTGCATTTGGGCCAGTAAGAAATGTAGAGCCTAGCATTCTTCTTTTCAACTGTAGTTCCTGGATTCAAATATTATGATTGATCATAAGGAAGTATTTATTCCTCGTGGTTGGAATGTGGGCTTTCTCACCCACTCCATATGCTGATAATCTCTTTTTACTGAAGCATCTTTATTTATGACATATTTTTACTATAAGAAGTCTTAATACCTCTCAATTTACAGTATGATAATGTCTCTAGCTTTGTAACTGTCTGTATTCATACATAAATCAATGCAAACTCAGATCTCCATTAAAAACTTCATGATTCAACTGTCATCTTTTGAACTCTACTCTTTCCCTAATATACAGTAGTATGCTCCATCCTAATAATCTTATGTATCGTTGCATAGTAGTTTTATATAAACATTAGTATAGAAAAACTCTCAAGTACATAAAAAGGAGTAAGGATTCCAAATTAACTTGTTTTCTCAGTGAAAATACAGGCATCTAAAATGCCAACACCAAGGCTACTCTATAACAGATATATAGAAGTTTATTTTCAATATGCTTTGAGACTTCTGTCCCTTAAATGTGTCTTTTTATTAAAAGATATACATGTGATCCCTCAATAATGATAATCTATAAAATATTGTATTTCATAAATTTAAAATATCATGCACTACTAATATATATCTCACTTTTTAAAATAAGTGTGTATAAAATATTTACCTACACAAAAATAATCAGGAAAAATTGTATAAGAAGAAAAATCAAAATGTAATAAGGTACATTGAGAAGTGGAATGGAGAATAGTTCACATATTTAAATCTTTGAAGTTAATTACATGCTGCAGTGTTTAAACTTATATGTCAAAAGTATATCATTGTCTACAGCTACAGAATTTGTGATCGAACATTTAAAAAAGGAAACCATGAAGGTTGAGTAACTAAAATAAAAATAGTGTAATAACATTTCATACTCAAATAATGAACTTTATGGATAAAAAGCAGTATTTTTAAATAAAGATCTTCTAGAGGTAACATTTTCTGCACTAGACAATTGCCATGTGAAAATCCCCTTCTAATTTAGAAATAATAGGACATAACTTTATATTTATATGGAAATGGAAAAGGAATTGATGTTTGATTTGTACTAAAGATCAAGTAACAATATGAAGATTTCAAGAAGTAAAAATTCTATACACTACAATGTAACAAAAGTTTTAATAGTTATGAGAATTGTCAAAATCAAGTTTTCATTAGAAAAGGTTTAACGGAATTCGAATGCAGGAACAATAGTCAAAAGCAAAGATGGATATATTAAAATATTATTAAAATGATTTTCTTTGTAAGAGAGCTGAAGATTAAAGAGAAAATTTTAAATCAAAGAATAAAGGATAAAAGTTTTCTTAGCATAAAATATTTCTAGTATAAATAGAGGGCAATTAAAAAAAGATGTTTCTGTTTATTTTAGATAGAAGTGAACATAATCACTGTAAGATCTCAAAGAGGGAAGATATTTTACACAGCTTGGCATTTCACAAAATATCCTACAGTCTTCAATAGTACAAGAACTGTATTATTTAGCATTTTATTCTCAATCTCTAATCACTTTTTAAGGATAGTATCTACACCTATAAGGAAGCTACTTTGTAATAGAACTTCAACATGATTCTCTTTGGAAAAGCAGATTGGCCTGGGTCTGTATACCTGCTCCAACAATTATGGAACAAATGATTAAAAAAAATAGCTAATGGGATTCAATGAATCCCTTAGGAGTTTGAAGATGAGTTTCATGTTATTTAATAAAGGACACAGATTAAATAAAAATGTTATGAATAAAATACCCAGTCCTAGGAAGCCTGAAACTCCATTAAAACATTAAATAAATTAAAACATATAGATAATTCAGCAGTAATTACTGAGTACTCAGTAAGTATTTGAATTAAACTGACCTGCATCAAGACTTGGTTTTGGCTTTTATGTAATATATGTCCTTAATTTTTCCATTTCAATTGATTTTAATGCAGGTACCACTAAAATGAAGTTGTGGCATGAAACAATACAAAAGTATGATTATCCTTTTATAGTAGGACATGTATTTTCTGAATGATAAAATTATTACTTTTTAGACAGTTAAATTAGCTTATGATAGGTGTCTTGTGTTAAATTCAAATTGCTTCATTTAATTATCATTTCAAAAAGTACATCTCCAACTGAATTTGTAGTGTCTAGGTAAAATGCCATTTTGATATACTACAATTAGAAAAGTTAAATCTGATCATGAACGTTTTAAAAGTGTACAATGTAAGAATGCATACAACTTTCCCACCCTCTTTTTATAAAATCTATCTTTCGTTTTTTTAGGCTACTTTGTTTACTTTGCATTCTATAGAAATAGATATCCAAAATTACACAAATATAATTTTTTCACTGAAAATAGTAATGTCATACTTGATAGAATGCTTCCTTTCCATATTAAAATAGTGAATTCATTGATATGCATTTTTTAGTGTTGAAATCATGTAGGCAAAGCTGCAAAGTCAAATTACATCTTAAAAATGCTAACGGTCCATGTAAGCCAAGTGAATGTAATATTGAAAATATTTAAATATACAAGGTCACCATTCTTGTTCATAATGTGAGAAAACCCAACCTGAAGATGGCAGTTCCATGAAACTGCATTTCAAAAACCAGTGCCCCACTTAATTTTTTTTGAGATAAGCATATTTTCCTCCAGTTTTTATATTTAAATATAAAGTAAATGCTGCTTTATTTTGAGTCAGAAAGAAAATACAGGGCATCCAACTGAGAGTTCCTGGATCAAGCATAAAAGATCACACAGGAGTAAAGAATGTAGTCTTTTGAATTTCAGCCACCCCATCTGTCTTAACTCCTTGCAAAGAGGAATCAGAGCCATCAAATCATGTCACTGAAGACTCTACAAGGAAAGGGTCAACCTAAAGATAAAAGATTTCACAATAATTCTTTCTTTTTAGTGAAGCAAAGCCTGTGATTTCTGAAGTTCACAAAAACCTTAAAAATTGAAATTTGAAAGTGGATCAAATTGTATTGTACATTTAAAAGTGACACTAGATTAAAATAGTAAGATTCACAATATAACACCTGGAGTACTATTTTAATAAAATATATGGAATATGCTTTTATGAATATTTGCTTTTTAAAACTTGAAATATGGCATTTTATGATTGGTGATATTTTCTGCTACAAGATATAATAAACTGCATAGCCTTATGGATATATTTACCCTTATGTTTTCTTTCCAATTAACCATCTTAGAAATAAAAATTATTGTAGATTTTCTATAGTGGATCATCCCTGAAATCTTTAGACTACTACCCTAGGCATCTGTAGTACTGTGAACCTCAATATACAGAGGATGGTCTGTTGCTGTTGCTTAAGTCTCACTGATCAAACATCTGCAAAGATGCTAGTAGTTCAGAAAATCCAAATGGATTGTTCAATTTTAGTCCAGAAAACAATACAGTATATGGTCTAATATATTTTAGTTCCTAAATACAAGTTGCCTAATGTTACCATATTAAATTTGTAAATTGCTTAGGACCAAAGACTACTAAAGAAGAAAGTATTTTTTAAAAAACCAAAAAATACAAACAAACAAAAATAAACCAAATAAATGGAAAAAAAAAAACTAACTATGACAATGCTCACTGTTTTGAGCAGTCACTGAAACACCACTGGGAATGAAATGAATTAGTAACATAAGCAGTCTGAGGAAAAAGTACCCTAAGCCCACATAATATTACTGAACATTGTGGAAGCTACATTTTCATTAATACTCTATCCTCATAATCATCTTGGTCTAAAGAGTTTTTCCAAGTTAATCTATCAAATATTATATCTGACTTATTAAATATTATGCCTGTTAATAAAATTGGTAGACAATAATCCTAACAAGGTTGATTAAACTAGCAATAACAAATACACTATGATGGAAATGAATTCCGAGTAATGAGCCTGTTTATCTCTGTAGGTTTTTTGCAGTGTTTTGTGCTATGGCTTTAGATAGACTGTCCTGGTATTTAAGCACGTTTTAAAGTAAAACATTACATGTGCTACGCATTACTATTTTTGAATTCAGTATTCTCTGCACACTACGCTACAAAAAAATCTAACTTTAATACTGTAATCTAATTATGTTTACCTTTCCTCAGCAAGAGAATGACAATTTTGGCCTACTCAAATTATCATTTATAAACTCTAAAGTTTTTTCTTCTATCACAAAATGCAGTTGTACATACCAAAATCATTTTACACATCAAGAGAAGCAAAGGTAGTCATTAAATATACCTTGATACGGAGCACTAAATCCACGATATCGGTGATTGCTGTCTGTAACAAAATGCAGTCTGAGCCAGTTTTTGTTGCTGATAATTGGAGGTGGTATATTCATTCCAGATAACCTGAATTATGAAAGACAATGACATGAAAATTTAAAAGCCTTTTCAGCAGTAAACATTTTCACTGAATTGGAACCAAAGGTAAACCATATAATGATTTTCATATTGCCAATTATTTAAAAATAAATTAAATAACTACTTTATGCATTGTAAAATCAGTCATAGAATAGTGCTTTTTCTACTATTATGATTCTATCAGGTATTATATACTGACAAAATCACTGTAAAATTACAACTGGATATGATTTTTGAATCGCCCAAATTTATTTATTTCACTGATAATATATTCATTACATTGGCAACAATGAACATAATGGATATTGAACTATTAATGGTGCTGGTAATTATGTCCCTCATGTACTCACTGTTACAATATGGATATAAAGTATACATTTGTCAAAGAAATTGATATCCTTATGAATTAAATTGAATAGTTATTTTCTTAAGAGTTTGTGCTATTGACCTATTTTCAATATTTCACATTGGAGGGCAAACTTCACAATTTTTTTTTCATAGAGCAAGCACTATTTTAAGGCAATTTCATACTACCATAAACTGTAAACTACTCTGTACTTACCTGGTGTATTAGATCCCTCCTCCAATGAGTAGACAGAAAATATTTATTTTTGACTAATATATTTAGTCTTAACGTATTAGTCACAAGATAGCACTTAACAAACTCTTTCAAACAAACTACTTAATGCAAAATATTGAAAGTATGATATTGAGTATGATGAATATAAGAAGTACATTTTCCTTGCTAATCTTTTGACAAGTTCCAGCAAAAGTATTTCTGATTTCATTCATTAAAAGAATATCACCATCATGTGTATCTTCCATATACCTAACCACTTAAATTACATATGTAAATAAACCCCTAATAAGGGCCAAGGATTTAGCTCAGCGGTTCAGTGGCCTGCCTTGCAAGCGCAAGGACCTGAGTTCAAGTCCCTGGTACCAAAAACAAAAAAACAAAACAAAACAAGAAAACCAAAACAAAAATAAACCCCTAATAAAAATATCTGCAAAAGCAAAAGCTCTATAGGGAAGAAGAGATTTAGGTGGAGACTTTTTTAAGTGAACAAGATATGACACTCTTCAAAGGTCAAGCTTTTCTTCTTCAGAAGGAAAAAGAGGTGATTTGTTAGTTTGTGATTGTATTTGTTCGTGCAGGGGTAGGGAAAAGTTACGACTCTTCTTTCAATGCTTGACAGTCTGTCACACTATACTACCAGTAGGCTGGGGATACAGAACTTGTTACTGAGCATGCCACCAACCCAATGTGAGGGTGTGTGCGGTGACGCAGGGACCCTCAATCTGACACCCACTTCTTACCCCTGAAAACCCAGCTTTCCTAAGATGTTTGTGAGCTCACTACTTGTAGTGAATGACCACATGAAGATGAATATGAATTTACTTTTGTATATCATGGTGTCCCCAGGACGTACAGAGAATACTGGATTCCATAAAGAACAAGTTGGGCTACATCCATTACGTTCCTCACTTCTATTCTTAGTTTAAAATTTTCTCTAAAAATTTCCTATATGTCTCCTATATTGTTCCTACATAAAAGTGACTCTATTTATTTGGCCTGGTGGCTGATTTTCTTTTTTGTTTATGAATTTAGTACACAAAAGGATGAAATTTACCTCTGTACTTTTAAAACTTAAGTCTTAAAATTTTATTTCATTACTTTCAGACAATGTTGAGGTTATGATTACTCTTTTTGTTGATGTATTCTGTTCAAATAATTCAGTGAAAAAATATTTGGATTCACTTCATATTTTTTCCATTAAGTTTATTGGTACATTTTAATTATACTGTACAGTTACATTCATCATTAGGCTCTTGTACCTTTACATGATGTATCTTGGTTCCTATTTTTATATTTTCAGTGGTGTAGTTCAGCTCAACCCAGATTCTGGTTCACAGTTCAGTTCTGTTCATTTCCCTGATCTGATGAGCATGAATGTCTATTAGGGAAAGTTTAAATTATTTTGACAGGCCATATACTTTTCTAAATACAGTGAGCCTGTGATATAAGCATAACTGTAATAAACTGAAACACAGAGTTTGAAAGTAGACCCTTTAGAGACCAAAAAGATGAAAGATGGTGCACAACAACTTTAAGAAAAGGGAAGGGGGAAAAAGATGGAACAGATACTAAAAAAGAATAAGCTTCCCTACTTTTCCAAAGGCATCCAATTTCAGTGCAGATTATAGAAAATCAAGTAATAGCCTCTTTCAAGTACAGTTTGCAACTTGAGATCAGCTTCAGGAATCTAAGAGTGTGGGGTACTAGAAAAAAGTAGAGATGCATAGAAAAGGGGGAAAATGCACTTGGGGAGAATGCTCTATAACAAAGAGCAAATTAACAGGAAAGGAATTGAAAGAGAGAATAAAAGTTTACTGCTTAGCTATGGGCTATGCTCTAAGACCCGCAGTGAAGGTCTGGTATCAAAAAATTCTATGTATGTTGTGTGTTTTGCCTATATAAATATACATGTGTTAAGCTTATTTTATAAATCAAGCAGTGTAAGAGATTAACAATAAAATAGAACGATTCACAACATGATATAAAAACACCACGTGAATGTGATATCCCTCAAAATATTTTCTTGAACTTGAAGCTTTTTTGTAGTTTCTTTTTGACATATCTGAATTTCCAGCCTCATTCTTATGCACTTTGCAGCCATTACTGAGTAAATTAAGAATTAGATGAATACAGCAATGTGATACCAAGATGGTCTACTTCATAGCCAAGAAATCTACTAACAAGCGGACAGCATATGTTACATGCATACACTGGACAAAGTGATAATTTACAAGATCCTCGGGCACACAAGTTACAATTTAAATATTTTTGAATATTCCGCTTTATATTCTCAGACCACTGCTGATTGTAGTTAACAGATGTTGAAAAATGTGAAATGAGCAGATAACAGCGTCTATGTCTCAGAGCCGATGAAGCAGGACATTGAATGGGCCAAGATTATGACCTGCAAATTTCTTTTACGTGGAAGAGCTCCTCTGCCAGCAGAGAAGAGAAAGATACCATTTACCTAACTCAGGTAATCAAATTCTTAAATAGTGAGAGATTTCTTAAATACGAGTCATTGTTATCTCTTTCAAATTACTGATGTCATCTGAGAGTAAGCAAACATGGGTTTATTATACTACAAAGACAATGAGAATCATATTTTAATAATGGAGAGATTGTAGATAGACTTAACAGTTATTTCAGAACACTGACTATATGACAAATATTGATGGTTGGAATTAAGTAAGTAAAATTGACAAAGTTCATGATTTTACTATGTGAAAACAAAGAAATTAAATAAAAATATGAATAAGATAAAATTTGGTACATAATATGTCAAAAAAGAAAAAAATGATAAAGAACTTGTGGAAATAAGGTTTCATTTGTTTTATGTCTTTTATATTTTACATTAAAATATCCATACTCATAATTATGTCTTAAATTCCTAACTTAAATTTTAAGAAAATTAAGTTAAAGAAAAATGTCCTGATTATATACATATGTGTATATACATATATATATATATATATATATATGTATTCTTCTATTATATTTATCTGTGCTAAAAAAGAATTCTACAAGTCTTTGAAGTCATGAATGCATTTTAATAAAATGACATGGTAAATAAAAATGCCATCAAACTTCATTGCATACTGCATGCAGAAATAATGAGAGTTACAGAATATACATTGCTGCAATGATTTTTTGCAAACCATATTTTATTATTTTATATTGTACTTTGTATAACTTTCCACATAAATCATTAGTTGATGTTTAAAACCAGATGCAGTATTTTCTTTTGTTGTCAATTCACTAAGAAATATAATCTTTGCAATATACTTTTGAAAGTACTGCAAGTTAAAGTTAAGAAAACTGAGGGATCCACAGGTCTTTGTCATTATTTCAGAAGCTCCTGAAACTATTCTAAGCTTATTTTGGTTTATGAGGCTCTTGTCATCCTCTAATTTTGTTTATCTGTGGTTTTTCCACTTTCTCCAAATTAACATTTGCAACAACTGGTGCCATCTTTGGTTAGTCTAATGTTTATTAAACAAAATTTTCCTATCCTCTAGTATCATTCAAGTGTCATAATTTATCTGTATTTCCTCATCTTTGGCACTCATATGCAGAGTGAAAACCTTTAAAGCTAGGATTCCTCCAGTCGTTACCCCCATAACTCCAAAAGCCACTCTCCTAACGCATTCCCCCACTCTCCTAAATTTACCTGTCTCTTCCTCCCACTCTTGCTCTCTTGCTGTCTTGACTTTGCCTGTTCTGACTTCCTTCTTTCTGTGGCTCTAAGATGAAATGTATTCCTCAGGCATCTTCTCTTCTCCATGATCTTGCAGAATAAATTGTTCGATTTGTTCCACAAATTCATTTTTTTTCATCTTATCTTAGAGCCCATTTATTTACTTCAGTTCAAGGCTCAAATAAATATATTTTGTTCTTTAATTATTTGCTCATTTATTTTCAGGGAAGCCACACTAAAATTTCTAATGTCAAGCCAGATGTCCTATAGCCTTCTCTGTCCCACTGTACAAATATTTTTGCATATTTCTATAACATCATTTATTACTTTATATTTCAGTGAGTTTTTAGTCTTTCCTGATATTTTACATTTTCTTGTAGATTACTGAATCCCTGCTGTTTAGTACCCAGAAGGCTTTATCTGGAAAAATGAATACAAATTAGTTGCACACATGTCCTAACTCTCACTATCTATTTGTTCATTCTCTTTACAATATATGTCATTCTATTTCATTACATTATCAAAATTTTGAATTGTTTTTATTCATCTAAAATTCTATTTCCATAGTATTCTTCAAATATCATGGCTGAAGGTTATCTCTCTCTTCTCTGAAAATTAAAAAAAAACAACTGGATAAAACACTTTCTGTGGCATGTCTAATTATTTTATTATCCATACTTTAAGTGATAAAAAGTTGAAAGCAGGATCCATATTTGAATTACCAAATTCATGAGCACATTTCTAATCTCAGATGATAAATGAATCTAATTAATTGACTTGATATCCTGCTACAAATTTCTCAAAGTGTGTTCTGAGCATTAGGTATCTTAAATATCTTGGGCCTGAGGGAGGATTCACTGGTCAATAATTTTTTTAATTGCTCTTCTATAACCACATACACCTTCAATAATATTTTTGTGTTTTAACTCAAAATTTATTAAATTTGTACAATAAATGCTTTCCCATTTCTTTACTGTGCTATCATAGCAAATAGCATGCAATGGAATTTATCCTATAAAACACTTTCAGAAACCAATTCTTTATCCTTCATGTCTGGATAAAAATGCATTTCATAGCCTCAAGAAATATTTTTCCAAACAAAAAAAGTACTACACTTTTTATTATATTCTGTATGGTACTATAAGCTGAAAAATTATTTTGACAACTGTGTTAGTTAACATTTCTCTCATTGCTGAGACAAAACACTCGACACTCAAAGTTAGAGGGGAAGAGGTTTATTTGGTTAATAGTTCATAGAAGTTTCAGTCCATGATCAGCTGACTCAAAGGCAGGGATGAAAAACAGGCCTGGCAGAGCAGAAACAACATGGCACACACAAGGCATCAAAGGCAGTAAGAGATCTTCACCGAGTCTTTCTGCCTCTTTTGTCCCATCCAGACTGTGGGGATTAGGGCAATGCCAAACTAATCAATCATGTGTAGTGGTTTTTGTAATCACATGCCCTTAACCTCATTATCACGCATTGCAGATTAAGCTACCTCTGAAAAAGAAAGTCCCACCTCAACTGCTTGGGGGTCTGCCAGAACACAAACTATAACAACAACTAAATTAATTCATATATAGGATGACATTAAAAGCATGAATCTTCTAATTTATTTAAATCATACATAAAATGTATGTACATCATATAGGCATCAATAATGAACAGTTTGTTTTTTGTAACATGTCTGCTTGTGTCCTTGCTTAGATATCCAAAGTAACTAAGTCACTGACATGTAATCCATGGGGTTTGAACAAGACCACAAAGAAGATAAGCATTGTGATATATAATCCAATTATTCAAAAATAGGTGTTAAAAACTACGGAGCAAGCAAAACAATGGCTATGTTCAACATTTTCCCTCTTCCGTCTTTTTACCCTTGTATGTATAACTCCTTCACCGTATCTGTACCATCTGTAATTCTATCCCAGTTTCTTAGCTATCATTCATTTTCATGATCTTTCAGTTGTGTTGCAATTCTTTCTATGATGTGTCATTGTGTTCACTATCCTATAACATAAATATAAGTTGAGAGCAGGATCCCACTGGATTTATCAAATCCACAAACACATTAGCCTAAATGCACTTCTAAACTTGATGTTAAAGAATAGAATTACTTTCTTCTGCATACATACTTCAGCAAAACACCTATTTATATTTAAATATAATGTATGTATATTTAACCACCAAAATTTAATCAAGATAAAGTAGAACAGTGGATAGTAATCATTTAAAAAGTAAATGTGTAATTAAAAAGCTATTAATAATCTTAAGACAGAGATATTTCTATTACAGAAATCTTCTAAACAGATAGGGAATTAGCAATTTTATCCACTCTTTTATAGAGAATAGAAGACAGATTGTTTCCTAAATCAATTTAATCAGCTTAGCACTAACCTAATAATAAAAACCAACAAATCCAGTACAAAAATTTGAATAACAGAAAATTGAAGATCAACATTCCTCATAAACTCATGCACAAAAGTGCTGAATAAAATATTACACAATTCAATTAGTCACACTATCAAAACAATTATATACTATGACCTAGTGGGATTTATTCAAGTTATATAAGGCTGACTCAACATGTGAAACTCAATGTAATCTGCTTTATCAACAAGTTATAGAACAAAAAAATTAAAGTATCAAACTAATCATTACAGACAAAACATGTGACAAAATCCAATATCCAGTCAAGTTAAATACTTTCGTAAAATTAAGACTAGAATAAACTCCTTCACTTTATCCAGAATAAATACAAAAAGCCTACAACCAACAATATATTTGATGCTGAATTATAAGATGTTTCCTTAAGAGACCAGAACTACAACAGCGATGTCTTCACTACCCACTCTTGTTCAACATAGTACTACTGGAAGTTCTAGCAAGTGTAATGATGCCTGACAAATATATCAAAAGAAAGGACACTGGAAAAGAAGAACCGAAGCTGTCCCTTTTTGTACATGACAGCACTGCTTTCTTAGAAAGTTTCAAGCAATCTACATATCATCTTCTAAAACTAATGAATTCATTCAGATTGCCTGATACAAGCTAACCATACAAAAATCAATTACATTTCTCCACATTAACATTGAACATGAGCCAGGTAATATAAAAAATACAATAGGAAAGGGCCGGGGATTTAACTCAGAGGTTCGGTGGCCTGCCTTGCAAGCGCAAGGACCTGAGTGCAATCCCCGGTGCCAAAGAAAACCAAAAACAAAAAATACAGTAGGGGCTGGGGATTTAGCTCAGTGGTGCTGCCACCTGCCTCACAAGTACGAGCTCCTGAGTTTGTTCCCTAGTACCAAAAATCAAACAAACAAACAACCCCCCCAAAATAAACTAACAAATCTCTGAAAAGAATTTGATAATTAATCTAGTAAATTATTTACAGATCTGTTACCGGGTAACTATCAAATGCAATGATAGAAATAAGTGAAGAGGCATATATTTTTGCATGAGTTACATGACTTAAAATGGTTTAAATTAGTATTCTCCTTAAAATTACTTATAAATTTAATGAAATTTCTATTAAACCATCAGCAAATTATTTCTATAAACATTGCTAAGCTCATTATAGAATTTCTATAAAAAGCCACTGGGCAGCAAATAGCTCAAGTAAATTTGACAAAGAATAACGTCAGAGTAACCATTCCACCTCATTGTCAAGCCTGACTGTATAATAAAGTAGACAGTGAGGTATTTGTGGACATGTATATATTGATTAATGAAACAAAATAGAAAACTCAGAAACAAATCAACACAAATATATCCAGCTGAATACAGTTTAATGAGAAAAAGTAACTCAAAGGAGGAACGATTGCTTTCCCACCAATTGTGCCAGAACAACTGGACAAGCACAGGTAAAAAGTGAAGATGAATAGGAAGAAAGAAGTAGAGGAAGTGGGAACAATAGGGGACAGGAAAGAGGAGAAAAGAAAAAATGCGATAAAAGGAGAAAATGGAAACAAAGTCTTTATAAATAGGGAAGGGTGGAGTGGTGGGGGTAAAGGGAAAGCAGGGTTATGGGGAAAAAATAAGAACCAAGATACATCATGTAACGGTACAAAATCCCAAAGATGTACTCAGCCACAAAGAATGAGAAATTAGATTCATTCATAGGAAAATGGATACAGTTTGAGGATATAACCTAAGTGAAATAAATAAGTCACACGTGTAAATACCAAACAGTTTCTCTGGTGTGAGAAACTATAATAGTATACAAGATCCTAATGATATAATGGACAATGTGAAATAGGAAGAAAAGGGCTAAAGGTGTAGGGAAAGTGGGAAGGGTAGGGGAAAGGTAATAAGGGAAAAGAAAAAATGGAAATAAAGTATTTATAAATAGAGAAGGAGGAGGGGATGAAGGGCTGGCAGGGACAAGGGGATAAAATGAGAGCCAAGACCTGTCATGTAAAGGTACAGGATCCCAATGATGAATGTAACTGTACTGTATACCTAAAATGTACCAATAAACTCAATAAAACAGGGAACTCAATCAAAACATCACACTTTTTATAAATAAACAGGCAGACATTGATCACAAAATTCAATATAAAATTATAAAATAGAAAAATATTGGAAAATATCATTGTGATTTTGAATTTTCAGGGTTTTAGAATTGAATGTAAGAATGTAATTCATAAAGGGAAACATTTATTAACTGAACTTTATCAAAAGCAAACACTTTAACACTTTTGATATGCAGAAGATCCTGAAGAAGATTTAAAAATGCTACAAAAAAGATAGTGACATTTACATGCTATGTACTTGACAGGGTTTTTTCCTAGAATTTATAAAGAATTCCCAAATTGAACTTTTGAAACCCACTCAGAAAATAACCATGAGATATGGACAGATATTTTACTAAAGAAAATATGAAAACATTAACAGAACATTAAAAGTGAATAGAAAAAACTTCAGATTATTCATTTTTGAGTTACAAATACAGGAATGTTTAAATATAAATAAAGTTTAAAGTTAATAATCTAAGGTTCCACTTCAAGAAATTAAAAAAAAAGACTAAACTTGATCTAATAAAAAAGGAAGGAATGATAAAGGTAAAAGCTGTATTATCAAGTTGAAAGAAGAAAAAATTATAGATAAAAATAACAGTATCAATAAAATAAATGTCTTTTAGGACTGATCAAATAGAGAAAGAGGGCCAGGGATTTAGTTCAGTGGTTCTGGTGCCTGCCTCGCAAGCTCAAAGACCCAATTTTGATCCTGAGTACAAAAAGAAAAAAGAAAAATAGAGAGACATAGAAAATATTATACAAGAAATGAAAGAGAATTATCATTAAAGGCTATAAAGATATGTCAATAATAAGGGGATATTACAAAAAAGTTAACGGCAATTATTTTGAACACAGATGTGATAGAAAAGCTTATTGAAAGATACTTACTGCCAAATCTGGGAGATTACATATGCAGTGGTTTATTTTTCTTCATCTCTAGGGTGCCTCACCCTCACTATATCTCCTGTCATTTGTATTTATAATTTGGAGACAATCTCTCTGTGAATTACATATATGTATAGATATTTGTAGGGTGCTGGTGACCGAACCTAGAGCAAGGCACATACTAAGCAGGCCTTCAACTCCTGGGTTACTTCCCTGTATATCCCCAGCCCATTATATGTGTAGTCTTTAATCAACTCAAAAAAAATTCATCTTTAAAATTTTGCAACTAGAAAAAGTATAGAGACACACTGCGAAACTGAAGAAGTCCACTAAATATTTAAGGAAAAAGTAGGAACAATTATACACAATCTCAGGAAACAAGAAAAGGAAGTCCTTACATACTAATATCACAGAAAGAGAATACTCTGACAACACAGCTGGAAGATAAGATTAGAGGGCAATAAAACCATAGACAAATGTATACTGAATTCTTAAGAAAATTTTAGCAAATTTAATTAATCAATATATAGCAAGTATAGCTCATTATGGTCAAGTAAAATGCATACTAGACTCAGCTTTTTAAAAATAACTCACTATGTGTCACAATTTTAACAAATTAAAAAGTAACCCACACGACCCTTCTAATACATACAGAAAAAATACTTTACCAAATTCAGAACCTAGAGTATTAAGGATAGAAAGCCTCAACAAACTGGCACAAGAAAGGATAATGAAGGGTACCTAAGAAAATGGTACGGTTTAAATTTTCCTCAAAATAAGGAATAAAACAAGATGACACTCTCAGTATACCTATTCAAAGTTGAGCTGCAATTTCTTGTCAATCTAATAAAGTAAAACAAAATAAATAAAAAGGCCTACTTGTGTTAATGTAAGGAATATAAGTGTTGATTCAGAGAAGACATTTTTCTCTGTATAGAAAATCTCTATAAAGCCATAAAATGCTAGTGTACCTCCTAGTGAATGAATTAACATGAAGACAGAAAAAATAATGAACATACAGCTAGAAGTGATAGTGCACCCATTATCCCAGCACTTAGGCTGAGGCAGGAAGGCTGTCATTTATTCAAGATCTCTTTGGCCTACAAAGTGAATTCAAGGCCTACTTAAACCACATAGCAAGACCCTGTCACACACACCAAAAATGTGAAAGTACAAAAATAAATTGTATTTCTGTATCATAAAAATACAATTGGAAATTAAAATTTTAATAACATAACACTTGCAAAATCATCAAAAATTGGGAAAAATTAGATATTCAAAAATAAAAACATATGACAAGTTTTGTATGCTACAAAATTCTGGTAGCAGATGAACAAAATTGCAGATAACGTAGTAAATAGATATGCTGTGCTCATGTTCAGGAAGTCTCAACATTATTATAATGCCAATTTTCTGAAAATGTGTTTATCGTGACAATAAAATGATTACAATAAATCACAGAAAACATTTTTTAGTAGTAGATAAGATGATTCTAAAATTCATGTTGAAATATGAAGTAGCTAGAATAAGTTTCACAAATATTTTAGTTGGATGACTTATGACAGTTGATTTCGGACTGTCAATCCACAGTATTGAAGGCAATAGGGTGTTGCTGAAATGTTGCACACAGATAAAGTCAACAAAATAGACACTCCAGAAATAAATCCGCAAATGCACAAATATATCACTAATTGATAGTCAACAAAGAGCTCGAGATAATTCAATGAAGAAAGAGTATCCTTTCAACAAATGCTGCTGGAATAATCGCATACCTTAATGGAAAAGGAACAAGAATAAAATCTGAACCCATAATACATAAAGCACCATATAGAAACATTAACCCATAATGTAACACAGATGTGCAAGTAACGGTAGGATGTCAAACTTCTTGAAGAAAACATGAAATAAAACACTGATTACTCCATATGTAGTGACAGATCATTCAAGAAAACTGATAAATTAGAATTAAAATTTTTACATATCTGTGTATGAAATATACCATTAAGAAAGTAAGATGCAGCTACCAACTGGGAAAAATGATTTCCAATGAATGTATTAAATATGAGTGCACAATGCAAAAATATGCAATAAAGAGATTTTACATCTCAAAATGAAAACAAGTAACAAAAAATGCAAAAATTTTTAACGCTTCACTGCAGAGGAGACAGAAAAGGTAAAGAAGCAAATGAAAATGACAACATCACTAGTTCTCAGGAAAAGACAAACTAAAATGATGTACCACCATTCACTTAGGAGGACAGCTAATTAGAATATCACACTGAGAACTCTCTTGCATGTGTCTAAAAGGTGCTAATTAAAATAACTCAAAATCTCACAGCTGGTGTGGATAAACTTGAACTTTTATACACTGTTGGTAAGAATTCAAGGCAATAAAGACAAGAAAACCTTGACAATTTCTTACAAAATTAAACACACATTTACTATTTAACCCAGTAACTATATTCCTAGTTATTTATCCAAAAAGCATAAGAACATAAGTCCATATAAATAACTGTACACAAATATTTATGGCTTCTACATTCATTATCACCAAAACTCCACAACTGTCAATAAATAACTGATTGTTTTATATTCTTACAATTGGGCACTACTCACCAAGAGAAAGGAATAAACTACATGTAAGAAACTAGATGAATCTCAAGACACCGAAGTGAGAAACCCACACACTGTACACCATGTGGATTCATAGTTTATGATTTTTCTGTGATGTCCTGAAAAAAGGCAAGACTATTTTAATAGAAATTAACAAAGTAGTTGGCCAGTGCTAAAGGGAAGGAAATGGAAGTCACTAGCAAGGGTCATAAGGTAGCTTCTTGAAAAAAAGGAATTGTTCAGTATTTTTATTGTAACTATGTGACTACAAACTTTTGTCAAAATACATGATAGCATATGCTTAATTAGGGAAATATATATATAAATTACATTTCAGTAGGACAACAAGAATAGTTTTCAGAGATTTTTGGTTTGCTTGTCAACATTGAAAAATAGTATCTGGGCCGGAAATTTAGCTTAGTGGTTCTGCCACCAGCCTCGCAAGCACAAGGACCTGAGTTGGATCCCAGATACCAAAAAAAAAAAACCTCAAAATAAATAATAATGATAATAATGATAATAATAATAATCAGAAATTTTTGTGCTTAGACAAAATAAAGTACTATCTGAAAAGAATGGATAGGACATTATTTTAAATGTTCTAGAAAATATCATCCTTTTTATGATTAAAAGAATTAGCTTCAAGTGTCATTCTATACATATAAATATATATATTTCCAGGGCCACAATTAAATTATTGCTTATAATGACTTCCCTCTGGGCCTTTTGAATTGATACGGACCTCAGGAGGAAGAATTAAAAGGCAAATGTCAGGTAAAATATGTAACTTAGTCACTTTATGTACTTGAGACCAAAAATTTAATTTATCATTTTTAGTGAACTAATGGAATACAATGAATATTTACATTGGCCCTAGACTTAGTCTTTTCTCAATACACAATTTTTAGAACTACTGCAGTTATTTACTTTTTTAATTTATTATTTTGGGTACTAGGGATTGAACTCGGGACCTTGAGCTTGTGAGGCAGGCAGTGGAACCACTGAGCTAAATCCCTGGCCCCAGAACCATTGTAGTTAAAGACCATAGTAAATACTGAACATAAAATAAATGGCCAATATATATTTACTTATGGGATAGTTAAATATAATTTTCAACTTTCCCATCATTTTTCTTATTCTAAGGAAAGCAATATATAATTACTTATGAATTAACAATTCAAAGTTAAATATCCAATCCTTTATAATTAAGCAGAAGCTTTCTTTTTATATTCCTGGAGTAAAAATTAACAGCTTCAGATTTACTCAAAGTTGGAAAGAAATGTCTTCAAATATCTACTCAAGGGTACCATTGACCTATTTTACCAAAAACACTTATATATAAACTGTTTTATGAAGAGAATGTGCAGTTTATGAAAGATTATTGCATAAAAATAAATACTGAAAGAGATGTAACTGATTGATCTACAAAAAGCAGAGCACAATTGAAAACGCAGCATATTTGTGAGCAAAAACTGATAGAGTGCCCACTCTCCCATTCAAGAGAATATTATGCGATTGAGATTAGCAAGATTATCAGTAAAAAAGGCAACTTATGTGCATAATAAAGTAAAAGAGAATATAGGCAGATAGCCTAGTAAACTTCTTCACCTTCCCTTACACACTTAGTGAAGGGAAAAAGTTGTGAGGAGTTTTTATTCTCTGGTAGCTTCTGCGTCCAGTGGAAATATCTTTGTACTTTTTGCTCCAGTGATAGGATGGTAACTCCTGACTGGGAGTCTTTGAAGGAAAAAAATCCTAGGGAGGATACAATGCAAAGATTACACTTCTTAATTGGCCCTATATATCGACCTACAATTCGACATAATTTATAAGAAGTTAAAAACATGGTTAAAAAACATTGTTTCTTTTGGGATATTTCCATTTTCTTCATGCCCTTTTGTTTTGTTTTCCCTTTTTAAAGCTAATAATTATTAACATGACAAACTGGGAATGGCTTTTCTTGTGTGCCATATTTCAACTCAGATATAATTTTCTTCCTTGGGAATACTCTAAATGTATTTTTAAAAATATAATTTATTTTAAAATTCATTTTATAATATAGTGTTCTATGATATACTTTAAATTAAAAACTTTTGAATTTAACAAATAGCTACCAGAGTAAAATAAAATGTAAGCATATTATATTTGGATTTTTCCCTTCTGAGCTTTAGTTAAGGATGTGTTTATAAATTTGAATATAAGCATATTTCTCTGTGGAAATGTTCTTATGAATACTTGTATTAGTAATTTATATGCTCTATAACCAAATTTCAGGTAAGAAACATTTAGTAAGTTGACCCTCAATTATATAGATTGCTTACATTACTTATAAAAGTTAAATTGTCCAAAATTGGCTTATAATTGCATATGTAATATATATTCATAAAATGATATATATCTACTCTTATAAACATATGTACACATAGTCAAACATTTATATAGATAGATATTTATTAGTATAATGTCCTCTCTAGGATACTGATCATATAAACTGTATTTCTCATAACCTTCATACATCTTTCTGGGGTTTTTATCTTTTGGGAGAAGAAAGAAGAAAAATAATATTATTCATGTATTTTAAGAGTAGAGTGATTTCAAAGTGAAGGGAGGAGGGAGAACAAAAATCACATCACACCTGTTTAAATAAAAAGTAAGAGATTAAAGAATTGGCCAAATTGTTGACAACAAAGATCAAATAAATTAACACACACACACACACACACACATTCATACTCTAAAATAAAAAACTTTGATTAAAGTAATTTATTACTTTCCATTTAATTTATTCAAGAATGAATTTTTTCAGTCAAATTCTCATATGAATATGAATTGAGTATTTTATGTGTGACAGGTATCCTCCAAGGTAGTGGTAGATCAAGATAGTGCCCTCAAGGAGCTTATATTCTGATTTGAAGAAGAAAATAAATCCAAAATAGTAAATAGCATGACATACAACGATAAGCACTATGAATGAAACTAAGTGCTGTGATAGTACAAAGCATGGTAAACTGTATCACTTTCTGATAATGGCTCCTAGCACATAATTTTGATGGAAGAGAAGTCATGAACTTGCAGGCAGAAACTTTAGCTGGACTCTGTAGCTACCTTGCAGTGACTGAGAAAGGCAGTGATTACAGAGTATATTGGAAGATTGTTAAGAACCTTGCAGGGTTATTGTACAGGTCTGTAATTATACTTCTCCTTAAGTGGGATGCTAGTGAAACATTTTTAGTAGATGAAAGAGAAGTTTGATTTGCATCTGATACAGATTTGAGCTGATGTATTGAATAGAGTTGCTGTCAAGAGTGGGGGCAAGAACACTGTATTTGAATAATTACAGGGCAATTCCTGATATAGTTGGCAAAGGATTTGTTGGTAGTAGAAGTGGATAGTGAGGTTGCTTTCTGATTTAATTCTGTTTAGAGCCAAGCAAGTTTGTGAGAAAGTATAGAATCAAAAAATGACTGCAAATTTTTGGTGTAAGCAACTGAAGAGGTGGAGAGCTCTTAAATGAGACAGAAGACTGGCAGAGGAGATTTCTCAGCAAAGAGTGGGAGCTCTGCTTTAGATATGTTCTTTGCAGTGCTTGGAAGCCCAAGGACAGCTATTAAGCTCACAATGGTTATGAGTCATTAATGCATATAAAAGGTATTTCAAAGCATACTTCTAGATATAGTCACTAAGAATGAGCTAAGTAGAGGAGGTAAGAATTTGCTCTGCTTCAGACTCTTTCCAAGCCAACACAAAAATTACAGAGAGAGAGGGAGAAGACGTTCAAAAAAGTTTTTTCCAACAACCTTATGTGAGAGACCTGCCTTGAGTTCCTCCATGTGTTATTGGGCAGGAGAGTGAGGACCGGATGTGAGAATACAAACAGGAAGGGAAATGTTTGAATTCTCTCACACATTTCACCTACCCTTGCCTTGTTTGCTGCTCCCCCACTGAGGGCAATTACTTCATTCTCTCCATTCCTTTACCTTGTTCTTGCTAAGTGACTCAGAACTGCCACTTAGATCTCTAGTACTGATAAGATTTTCTGAAAAACAGGTGAGGACCACTAGTCATGAGGAGGTTTCTGAGTTGTAAATCTTCAAGGTTATTAGTGTTTGGCTTAAATGTATAAATTTACTTTGAAGCACATTGCCCTTGTTACCAACTAGAATAAATTATTTTTGCACTAACACCTGAAACTTTTATATACTACTGCGACAGTTTTTTCCTAAATATGTCATGCAGTATTTTCTATATTATTTTACTGTGATTGTATAAACATTTATGCTGAGATGTTTATGCTTTTCCTATTCATAAATTAAATGAATCATCATGCGTACCTCCAAAATATATTTTTACTTCCAATCATGTGTTTATATGCTGAATCTGTTACATATATATTTATTTACTCAGCATGTGATCTCATCAGTCTTTCACCTCACTTTCACATCTTTAGTTTTTCCCAATTACCCTTTGGACTTTATTTTCTCTGTTTTTATTTTGGTTCTGGTAGTGCGGATTGAACTCGGGGCCTGCCTTCTAAACTACATGATGAGACCTTATTTCAGATTTTATTTTTAAGACAAGGTCTCACTAAGTCTCTAAATAGTTCAAGCTGGGCCTCAATTTAAGATCCTCCTGTCAGCCTCCCTGCGTAGTGGTATTACAACACTACACCACCATGTTCAGCCTGCCTTTTGCTCATGTTGTGTTAAGTTTTATCTGACAAGAAGTTCTTGTAGAACTGGCTTGGCAAATTGCTACTTATTTTGAAAATCCAGTTCAAATGTCACTGTGAAACTTGGGTTTCCTTTTGATGCTATACTGCTTCTGTGAACCATGATCTCAAAATCACATCAATATTTGTCTACATGCCTTGTAATCCCTTAAAGGTGAAGAGACAAAGTTCCACACAGTGGAAACAAAGTACACATAGTGCCAGTACACTCTAAATCAGTGCTAAATGAAGAGTTAAAAAAAAAAACAAACAAAAACACAGACTTGAATTATCTAGATCAGTCATCTTCTCACATTTGTTTGAATATCTACTGCAAAACTGAAATACAATAATTCAAATTAGTTCCTACAAATAACACTCAATCCTTGCTTTTTCCACAGTTGTACAGTTTTGAATAAGTTTATCCATTTCAAGCAAAATATGTCACATAATTGTCCACAGTTTTGTCCTAACACAAACTTAGGGATTATTTGGAGTAAATTAATTCTTCTACTAAATGTACGTTCTTACATATGTAAAAGTAGCTGGTATGTATATCACTAAAGTCTAATTCTACTCTAGTCTTTCACTGTGATTTTAATTTCTAAAATAAAATCATTAATCACATTCTTCCAAATCAAACAAAAGACACGAAGTACATTTAACAATTAAAGCAATTATAATCTACTAATCTTACAAATGAATACGTTCTACTGTGAAGACTTCTAGTATTTGATGCAAAAAATGAATACGTTCTACTGTGAAGACTTCTAGTATTTGATGCAAACTAGTCACTCAGAGCCAGCGGTGTTTCCAGAACATATACCCGCGAAAATAAGGAAAATGACAACTGTCTTCATGGTCTTCCTAACGTGAAAATTCAACCTAGGTGCATGACCAGCAAGAAACACTGTATTCATTTTGATTTCAGAAAGAAACAAACAAAGGGAGAGGTTGAAATTCTAATTATCAACTTTTTACTGCGAATCCTGACAATATTTTCTGGAAGCTTCCAGCTGGGGCCTTGCAGCTGACGATGGGAGTGGGGGACCGGAGGTGGGAAGCAGTCGCAGGGGAGTCACCATGAGAGGTTCATCTCCCTTTCTTGCCCACCTTGGGTCGTAAAGTGAGTAGCTCACTCTGGCCAGCTGCCACCACGGAGGGAAACTTCTGAAGTCCCGGAGCCGCAATTAACCTCTCCTCCTTGAAATTGTTTCTGCGCGAATGCGTCTTAGCAGTGATTCACACAGACGGGTCTTACTTTTTTCAGGGCCTTATCTTGATTTTTAAACCAAAACATTTGTTTAAACATCTGTAAATGATAGTTTTTTTTTTTTTTTATCTTTGCCTGCTTTTAAATGACTGAAATGAATTTAACGCTCAATGTTTTATAAGCAAATCAGCCAACCTTGTCCTGAAGTAATTTCAACACAGACATTTTGTATCCTCAGAACAAATGGTCTTTTAGTACCTTATTCATGGAGATGGCTTCACAAAAGATTCAATTTAAAGTCTTCCTAGGAGTTTCCTGAGTATTCCTCTGAGAAACGCACCCAGAGACTGAACGTCTTGCGCTACACAGGGCCCACAGCAGCTCTCTCCTAATTTGTCCTTTTTTTAAAAAATTCTGTCAGTCATTAAGGGGTCCCACCCCTGAAGACGAAGAATGCAACCTCTGATTGGACAATCTACTGCTAAGCCCTCCCATAGAAGAGCTCTATAGGTCGTCAAATGTGTCAATGCATTTGGTTGGCTCTGACGTAATTGCCTGATGTTTCTTCAGCAGGCCCTTCGGAAGACTTCTCCACAGCTTCTGCCATATTTACAGACGAGAGGAGAAGGAGATTCGCTGGTGATGAAGCCAGGTTTACAAGGTGAGAAGGGGCAGTTTGGGGGTCTAAAAGTGGCACGTTCCGCTGAGGAGAGCTGAGAGGCCACGGAGACTGCGGCTGGGCTCAATGCCACAGAGCCTTGGACTAGGAAGACTATTCTCCTGTGCCTCCCTCCACCTGGTATTTAAGCTCAGGCACGAGGTATCCCTGCCAGGTTAGCTAGGCCATCTGGTTGCCTGAGATCAGCGGAAAGGGAACAACCAAGGCTGGGTCTTCAGGAAGATGAGAAAGTACCAGGTGATTTCAGGGAGGCTGAACCCAGGAATGTGGGCTCATGTGGATACCTGTCCTGTCAACCCAGCCCTACTGTTTCCCTACTAGGATTTAGCACTTTATAACACTTACCATAGATTTTTATATAGTATATATTTATATATTATGTATTTATATTGTATGTTTTCTATGTTTATATTTTTTCTGATATTTGTGATATATATTTACCCATTTATTTACTTATGTGCTTTATTGTCTCACCCAAAATATGTCTTGTGAGGCCAAGATTTCTCTGTTTGGTTCTCTGATGTAATTAAATAGTTTTGGCACACAGAATTTGATTACTAAATATTTTGCAATAAACTAATTCTAATATTATGTTTGTCTTCAAGGTAGCCAAGAACAAAGGAGCTAATTGGCTCCAGATAGAGTCAACCACATAGATCGTAAGTATATTTTTTGCCTGAATCTTGTAAAAAATTTCTGAACAATCAGGATTTCTTTTTTACTTTTAACTTTACCATAAAGAAAAACTTAAATGTCAAACAGTGAAGAAGTCTTACATTTTTATAGTCACGAATTTCATTAATTGCAATCATTTTTTTTAAATGAATGCAAGTATCTTGTGCTGACAGTCAAGGTAATTATCCTAGCAATCAGAAAATAATTATTTGTAGTTTTTTCAAGAATTATGAAATTTTTGGAGAATTGATCTCTGACGCATGCTTAAATATATGCCACTAGATGGGTATAGAATAGTGGAACAAATTATTACTAAGTATTGTTTAGTGACATTCATTGGACCCTCTGACTAATCAACATAGATTAGTGTGTGAATCGCATGTATACTGGCAGGCAAACCAAGTGGTCCTGGACTCATAACTGATCCAATAAGTTGCATAATACTGTTTCAGAATATTACCTTAACTTTCTATGAAATTAAGGCTGTGTTTTACAGATTTATCTCCTCTTTGCTACTCGTGTTTATCCAATGAACCAAAGAGGAAAAAGCACTCTTCCTAGGTAATCAGATATAGCAGCCAGTATGAGATAATATTCTTGAGAGTAGTTTGATAAGATGTTTCTTACTGCAGAAAAGTAGCTCAAAATGAACACAAACAACTTTTCTATGAATATTTCTTTTTTACAGCTCACAATAATTTATGTTTTTATGAAAACTATATTAAAATGTTGAAGAATATTTCATAACATGAAACGTGTTCTGAAAAGATACTTTGGACTAAAAAAGAAATATGGGTCAATATTAACATATTCCTTAACATTTCGTGAATCAGTTTAATATACAGCATCTTATTTATTATTTATAATTACTTTACATGTCAGGTAGGCTCCATAGATCTGTAATATCATTGTGGTACAGTGTTAAGACAATATCAGTGACGTAAAAGCTATGGTCGATTTGGCAAAGGAGAACTTTAGCAAAGTTCTCCCATATTCCATGTGTGCTTTCATTTTTTATTTTGTGTTTGGAAACTAAAATGGTGTGAAAAATAATTAACCTAAGTTGACTTAATAGTCTTCAAACTCTACAAGCATAAAGATTTTCTCTCAGCATGTTCTGTATTACATTCTTAAAGCCAGTAAGGTTAGATTAAATTTAATTAGTAGTCTCTAATAGAAGTGATAAACTCTCCAGCTTTTGTTTTTGTCTGAACTCACCAAAAGTAACAGAGATACCTTAGAGTGAGTGTTCAGAGCTTCTAATATGCAATTGAGCTGCACTAATATAAAGAATGAACTAACCACTGCTCAGTACAGAATTGTATTTTACTTACATAATGTTGACAGAGCAACTGACAAAAATGACTACATTTTTTAAGACTGAGAAACATACAAACATAATACACACAAAGAACAACATCAGGCCAGTAAATAAATAGAAAATCTCTACAATAAAATGCCAACCTATATTCTTTGCTTCATTTTTTATGTTGACATATTCAATTGTACAGAACTCTTTAAATATGTAATTTTTTTTTGTTTGTTTGTTCAGGGGATTGAACTCTGGTCCTTGCACTTGCAAGGCAGGCCACCGAACCACTGAGCTAAATCCCCGGCCCAAATACGTAATTTTTGATACTACCACATTTTTTAAAGGAAGATTAAAAATATAAAAATTTAATAGAAGTAATTTTCAATATTTCCTGTTTTTAATCCAAATGAATTGAACTTGAAAGAATATTTTCACGAATTATATAGGTGTATAATATTTCCATACACATACAATTCAGAGTGTATGATTCAGAAAGGACCAAGCCATTTCACATTACAGAATATTGCTTATGGTATCCAGCACACCTCCTCTTACAAAAGATTCTTAGTAGATAAAATAACATTTGCTTGAGAGCACTTCCATTATTCACAAGTAGATACACTCATTTATCTCTAGAGGATATGAAAGAAGTATTATTTCATTTACACTCAACTTTAATGGATATTAAAAAATTAAAATTGATAATACATAAGGTTACCAAAACAAACTGGGCAAGTTTATGCACTTAAAGTAATACATTTGAGAAATAATGCATACATCTGTCTTGTATTACTGCATATATTATAGATGTGTGTATATGTGTGTACATCTATACATACCATATGTGTGTATTATTAATGAGATGAAAAATAATGCCAAAACAATGAAAAGAGGGCATCTATTGATTCTATAAACTTTTAAACCCATCCAATTTAAGATGTGTAATTACATTGTTGACCACATATTCGTATTCTACACTGCACATTCAGTTACCCACAGAAATAAATTATGTATGTTTGGTGATCGATATATAAGCCAAGTTCAGATGCAATTATCAGAAACAAAAAGACTGCCATATCTTAAATGAGAAAGTGGCATTAAAAAATTATCCAACTGTTCTAGTGATGTAAAAATCACACATGTCAGAGTCAGGATGTTCATATCAAGCTTTACCAAACAGTGTTGAAAATTAAATATTTTAAATATATATAGTATATAAATATATATATATATATATTTGTAGATGTCTGTAAATTCGTTTTAAACTTGTAGAAACCAAGAGAATATTTTTAGGTTCATGATTTGTGCCCAGAGTGATTACACTGTGAATGTGGTTGTCTTAGGGCTGGACATGTTTAAATACATATGCACAAAGTCACTTTCAATTAAAATCATTAAGTGTGTAAGTCACCATAAACATGCAAATCAAAATACATTACCTATGGACCCATGATTCTTCAAACTATACAACATTGGAATAGTCTTATATAGTCTCATTTTTTAGAAGTTTAAAATTCTGCAAAAGAATGTAGTTTCCAGATCTAGCAACAGTGCTAAAACATTTGGTGGGAGAAGGGAAGTGAGAAAGAGGGTGTTGTGCTTTGGGATTATTTCCAAATTATCATCTTCCAACTTCATTTCAACGATTAAGGAAAAAGGTTCAACATTAAATGTGAAAAATTCTCTACAATTTTCCCACACAGTACTGAAAATGTGGTAACTCTTTTAAACCTGATGCTTTCTAAGTAAATGGCATATTTCTGCCTCATATGGACAAATGTGCTGTTGGTTGGTTTGGCCCGGGAGGCTACTCTAAGAGCCATTTCATTCCACCTACCACTTCCAGGGAGAACAGCACATGTTCGGAATAAACAAATTATTGTCTATTCTATTTCTGATTACAAATGAGGTAATTTTTTTTTTCAACAAGTTCCAGTATCTCCAAATGTGATACTTTAGTATTTGGTAAATGCACATTTTGATATGTGTCAAATTATGTACATCTCAGGTCTCCATTGTATCAAAAATAAAGCTTTTATAGAATGATATTTTATGTGTGTATTAAGAAAATTAAGTGAATATTTTACTAAAAATCTCTATGTGTAAATTTCACTGTCTCCTGGAATCTTTTTCAGATACTTTTACGCACACAAAAAATTATGCACATAAACTTCATACACAACTGTTTAATGACCATGCACAATGTGAATATAATTTGAAGATTTTTAATTACAGTGCACTAACTTAGTGAGGAAATGCTAGATCTTCAATGAAGACATTATTGGCCACTTTGGTCACTTAATTGTGTTACAATTTCCTGAAGGTCAGGACTCCATTTGAAATTCATCACATTGCTTATGGGATGAGCACACAATGGATGCTCAGTAAAAGTAAACACATGCTGAATTACATTAAATGTCAACACCTAACCTTCCAAAAAAAAGCACGTCACTTTTTTCCCCATCAAGGAAAAGACCAAATGTGACAAGATGGTATGTCAATAGTAAACTATCTTAATGGGATTTTTCAGGACTTCACTCTCAATTTATAGTGAATTTGAAGATTATTTCTAGCAACTTGTCAAAGATTATTTCAGTTACCTATTAAGAGGTTAGATATTGTAACTTTGAATAAATTTTTATGGACCTAGTAAAATTTCAGTGAGTGCTAATTTTATAGCACCTACATATTTAAACAGGTAAACATTTGTCTGTAAGTTTTAAACATTTGTCTGTAAGCTCTAACTCCCTAATGGGAATTAGATTTGTCTATGAATCTTCATTTCTTTAAAATTCTGCTGAAAACAAAGTATTCAAATATTTTAGTTCTTGCTGTTTTGGTTCTTTAGGTATTAAATTAGGGATAACATTTTCTGTTGGGATAAGTTAATTTCTCCAGATCACTTTTCAATCTGAAAAACTTACATTTAAAGGGAAAAGAGAAATTAGGTATCTGTAAGTAAAGAATATATTTAGTAGAATTTGAATTCAAATTTTGAAAAGGGCTAAGTCTACAAATATGCTTCATTCATTATAAGAAAAATAGAATTATATTTTATAACCAATACTGGTATTCTAATGATCTATGTTGATTCATATTTGTTTTACTCTACAACTAAAAGAGGTGTTAAAAACATTTGGTTTCTAGCATAAAATAATGCTGTATATGTATATGACAGACAAAATGTTGAAAAGAAATCAGCATTCTCCCTTATTTGTATACAGTTTTAGGAATCATGGGATTTCATGACTTGCTGAATTATTTGACCCTATAACATTCATGTTTCAAGTAAATTTTTAAAGTTAACGAAACTTCTGATAATGTATCAATAGACTAGGCTTCATTTTATTACAAGTTAACAACCAATACTGCTAAACAGGCTTGCCTCGATTTCAACCCAACCCATCAACCCGGTAAAAATAGATTATTAATTCAGAGCCTTGTTAGGAAGAGAGAGAGAGGAGAGAAATCTTGAATTGAAATATGGGCATATCTTCTTTGCCTTCTTCTCTGACTGCCCTTTTGTTCTTTGTAGTTACAGAAAGCCTACCGACATCCATCTGCTGCACTGTATTACCTTAATTTTTCTTCAGTTTAAGCTTCATCTTTCTTAAAATTATATCATTTCATTAGGTGTACATTCCTATTAATGAAACATACAAATCCACAAATACTGTTACTGTCAAAGCTGAATAAATTGACCAACCTTGCCTGCCTCATTTCTTTCTTATCCCAAAATGGTATATTTTTCTCAGTGGGATTAAGACAGTTTGTCATATTTTTAGCACAATTTTATGACTGCAGTACTGTCTAGGTTTCCTTCTGTCTCTTAGCTACTCGTCACAATTTGGTTAATACTCCCATTATCTAACGTTTGATCTAGTGACACGAAACTTAATCATGGGACACCTTCTTTTCTGACCAAGTACACTCCATCAAGATATTTTCACCATGCCTCCGGGCTTTCAGTATCACACTTACTTTGTTGACTGTCAAGTCTATAATTGCAGTCCTAGTTTTTCTATTGATTTTTTCAGACTTGCATAAAATAATGTGAACTATATAATAGAATTATAATCCACATCAGAGTATAGTGTACTTTATCATTTAAATTCCAATTTCATAGGGTCGGGGATTTAGCTCAGTGGTTCCGCCGCCTGCCTCGCAAGCACAAGGATCTGAGTTCGATCCCTGGTATCCCCCCCCCAAAAAAAACCCTAAATTCCAATTTCAGGCTGTGTGTGGTGGCGCACACCTGTAATCCCAGCACTCTGAAGGCTGAGCCAGGAGGATTGCTGTGAGTTCGAGACCACCCTGGGCTACATAGTGAGTTCAAGGTCAGTCTCAACTTCATAGTGAGACTCTGTCTCAAAAAAAAAAGTTCCAATTTCAGAGCAAGAATTAGGGAAAGTAGTATTTCTTATATATCTAAAATCTATAAAGGAGGAAACAGATTTCTTTCTCTCTTTTTTTTTGTTTGGTTTTTTGGTTTTTTTGGTAACGGGGATCGAACTCGGTACTCCGAATCTTGTGCTTACGAGGTAGACAGCACAACCACTGAGCTAAATCCTCCCTAGATTTCTGAGGTATACCAGAATTTCTTAAGTATACTTGTTTGTCCCTAAATCTTTACCTCTCCATAAAAGAGGAAAGGCATTTACCATTGTTATCGAGGGCACTGAAAGGAGTGTCCTTGTAATTTGAGGGCGAGCCTTGTCAAGTACCAAGCAGAAGTTAGCAAATCACAGAAGACATCATGGGAAGCAGTTGTAAAATCTGTGACAGCTAAAAAAGTTATGAAAAAAAAGGCAGGAGGGCCCAGTAAAGGGATCTCCCAGATCTGAAAGAAAAGAACACACTATTGTCCAAATAGTGTTCATCCAGTTGACTGAGAAAGTAAGTAACACCCAACAGTATAAAGTTCATATTTTTTATGAGCATTGGGGAGGATACACTCATCTTTCATTATCCACTTTATCTTAAGTCCATATCAGCAGAAATAGTACATGAAGTAATACTTTGTGTACACTAAGAAAATTCAAGCAACAGAAGCTATCAATATAGAGCCTTCTATAGTAGCAACCTGTTTTGCAGGTTTTGAAAAGTACTGAATGCCAGTGTCAGAAAGAAAGCCTTCAATGATGGAAACTGAGCAGCATCCTAGTTATATTATGCACCAGTGAAGCAAAGCAGAGATTAAAGCAGTTAGCTTATATTCCATGTCTATGTTTCTTTTAAGGCTACATAGTTATCTACTTATGTCCACTTGGGCTCCTAATAAGTTTCTCAAACCTAATATGTCAATATCAGAACTTTAATGTTCCCTATACAACCAAGTTCTTCAACACCACATGGAATGGCATCATCACAAACTAGCTGACTAAACATTTGAGTCGCTGAATTAATTCTCTGTACTTATTACCAGAAGTCCAATTAATTTGCAAAGCTTATCCTGCTTCTGAAATACAATCATGATTTTGTTAATATTTTTCTGATTTCAGAAAGGTACCAATGATGTCACTTAGACCCCACAGTACTCAACTCAGATTCTATTGAGCACTTGTACATGTTGCTCTTCATGTAAGGTCAAAACATTGTACTTTTACAACCAATGAGTCACTGTAATGGAAATTAACACCGTGCTGAACATCCACAGAGGAAATTAAAGAAGAAATTAGTTTCTACGATACCATATATAGGAATCTATGGGACACAATGAAAGCAGTTCAGTGAGGGAAATTCATAGCAGTAAATGCCCATACTAGGAAAATAGAAAGCCCAAATAACCTAATGCTTAACCTTAAGCTTCTACAAAAAGAGTAAGACAAACCGAAACCTTATACAAGAGAGGAATACAGTTCGGAGCAGAAATGAATGGAATGGAGACTAAGAACAATACAAAAAAAAAAAAAACCAAGAATAAAAGAATAAAATTGATAAACCCTGAGCCAACCTTATCAAAAAGGAAAGAAGAGGCTTCATTTCTTGAAATTAGGAATGAAAAAGTCACAACATCCAGCAGAAATCCAAAGGATCATCAGTACCTATTTTGAAAACCTGTACTTTAAGAAAAAGGAAAATAGAGAAGAAATGGGCAGATTCCTAGATACATACAAACTTCCAAAGTTGAACAAAAATATAAAAAGTCTAAACACCCCAATTATATTCGGTGAAATTTAAAATGTAAACAAAACATTACTAACATAGAAAAGCCCAGGGCCCAATGCTTTACTGCTGAATTCTACAAGACATTTAGAGAAGAACTGTCACCACTACTCTTAAACTCTTCAGTGAAATTGAAAGGGAAGCAATACTTCCACATGCATTCCTGGAAGCAAGTATTACTTTGATTCCAAAACTAGGGAAAGACCCAATCAAAAAAGAGAACTACAGGCCAATCTCCCTAATGAACATAGAAGCAAAAATCCTCAATAAGATACTGACAAACAATGCAGAAGATCATCAAGAAGATCAGAAATGCTAACCAAATTGGATTTATCCCAGGGATGCAAGGATAGTTCAACATACATCAATCAATAATTGTAATATAATGCTTAACTTTTAAAACTTGAAATGAAATTTGGACTCCTTGACCAGACCTTAGAATGTATGGAACTTTTGGTCTTTGTGAAACCTTATACCTTATTTCCCACAATGTAATTTTACCTCTGCTATTCTCCTTCGGCCACACTGACATTTATGTTTGCTGCGCTCAGGCCCCTGCGCTTACTCTTTGCTAAGTTTAGAATACTTTCCCTGAGATGGTGTTCTGGATAGGTCACTTCAGTTTTCAGTGTTTGAGAAGTTTCTTCCTCATATGATTGTACAGCAATTTGTAATCCAAAATACCTCATTCTCTGCACATTATACAATTTCAGTATTCATTTTTTAGTTTTTGAAACTTATTTAAATAAATAAAATATAAATACTAATTTATTTTAGAATATTGACTCTTAGTATGTCAGACCCATACCATGTCTTGATGACCAGCCAATCAATTATAGAATTGCAAAATAAAATGTAGTCTAAAATTGAAAATTGTATGGACTAGAAAGGTTAATTTCAATTTACATTTAAATAAAGAAAATTCCGTCTTTCACTCAAACAAATGTTTCTTCATTAGCTCCATCGGGAGTCCTAGACACCAATGTGTGGCTCTTTATAGTTAGAAAATTACCAGAATATTTATTTACTACAACTCTTAAACATTCATGGAATTATACTATTAGTCATCCACAATTATCTAAATCACAAATTAGCACTAAAAATCATGTAAAATAACAGAATTTTGGTATTAGTACTACTACATATGAAATATTTACATATGGCAATAACTGATATTCCTATATTTCATATATTAGATGGAATTTTTAAAATTCCATCTTCAATATATAGTAATTATCTTCCAAACAGATATTAATTTTAGAAGCAGAAGCAATGGAATGAGAGGAATTGAGCTCTTCAAATTTAGATATGTACAAAAATCGATCAAATGATACAAGGTATTTAAATTTAAAATTATATTACAAAAATGACAGATTGTCATTAAGCCCACTCAAGATACTCCCCCTTTCTCTGAACACACTTATCTCATCATTGCCATTTTCTGAAGCAGTTCTGGAAGTCATCTTTCATGAGTGGCTTTATAAGGTATGATAAAAACTATGGTTGGGCCGGGGATTTAGCTCAGTGGTTCGGTGGCCTGCCTCACAAGCGCAAGGACCTGTGTTCAATCCCTAGTACCAAAAAAACAAAAACATAAACAAAAAAAACTATGGTGACTGCTGCTTGCAAGTGCCATCCAATGGAAATGGTGTCTATACGTATATATATATATATATGTGTGTGTGTGTGTGTAT
>NW_022900917.1:11146337-11178574 GCF_012274545.1 Fukomys damarensis | reverse complement strand
ACACATACATACACATAGACACCGTATATATATATAATATATTATAAATATATTATTAAATATATAATTTATACTGGATCTGGCATTGTGTGTCTTCTTGCTGTTCCTCAAAATTTAAATGACTGTGATAGGCAAATATTTTAAGATTTTAAACTGATTCAAGACATTTTGCTAGTCACAGCACAGTTAAGACAGTACAAATAAAGATACAAAGAAGACTGCCAAACTGCTTCACAGAGTTGCTAGAGGTTGAGTTAAGTTTGGCTGAAGCTAGTGGGAGTAATTTGAGAGCTATTAATGGCAGTCTTTCTTTTACTGCAGTGCAGCATATTTATTTTAATTTATTCTTCGGTCACACATCGAAGGATGTGAAACTTTAAAAATTGAAATGCTCATCTTAGTTGATAGTTAAAAGCAGTAGGCATATTTGCAATACACGTCTTAAATAAAAATTAAATAGAAGTTTTTGTTTTATTTTTCCTATTAAAAGATCACTGACAAAAACTGAGCTCTTCTTGCTTAAGTAGTATAATTGAAAGGTAATTGTTAAAGTTAAGCTTATTCACAAAATTAAGCATTTATAAAAGTAAAATTTTATTTTTCATTTTATTGATAAAAGCAATAGTAGGCACATGACAGAAATGGGATAAAAATTACTCCACTAAGATTCAAACACTATAAACACCTTGGATACTATAAAGTATTTGCATGGTTATATTTTTTACACATTTTCTTAACCTGAATTAACTTTACATCATTGACAGGACAAGTTTTGGATGTACAAATGTTTCACTTAAATATTAACTTCAGTAGATTCAGTAGTAGGTACATAAGCTTCTTTTAAATACATTTCATTACTTTTTTCTGAAAAAAAGTAAAAATCATGGTCTAATTTTGTTTTTATTATTATCTTTAAAAGCCTATTATTTTCTTCTTTACATTAGCTAGTTCAAAACATAAGAATTGTGGATTTCATTAGAACCTAGCCTGATATTTAAATATTTCTAGCTAAACTTAAATGAAATATGTGTACCTTGAAGTTTCAATATAGTGTTTGTCGAACTTTTCACCTAAAGATTAAACTTAAATTTTTTCTCTTTTTTCAGAACAGAAAAGTAAAAGATTATCATACATTCTGAATAATGCAAAACCATTTTAGAAGTACTTTTGTGTTCAATTTTATCTGACATTGATGTATAATATAAAACAAGTAAATTAATCTATTATATTGAAACACAGCATACATAAATACAAATATAAGGTGATAAAAATATTTACATTGCAATTTTAAAGTCAAATGTTCCCTTAAATAATATTTATACTTTAATTATAATTATTTGATAAATATAAAGCAATTTCCCTTGAGTAATCTTCCTGTAACCCAGCACTTCTTATAACTTTACTTATTTGAAAATGCTGAAAAAGCTAAAATTAGTTTACTTTATGATTTGTTTTAATTAAAAAACTCACTTCTACCCACTAGAAAAGTCCCCCCACAATCAAATAAAGTATATTGAAGATAATATAGACTTAAAATGTATAATTATTCTTGATTAATAGCTCACAAATCTCATTACAGCTAGCTTAGCAAAAGTTAAGTGGTGCTATACCCATCTGGAAATTAGCAAATTTATTCAAAAGATTACATAAGGCAAAGTTAATGCCTTGCAGTATGTAGCCCAATGTCTGCTCATGACTCCCCAAAGACATTTGTGATAGTTAAAAATCTAAACAGTTTAGAAACTGACAGTAAAGTTCATACAAATACTCATCTTTCTAGGCATCTGAGAGCAATTTGGATGATTTTATTTTGTGTGATTTAGGTTATGTAACCCAAAACTTACATTTCCACCACTGCATGAAACAAAACCTGTAAGACTTAACATTTTGGTACAAAAATCTACCACTTGGCAAATGAAAATGTGAGAGACAGTTTTTCTGTGTTACCTCGGCCTCCATTTGGAGCTCTCCATATGTAATCCCTTGATAACAGGAGCTTTCATTCACTGTATCCTCTTCCTTTGTCCTGAATCTATTTTCACTCCTATTGTTTTTTTTTCAGCTTTAATTGAGTTTATTGGTACATTTTAGGGATACAGTACAGCTACATTCATTGTTGGGATCTTGTACCTCTACATGACAAGTCCTGATTCTCATTTTTCTCCCTACCCCTGCCCTCCCTTGACCCCCTCCTCCTCCTATTGTTTTTTTACTACTACCTTTGATGCAGAGCAGTAAATACTAACATAAATCAGATGCAATTTTTCTTATTAATACTTTTGTAATTACTAACAGGAAACAATGGTTTAAAAATTGCTTTTCTTTTCATGAATTTAAGAGATGCTAAAATGTTGAAAAGAATCAGAAGCGGTAGCTGTAAGATGCACTTATCACTTGCTAATTAATGTGCCTCAGAACCACGGATCATTTTGTAGGTACCATTTGTCAATAAAGTTTGATCTATTGGGAAAAAAGAAGAAAGAGATTCAGACACGAGGCCGCCACCTTTGCTACTGGGTGTTTACTGGAAATAGTCCTGAAGATTTTGTTTGAACTGAAGAGAGAAGGAAAAACAGCCAGACTTATGAGAAGAGAGAGGCAAATGTTATATATAATTTTTTCCTTTTAATAATGTGTACCAATTGACCAGAGATTTAGCTCAGTGGTGCCACACCTGCTTCACAAGTGCAAGGCCCTGAGGTTCTGAGTTCAATCCCTGGTACAGAAAAAAAAAAAAAGCTTGGAAATCTAGATCAGTGCACTTAGTATAGCATGCATAAGAACCCGAGTTCAACCCCTAGTACTATAATAGTACATACAAGTCAATTAAGGGCAGTTAACCTAGCAGTAGGCACTGAAGACTTCAGGGCTTTGTCTTCATCCCAAGGCTTATATGGGTCTCTGTAGAACTATAGGTCTTTGGAACAGGGTACCGTAAACCTCAGCTTACTCAGTGGGTGACAGTGGTAATGCTTCTATGCATTGCTTAGTTTTTTCTTTTGTTTTTTTTTTGCTCTTAAGCTACAGTATTCATGTATTTCATATGTATTCTATATTATTTTTTTAAAGTCTCCACTGTGCTCCAAATCAGCTGAAGTTTAGGAAATGATAAATGAACTTTATCCATGTGCTGTATCAAGGAGAATAATAATCCTTGGAATTGTCAACACCAAATTTGAAAAATGGTCTATACTCATCATCTCTATCTCTTTTTTCTTGTTTCTTATTGTGTCTATTTTCTGCAATCGACAGTGCTTATTTATGAGTTTTAATTAGCATATGTTTGGAATACATAGTAAATATGTTCACCATGGGGAATTGGGACATACACACATTTATCACATCTTGCTCCACTTTACGCCCCTTCCCCTCCCTTTCTTCCTGCCCCTTCCCCATTCCAGATCCCCCTCCCATCTCCACACATTCTCTTCCCAACTCAGAGTGATCTGATTTCAAGTAGCATCACTTTGTTGAGATCTAGTTGGATCACTAATTTCTGTGTGTGTGTGTGTGTGTGTGTGTGTGTGTGTGGTGTGTTTAAATCAAAATGCTACCTGGCTTCTCAAAGTAGTTAGCTTTTTGGAACAAACCCACTTCTATCAGGCTATAACTCTTGTCACTTTACACCTTAGAGGTTGCTTTCTTCTCAGGAACTATCTGTTTTTTTCATGAAGTCCTGATTTGCAGCTGTTTTACTTCCATACACATTTCCACTATTGTTGTAACTCTGGAATCATTACTTCTAGAACTATATGCAAGTTTTGCAAGAGAAGCATTTTTATTCAACATTGTTGAGATACACAAATAGAAAGTTAATATGGATATTAAAGAGTCTGTGATAGGATAAATCAATTGCATATTTTATTTTACCTAAAGATATGTAGCTATATACTCATTTACCAATCTTCTGATATCAACACAGAAACATTTTAAAAAATAAACATCTATAATACAACTGAGATTATTACAGTACATCTTCTTTGTATATAACCCATGATACATACTTTCCTACCATTCTAAATTATTTGAAATTAAATAAGAATTAAAGACGTTTATTAAAAGTAAATATTTTTAAAGTTCTTATCTATATTTTATAATTATATTAATTTGTATCTTCCTCTTCTCTTTAATCATTTTCCTGTCCACACTTAAGACGCAGGAATTTTTAGTAAGTTTTGTCAAACCATTCAAATTGCTTTTCTTTTTGCACAAACAACATTCATTGTCTATTTATTGAGATCAAGTCACATATATCAATTCAAAACAGGCATAAAACATTTGGACACGACACATAGGTACGCATGAAATTAAAATGATGGAAACGAAATTATTAGACCAATCTACAGAATGGCTGACAAACTAAAAAAGCTTTTTTTACTATAGAAATAATTCATTATATTTTATTGAAGATGTAAAAAGTATTTAGTAACTGAGGAGATCTATTAAATAAAAGATTACTGGAAGGTATCTTCATTCATTCTGATGGTTTCTTCAATTAAAATTGTTGGTCTTTATAAAAAGTAATCCAGGGCCGGGGATTTAGCTCAGTTGGTGCTGCCACCTTCTTTGCAAATGCAAAGACCCAAGTTAGATCCCCAGTAGCAAGAAAAAGAGAGAGAGAGAAGGAGAGAGAGAGAGAGAGAGAGAGAGAGAGTATAAAAAACAATCCAGATATATCAATATGGAATAAAGTAGTAGACATCAAGAAGCTATCAAATATGCATAAACTTCTTCTTTCTATTTCTATGTCTCATGAAAATGTACAGACTGGTAAAATAGGTCTATGTCACTAAAATATCGCATATTTAATTTATATTTAAATGTCCTTTTTGTTTGACAAAACTTAAATATAAATGTTAATAATCAACTAGAAATAAATCCAGCATTCTTTGATGACTCTAACGTGGGTACTTTGTTTTGGAAAAACAAATGTAAATTTTATCGAAAAATAAATTTTACCAAGTCATGGGTAAAGGAACATTAAAAACATATTTATTGAAATTACTTTCTCATTATGCTATGTATAACTTGGTGGAGATTATTTAAATTAATGTAGATAATATAAGATACTTATTTTCAATTTATATCCTAGAAATCCATCTTAGAAAATACATTATTTTAGGTAAGCCCAACTGCACTAAGTCAGAGTTCATTTTTATTAATGGAAATTTTTCTAGTACATCAAAAGAAAAGAATAATACCTTTGTTGTTTCTTTTTAAGCTATGTATTTATTTGGTTCATTATTTAAGTCTTTAAACATTAAGTATTTCAAATAATCTATGATCTGGCACTTTACTTTACAAAGCCGTATATATTATTTTATTCATCTGAAACTTCACAAAATAGCTTTCTGTCTTTGTGAGGATTTCCAAATATAAATATGCAATGAAATATACTTTATTGCAGGTTTAGTGGATTTTAATGTTTTCTTTTATTTTTAATTGGTGTAAAATAATTGAGTAGCTTTTGGTTGCATTTTATATTTTGATGTGTTTATATAATTGTATACTGATCATGATTTAGTGATTGGTTATAGCACCTTAGTTAAAGACTAACTTGAAAGTTAAAGCTAATTTGCAGAACAATTTCATTCAAATGATTTTCCATTTTCAAAGTATTTCCAAAAGTAAAAGGAATTCAAGTATTTCAATCCTATTTTCCCACAAACATTTTGCATTTGAAGTTTTCCTTCATTTTACTAGTAAAGAATCTAACTAGAAAATTTTTTAAAAACCTAAAGAATCCAAAACTATATACTTTATTGATTGCTATTAAGAATTAAGATTGATAGAATTAAGATTGCTATTCAGGTTTTCTGCTATACCTTTGAATTTGCACTAGAAAGGTAGTATATTCAGCTTTCTTTTACAATACTTTGTATTACACTACTATTGAGTCATCTCTATTCCAAGGAGTTATTTATTCAATAGATGTCTTCATTGCTTGGAATTCATTTGGAAAATACACTGATTTAGATTAGACACTTAATTTTATACAAAAATAACTTGCTCAACTTTTAATATTGAATTTCTGTTCTGTATTGTTAGGCTTCTACTTAATTTGCTGATAAAATAGCAACCTTTTCTATGTTGGGATCTCTACTCATACACTTGGTTTCCTTTAAAAATTAAAACAAGCATACAGTTCAGGGACACCATCTTATAAGTTTGGTTGTTAACCACCTGCTGCTCTCAATAAATCAGTCTGTGAACTACTGATCATGTCGCAGCAGTCTACCTCTCTGTGAGAAACATGCGCATACAAACGGAACATAGTTCCTTGCAGTTTGTTCAGTTAATGATACTCTACATTTGTTAGCTGTAATTTATGTTTACAGATATTTAAGGCAATGTAATTATTAATAAATGTGACATTATTGTGCCATAACTTGAGAATATGCAGCCGAGGAGAAGTGTTTCAAGATGGAATTCAAAGCACACGTTTTAGTCTAGACATTAAGATGCAGTTAGAGTGAAGTAACTTTTACAGTTAGGTGAGCTGAGCACATTTTACAGTTTCCATTTAATCAATTAAAATAGTCCTGACCCTTCACTTTTTCAGATGAGGAAAACCTTAAATAGAGAAACTACATAGTTCATGGGCAATGGCTAGTAACTGAGGAAGGAGAGCTCGAACCCAGCCCGTCCACTTTTCAGAATTTCAGTAGTTAAAATTACAACTCCAAAGTGGGCACGGTGGTGCAAGCCTGTAATCCTAACACTTGGGAGGCTGAGGCGGGAGGATTGCTGTGAGTTCGAGACCAGCCTGGACTCCATAGTGAGTTCCAGGTCAGTCTCAACTACATAGTGAGACCCTGTCTCAAAAAAACAAAATAAATAAATATATGAAATAAATCAAATTACTATTCCATATGTTTTCAAAAGGTATTAATCAGGAACTTCAATATGCCCCCTAGCACTTTTGAAGTCAACTATACTTTTTCTCATATGACACTATATCTTATTTACATAGATTATGGCGATTTACTCTAAATCTATAGATGCATATTTATTTTCTGTTTAAAGTATACTTTATATACTTATAAATCTAAACTACATTTATTTTTCTTATATTTCTGAACACAGTTTTCTGAATAAATACATGAGTGAACACATGAACCTCCAAGAGCCTGTATTTGTGTATTTGTTTGAAGGTAGTAGTAAAAAATTTGAGCTTCAAGCCCAGCATGGCGGTGCACACCTGTAATCCCAGCACTCGGGAGGCTGAGGCAGGAGGATCACTGTGAGTTCGAGACCAGCGTGGACTATATAGTGAGCCAGGTCAGTCTCAACTACACAGTGAGACCGTGTCTCAAAAACCAAGAAAAAAAAATTAAAAATTTAATTTTCAAGATAAGATATTTTCAGGTATTGTATTTGAGCAGAAACATTTCCCAAAGCTAAATAATAAAATTCTGGAGAAATGGTTATTCATAAGCAAATGGGAGCTAGGTGACATAAACAAAGAAATGGTACTATTTAAGTTACTGAAAAAAATTTCTGCAAATCTACCAGGAATCCAAAAATATTTCAAGACTCAATTTTAAAGTTAATAAAACATTTTGAGAAATTTGAGAAATTATTACAAGAATTATTAGGAGGTGGGATAAAGGGTAGGACTATTTGTCTTCTGCTACCTTTATGAAAATAAAATTAAGAAGAAGAAAATTAGGCTGAATATTAAGCTTGTAAACAATACAATTGTAAGAATATTATAAAGCAAATTAAATGTAAAATTCAAAGCAAGAAGTAAATGAATTATTTTGATAATTAGGTTTTCATATAAAACTCAAAAGCCAGTAAAATTAGAAATTAAGTACTTGTAATTTAATCACAAAAATGACTATATAATAATTATTGACTATGTATATATTTTTAAATTTTAAATCTTTATTTGCACGTGTTTGTAGTTCATGTGGTTTACAATAGTCTTGAATAATTGTCATACAGTATTTAGAAATTACATATAATGTATATCACTGTTATGGCTTGTGTTTAGATGTCCTTCCAAAGTCTCATGTAGTCACAGGTGGGCTTTTTTCTGGAATTGATTCTTGGTGCAATGCTAGGCTCAAGGGCACTAAGATTAAGAGTGTGTTGCTACCTGCCCTAAGTAGTCTGCATAAGATGAAAGGGGCAGAAAGACTTTGTCGAAGGCCCCTCCCCTGCCCCCTTGTTGCCTTTGCTAGTATCTGAGCTCCATGAATTATTTCTCTTCCGTGATGCCCCTCTGCCATGCCGCACTAGGAGCAAGTTGATTATGGACTAAAATCTCTACAAACTGTGAGCTAAAAACCCTCCCCCTTTAGCCTCGGCAGTAGGTATTTGTGTCAGCAACCAGAAAAGCAACTAAGACCATCACATACCATGCTTTTTCAGTGCAAGAAACATTTATTACACATTTACTAAGTGTGTATTATACTGAAACATCCCTGAGTCTTGATCTACAAATAGACAAATGCAAAAATGTCCTTTAAGGATACATGATAACCTTTTGTTATCAGTAGTGTCTAAGGACAAAAATACATAAAATTAGCAAAAAGTATAGGTAAGAGTGTAATTTTAGAATACATGAGAGATTATCTAATTCTTGAGATTAGTTATTGAAGAGATAAAGACTAAAGATTCTTTAATGCACAACTTCTCATACTTGAAAAAGTCATTACTTAAGTGTAAACTGCCAGAATACTTAATTATTGAAAAATTATATCAGTTATTAGGACATTAGAAAATTCTCACAAATTCAGTGATCAATTTGACTCTTAGCTATGTGCATACTACAGTACAAGATTTTGGTTTTGTGTTAGGAAAAGACAACCAAACAAAACAGCAACGAGTAAACAAACCAACAAACTAAAAACCCCAATGACTGACTTCATTATAGACACACCAAGTGTCTTCAGACTGCAAGATGGCCCTGAACAGGTGACCATTGGTAACTCTCAGTCCATTATAAATACCAAAGAGCATAGAATTGACTGAAATAATTTAAAACATGAAATACATAAATAATTCCCAGTTGAATTATTAGCCTACTTTCAGGCAGACTGGACACTGAAATATGTATAAGTTGGCAAAAAATTTTAGAGCAGGAAGAAAACACAAAATCTAATTTGTTTTGTTATTTCCCCATATATTAAAATACACTATATATATTTCTTTGCCTAGCAGAACTATTAGCTGCTTAGGAAAAGAATGCTACTATTAGTTGACATGGTGTGCTTGTGGTGTGAATGAGTTACTGTCCCTCCTTAACTTGAAGACAATGAATGGCCTGAGTAAATATCCCACTACACTCTCCTATAATCACCAGGGCAACATTCTGCTTCAGTGGTTTAAATGTGCCCTGGTGGTTTGAAACGTAATTTCACTTCTCTGACACCTAATTGACTAGAAGGGACTGACTTCCGTACTTGGAATCAAATTTCATTACTTTAATTATTGTTCAGTGAGATGTTCTAGTGATTTAAAACAAATGGTTCATGCAGAATCTTGTTTGTGGACTAAAAAGAAAAAAGTGTCATCTAAGGTTTTAAAGAAAATCCCAACTTTACAATACCATAAGTAAAAAATTGGGGTGAACTTTGAGTAAAAAATTATTTGTTTATAGGTCATATTTAGTAATTTCTAATGTGAATCTTCAATGCCCAACAACAAAAGAGAATATTCGGACAAGGGAACAAAAATAAAGGATGAATGTGAGGAAATAGTATGAAAATGATAATAGTATGTAATGTGCATGTAGAAATCCACCAAAATGGAAACCATTACTAAAAAAGCTTGGAAAATAAAATAAATAGATTAGGGTGTCAAAATATAATGAGGATAAGGTACATAATAATAATAATAATAATAATGCATGAAAAAATGCAGCTACAATGTATGGAGAATTCGAAGTACGCCCATACTGAGCTCTTCATTAAAGGGTCCCATATTTCTCCAAGGTGGCTATTAAGGACTTAGTTTAGAGATAAGAATCTGAGGTAAAGAATATTTAAACAAGTTATCCAAAACTTTTCATCTACAAAAGGAAAGATTCGCAGCAGAGTTGTTTTGCCCAGCATAGTAGTTTTACCCATCGCACTACCAAAACTAAGACCAAAATAGTCATATTTACAGTGATAACACATTTCCTGTTTAGTCTTGGAGAGGCATCCTGCTAAATGCTTTTCTGTTTGTTAGTTTTGTTTTATGTATTCTAACCCACAAGACCCATGGCTCCAGGTTTCTAGTTAGTCTATGAAAAGCAGAAGCACTCCTTGTTTTCTCTTAGTTTGTTGGGCTGTTTCAACAGTGTCATAAAGTGGTTGATTTAAATACTTAAAATTTATCACAGTTCTGGAAGCTATAAGCCTAGGGCAAGAAGGAGGTTAGCTCCTTCTGCAGGCTGTGAGGAAGAATAGTGTCCGTGTCTGCCCCTTTACTTCTGCTGGTTTGCTGGCCGTCATTTCTGTTACTTGACATGTAAAAAGTCTCACTCCAATCTTTTGCCAAGTGCCCAGGAACTTTAACTTGATCATCTGCAGAGAAACTTTTCCTCAAATATGGTCACATACATTCACAGGCACTGAGGGCTAAATAACTTCAAAATAAAGATTACTAAGGGACATATTCAACTCTCAGCAGGTGTACTAGATTCATTGATCTTTGAATTCTATAACCCATATTCCCATGATGGGAACATTAATATGCTCATTTCAGAGAGAATAATTCATAGGTCTCTTGCACAAGAGAAATGTTAATGGCGATTGTCAGAACTAGACTTATTTAATGGGCCATTTATCAGTAATGGGCAGAGTGACTGTGCCTTAAATTAGTGGTCCCAGTTTTTCCACAGACCAGGGTATGGGTGACGTGTTTTCAAAGTGGTTCAAGCACTTATCATTTATTGTGCACTTTATTTCTACTATTATTACATTGTAATATATATTGCAGTAATCATACAACTTACCATGATGCAGCATCAGTGGGAGCCCTGAGCTTGGTTTCCTGCAACTACACAGTCCCATCTGGGTGCCATAGACAGTAACACTTGAAGTGTTTTGCTTGTAGTGTTTTCTCTATAATCTCATTTGAGTTTCTGCGACTATAGAAAATCTTACTTCACAAATATTTTGGGAATAGATGTAGGTTTTCCATGCTTTTGTGGCAAACTCAGGATACTCTGTCCTAACTTTAATCCAGAACATAAGATCTGATGTTGTTTCAAACATACTTTTAAGGACACCATCATTCGCCAACTCAAGAAATAGATCCTCTTCTAACATGAACAAAGTCAATTCACCTAGCTTATTCACAGATGGATCAAGGACCCATTCCTTCCCACTGCAAGGGTCTTTTTTTTTTTTTTTTTTTTTTTACTAAATCCAAACTAGTTTGAAAGCTGTGATAAGTGATCATGTCTCATCTGAAGGCAAAACGTCTTGGCATAGTCTCTTTCAAAATCTCCGTTCATGTTTGAAACATCAGAAATACCAATGATCACTTGTCACCCCATAATTCCTGTTCAGCTTTGATTGCAGCCACTTTATGTGATGTGATGAATTGAACACAGATGTAGTTCTCCAGCCCTGTTTGTTGAGCTGGGTGGGTATGTCACAGGAGTAGGCAAGTATTGTGACACGTTCTGTGGGCCATGTAGAGGGGAAGAAATGTGTATTCTACAACCATCTCCTCACAGAGCTGCACAGTCAGACATGAGTAAAGGACAGGTGTTTTAATGTGGTTGATGATTTTAATCATGTCCTGCAAAGTGAAGTTAAGTTCAGGTGGCATTTTTAGGCTAGCCAGCATTTCTGTGTGGATGACATAATTGATAGACTGGCACTCAGAACAAATCTTTTTGACCTGAGTAATGAAACCAGAAAATTACCCTGTCATGGTAGCCATTCCTGTGCATCTACCCACATAGAATGACTACTTCAGTTTTCCTGATGGGTAATCATTCAGCGACATGAATAGTTCTGCAGTTCTGGTGTGTGTTGGCAACAAATATGCAGATGACCTAGCCTCAGGTGTGCCTCCTTCTGAAAAAATGTATCACAGAAAAACAAGCACTGTAGCCTTGGTGTGCACACTGGTAGATTCAAGGCCTTGACCCACAGTGGCTCATAATCCTAACAGTTCTGTCTCAGTATCTTCTGTGTCAGCAGTTGTCTAGTTGCAATGCTAGTCAAAAAGACGAACACATGCCACCTTATGAACTGCAGCCTCCCCTACACTGATGTCCTTAGCATCAAGCAGACTCAAAATTTTCACTAAAAGTAAGGGGCTTCTTAGCTTCAGCAGTGTGGTTCACCATCGCAAAGGACACTACCTTCAGTGCAGACACATTTGATGAAGTGGGAACCTTCAATAATTGTTTCTGTTCTTTGTGTTCATGTGATTTTCTTTGGAAAAACTCCAAAGCCTTGTCTCTTAGTGCAGATGCTCGGTCTCTACGTGGAGAGGCGGTTTTGAAGATTCCGTGGCTTTGTTTGATAGCCATTCACCACATATTCTACAGAGTTTGCTTGGGGAATGTAAAGCACCTGATGCAATGAACCAGTGATTTAAGCAGGACTCTTGCTATCATTTTTCAAATGTGTTGTTCTGTCGAGAGCCATTCTACATAAATTTTTGGAAAAAAATCATTTCATAATTAAAACACGACTATTGCTATCTAAAGCTCAATGTCACCTGGCCTGAGAGCCAGCTATGGCAGCAGAAATATAACTCCCGTGTTGCCACTGGCCACAAGTTGAAGTCTCAGTGGACCCATGATACTGTGATTCTCAAGGGCAGTGAACATCAGCTGAAGACATCCTTGGTCTTCAAGAACCAAGTAGTAATAAAAAAGGAGAAAGGTTCCACCTGGGGGAAGGACGACTTCTTTATTAGCCTGCTGTCTTGTCCCACCCACCATTGTAAGCATGCTGTCCTTACTGCCTTCGTCAGTATGAGATCCTCATGACCAGAGATCCTCATCAACACAAGATTCACATTAGCATATGATTACTGACACCCCCAAAGTCACCTGATGCTCCCTCCAACTATTGTGGGTACCCAATAAATACTGGCTGGCTCAGAGAGTCTTTGTCTTTGTCCACTCTAAATCACTGACCTCCTGACACCCGTATACTTTCAAATTTTGCAAGTCCCTTTTGTCTTTCTTTTTCTTTAGCCCTCACCATCCCCCTTTCTAGGCAATCGGAGGATTGATTGCTCTCTGATAGTGTTCATTTTGTCGGCAGTCTTGGTCTTCTACTTCCTCACCATGTTTTTTTTCCCCCTTTTCAAAGAAGCTTTCCAGGGACTTTTTTGTTACTTATTTTGGCCAGGGTTGGCTATTAGAATTACCGAGTGACTGTTATATGCACAGTTTATGGAGAATGTGTGGATTGAAGTCGTAAATAAGTAATGGACAGGCCACACATGGACTAAAATAAGTGTCAGATTCTGATTTAAAGCTTGCCCCCAGATGCACCTGCACATCTGACATATAATCACCTACCGCTATAAAGCTGACTACCCTCTGCAGCTTAATTGTCCCTTGCCGCTCAAAATAGGCAAAAAAATAGGCTTTTTTTTTTGGTATCCGGGATCGAACTCTGGTCCCTGTGCTTGCGAGGCAGGCAGCAGAACCACTGAGCTAAATTCCCAGCCCTACTGATAGGCTTTCATATGACTCTGCAAGCAGTTGGTTTATTATGGTCTCCACGCAGTCGGACCTCTCTGCTCCCTTTCACGAGGAGCACACAACCTGGATCCCTCACGTGCGTCTAGGTTTCACGCTTCTGTGAGAATTTAACACTGCCAGGCCGAACTCAGGCGGTAATGTGAGTGATGGGGAGAAGCTGTAAACACAGATACAGCTTTGCTCACTTGCCCCCTCTCCTGCTCACTGCCTGCTGCTCCCTTCCTGTTGTTCAGCCCAGTGCTAAAGAGGACAAGATTAGTACTGGTCCATAGACCACAGATTGGGGACCCCATCTTAATGCTCCAAAACAATTTTTATAAATTCCTTGTCTATTTCCATGTGGTAAACACAGCTAACTTTTAGGACCATGCCAACTGTCATGTTGGTGTTCTTGGTTAGAAAAACCGCCTGACCATCTTCTCCACAACAGCAATTCCTATTAAGGAAGTACAAATTAACAGATCCCATTATACTCCCTGTAACATCTGGAATCATCTTGATCTTTCCCAATTGTATTTTAAAAAGCATACTTTATTTTATTTACCCAGTACAAAAGCCTTAAAAAGCTGTAATATGACAGCCTTTTAATATTTTATCAGATATGAAAAAAAAAACTGTAGAGACAAGCCACTTAATTGGGGTCTTAAGCAAACAGAAACGAATTATATCCCACAATATGTCCAATGAATATGCCAACCAAAAGGTTTTAAGACCCCATCCTTCATCTAATATATCTGTAGCCACAAAGTCAGAGTACCTAGTTTTACTCACCCTGTGTATTCAACTCTTAAAATTAAGTATGCTGTAATTTTAAGTAACAAATAGTAGAGAAGTAAGGTGTTTGATATAAAAAGATTACCAACCTTGCTGCTAAAGGTACCAATAAAGATTAATTTTATTAACTTTCTTAGTTTGCTGCAAAGTGGGTTTAATTCTGTACTCTAAAAGAAGTTATTTTTTAATCTTGGCATAATACTCTCACCTAATAGTATAGAGTATAAATGTTTGCATACTCTGTGCTAAGGAAATCCTCTGATTGGACAGTGACAAAGGCGACACAGCAAAGTGCAGCAAATTCCTAGGTCCCACTGTCTACAAATTTGGAAGACCATGCCCTGTTCTAACTTAGAGCTCATGCAGTTCTGGTGCTATTCCTGTCTGCTCAGTCTCAGAGTAGTAATAGGAGGTTGGAAATAAAAAATATCCTATTTATTTTAAATCCAACGAATATAAACCACTATTTATTTTGAGAGATATTTTAAAGTAACTTATAAATATATGTATATTTTCTTGAACTGTCAGTGATAGAGAACACTTTAATGTAAAATAATTTAGGCCTTTTGCTTTAATAAGTTCAGAATCAAAGGCACTGGAGGTATCTAGTCTCCCTGAAAACTTTGTAAGTGAAAAGAACCATTGTTAACCTTACTGACCAGACAGGACCCCTTCTCCTGGGCTAGAATAGATAACAAGTTAATTTTATCAAAGCAGCGCTACATTGGGTTGAAATTCATCTGTGTGGCCATCATGTTTTGAATATCAGCAGTGTGAACTATGAAAATGTAATGTAACCACCTAAATGAGATCAAGGCTGTAAAACCCTATAAAAGGGGGAGTTTTAGCCCCCTTACTGGATTGATCTGGGCACTGCCATTAGATGTGATTAATCCCCATCGATTACTTCCATTCTGTTGCCTGTGTGTCACTCTCCAATTCCTTTCATAACATTAGGATTCTGTCTGCCTCTGGAGGCAAAAATCTGACAGCGGTTCTAATGAAGAGGAATTTATTGTTCCTAGAAGTGAATAGTATGGGGCTGATTGAATTGTTTGAGTGCATTAGAGGATTACAGGAGTACTTCCTCTGTAGATCTTCCACTTCTTTGACACATTGAGGACTGTAATTTCTTGCCTTCCAGCAGTTAGATAGATTCATGTGACGACTTTAAGCCAATAAACTAAGTATAGAAGACTTGTGCCACTTTCAGACCCCCCTCATGCATGTTTATTCATTTTTCCTGACTTAGAAGCCATGCTTTGTTATTGCATATACACATGGCCTCTGTCACTGTTTACATAATGACTGCCTGAGAGGGAAGTTTATTCTATAGCTGATTTTGACTGAGTAAGAAATATTCCATTTTTTTTCTAAGCTGCTGATACCCGCAGGTTCTTTGTGTCACTGTATTGTCTAGACTCTCTGCTACATGATCATGACTTGCATTATTCTTGTTATAATAAGACAGCTATTACTTTTCAAGCCATCAATAGGACATGCTAGTCAGAACAGTAAAGGAAAGGTGAAGGAGAAATAACCAAAACAGATACTCAAGCACACCTTCATAATTTCCTCAATCAGTAAACAAACTCCACAATTTAAATTGAATTAACCAGATTCTTCACATAGTTGTAGCTGCACAGCAGTTGAAATGTGAACATATTTAAGTGAATACTCTGCCACAATTCAAATACTATCATTCTGTTGGTTAAAAAAAAAAGATGACAAAACTGGAAGAAGTCACCAGTAATGCAACCAGAATCTTAATGAAATTCTTCTCGTATATTTACTGTGTGTGTGTGTGTGTGTGTGTGTGTGTGTGTTCACATGGTAAACATTATACCTTTCAACGATTTCAAGTGTACAATGAAATATTAACCATGGTCACCATGTTATATGTTAGATATCTAGACTTCATTCATCTTGCAAACTGAAGCTGTATACCTTTTGACCAATATCTCCCAGTTTTTCTAACCAGTTAAATCCTGGCTGCTATCACTGTACTCTGGGCTTCTGTGAGTTCAGATCTTTTAGATTTGGTAGATCAGCAACCATACTGTTTCTGTCTTTCTGCATGTGGCTTATTTATTTAGCATCATGACCTCCAGGATCATTCACATTATTGTGAATGACAGAAATATTTCCTTTTTAAAAGCTGAATAATATTTCATTGTGTGTATATGAATATTACCATTTTAACACACTCATCTGAAAACTGATATTTAGATTTTTCTACAATTTAGTTACTATGGATGACACAATGTACATTTGGTACAGATATCAATTCAATGTATGATTTAATTTCCTTTGGATACATATACCGAGAAATTAGATTGCTTCATCATATGGTAATTTTATTTTCAATTCTTAGAGGAACGTCCATACTGTTTCTACAATGGCTATATAAATTTGCATTCCAGCTGTACAAATGTTCCTTACTCCCACATTCTGTACAATACCTGTTATTTTTTGTTTGTAATAAAAGTCATTCTACCAGATGTAAGGTCATATTTCACTGTGATTTTCATTTTCATTGAACTGATGATTAGTAATGTTGAGCACATTTTCACACACTGTTTGGCCATTGTGTTAGTCTGCACTTACAAGAGCTCGTGGGACTGGGGCAAGGATCCTCAAAAGACTGTTCATGCTCTGAACCAGATTTAATGCAGGACCCAGAAATTTGCAAGATTGACCTACAGTGGGTGCCCACGGATTTAAATGTAGAAGAGTGCAAAAGATCTGTCTGCTAGCTAGAGATACAAAGGATACAGCGAAAGACCCGAGTCCTACATCCGTATTCCCAGTGAATCGACATCAGAGGGTCTGAAGGATCTGCCACAGATAACCAAAGGGGCTACATTGGGCGGGCAGAAGGTCAGAGCTAGAAGCTGAAGAATGAGTGTCAGCAGACCAAAACGCCAGTGCTAAAAGGTGAAGAATCTTAGGTGACAGTCAGAAGAAGATTCCCAAGGCAAGGCGAAGGTAAGGATAGGAGCTCTTCCGAAGAGAACAGCTTAAACTCTTTGGAGGAAAGAGAGCTCCAAGGAAGCTCTTCCAAGAAACATCAACTGAAATCTTTCCCTCCCGTTATCTTTTTATACCATTTTTATACCAACAACAATCCTCCTTAAAGTGGGTCTTCCATGCCCAGAACCATGATGATTCAGTTCAGCTGGGTGCTCCTACTCAAGTTAACAATTAGTTAACCACAATACCCATCGGTGGACTTCTTTTAATAAATGCTTATCCAAGTTGTCTAGTTTTAAAATGAGGTTACTGTTGCTTTTATTTTTTGCCATTAAGTTATGCAAGTTTCTAATATATTTTCAGTACTCATAAATATTTTTCAGTGTCAGATAAATATTTTGCAAATATTATGTTCCTTGCCACAAGTTACCTTTTCATTTCTTGACTGCTTCCTTAATATGCAGAAAAATTTAGATGTGACTTTGACATCACATGCAAATGTCAATGACAAATGTAAAGTCAAGAAGTTTTCCTTTATGTCTTTTTCTAGTAGTTTTCTGGTTTGGGGTATTATGGCTTAAGTTGATTGATTTTTTTGAAATGGTGTTATTCAGGGGTCCAATTTTAGTTTGTGCTTTGTCAACTTGCCATTGCTGTGAACATGAACAACTTGAAGGAAAGATTTACTTTGGATTACTGTTTCAGAGGTTTTGGTCCATGGTCCCAGGTGACTTTTTTTTTTCTGGGCCTGTGGTTAGGCATTATATCATGACAGAGAGGTGTGAAAAAGGAAAGATGCTCACTTCATGACCAGTAGGAAACTGAGCAAGAAAGAGCCAGAGCAGAAGAAACCCAGATATAATACTGAGGTCACACCCCATGATTCACTTCCTTCAGGTAGGCTTCAACTCCTACTTCCACAGTCTCCCAGTAATACCATAAAATTATGCTTACTACATAGATGAAATTACAGACCTCATAATACAATCTCTTTTCTAACCCTCACCTCTAAATAGTCTTGCCACTGGGGGTCGAGCCCTCAATACTTAACAGTCTTTGGGTGAAAACTTCATATTTATACCATAACATTCTGCATGGTTTATTATAATGACTTTCCTTTTCCCATTCGGGGTCTTGGCACACTTACTGAAGACAAATTGAACTTGAATGCATAGATTTATTTTCTGGGCTTTCTAATTTGTTCTTTTAGTCTATATGTTTGTTTTTATGACAGTGCTATACTGTTGTGATTGGTGCAGTTTTGTGATATATTTTGAAATCAGGCAGTTTGATGCAATCCCCCAACTTTGTTCTTGTAGGTTGAGTTTATTTTACTTTAGGTTCTACAGCACCTGCCTATAATCCTAGCTATTGAGTTGGCTTAGGCAGAATGCAAATTTGAGGCTAGCTCAAATTTGAGGAAGACCCTGTCACAAAACTTTAAAAATACTGGGAATAAAGCACAGTGGTACAGAATTCTTGGGTTTATTCACCAGTACTTCCAAAGAACAAACAAAACACAGGATGGTCTGGCTATTCAAAGTGATTTTTTTGAATTGGGGTCTTTTGTGGTTCCAAATGAATTTTATGAATATTTTCTCTATAAGGTTTGAATAGAATCTGTAGAATATTTTGGGTTGTGTAGACATTTAAAGAATTAATTCTTTGAATACTTGAGTACCAGATGTCTATTTAAGTGTGTCCACTTTAATTTCCTTATGAATATAACTTTTAGAGTATAAATCTTTTATCATTTTAAGTTGATTATTATTTTATTCTTCTTTTGTTACACTAAAAGGGATTATTTCCTTAAATTCCTTTTCAGATACTTTGTGGTTTATGTATAGAAATGCCATGGATTTTCTTATGTGAATTTTATATCCTGTAACTTTTAAAAGCTTGTTTATTTTAACATATTTATTGAGTGATTAGGGTTTTACATGTATATGACCATGTCATCTGCATAGCTAATCTTACTTCTTCCTTTCTAATTTATGTATTTTTAATTCCTTATTCTTATCTAATTGCTCCTGCAAGGATTGCCAGTACTATGTTGAAAAGAATAGTATTTGTATCAAATCGCAAAGAAAATGTCAGTTTTCCTATTGATTATTGTATGAGTTATGGGCCTTTCGTGTATAGCCTTTTTTTTGTTGAGGTGAGTTCTTCTATTTCTATTTTGTTCATAGTTCTTAAATCATGAATGAACGTCTATTCTCCATTTCCTTTAGAATCAGGAAACTTTCGGAGATGGACATGATATTTACAATAGATTCTTGTTCTTATCACAACTCTCAGGTGCTAATTCTCAAAGATTCTGAATTGGTCTTATTTCCTCCCTTCACTCAATGCTAATCCTTTTTTTTTGGGGGGGGGTAGCAGGGATTGAATTCGGGACCTTGCACTTTCAAGGCAGGTGGCAAAACCACTGAGCTAAATTCCCGGCCCTCAATGCTAATAAAACAGCCACAGTGATCTTTCAAATTTTGTCTTACTGTGTTACTTACTCTTGAAATCATTCAGGGCTTCTCCACAATTAAACTTCAATATTAAAGCAAAACATATTAGTAAGATATGCAAAACTCTTCATACTCAGATAATGTCTTCTTAATTTTTCTTGTTTATGAAACAATAAGTACACTATTATATATCCATATGAGACAGAGTTCTCAAAGTACAGCATAATGTTTAATATCCTAATGCTTTTATGATCACTCTTTCTGTTGGGAGATACTTTGTAGTTCTAATTCCTGTACATCTTGTAAATAGATACACTGACTTCTTTCTGCTTTTCCAGAATGGTTTTTCAAGAATTTTAAAGATTATATGCGATCATGGTATTTGGAAAAAATGCTTTCCTTAGAGAAAAGTATTCATTTCCTTATATCCTTGGAAATGATAGACGATGTTTTACACTAGCAGACTAGACAGATAATTCTTATTGCTCTGTACAGCTCAAAATTTCTCTCCTGCACCCACTGCATATGCAGGTATCAGTTGGTTGTCCTCATGACACCCTTTAAAGATAGGGTAAGGAACACCAATACTTACCGGATGTTTACCCTTCTTGCCACACCATTATTAATAAAGGCCCTCTTCTCTAATTTATGTGTGAAATCTTTTCTCCTGCATGTTTGAAAATGTAGCAGGCTAGCTTGCTAGCTGACAGGGAGGATGTAATGTGTGACTCTCCTGTTCTTGACAGTGTCCTCCTTTGGGTATGATGCCTAATTTTAGTTCCTCTGATGCCCAATCTGTCACCCTAATCAATTATTACCTGTGTCCTAAGACTTAGCTAAAACAGACTCCCTCTCTGATGTTCGCAAGAAATGCTTGAGTCAGCATCCTGCTTTTATATTGCTCTAGGCAATGCTTTCCACACATCCCTGTACACCTTTCCTGGAATTATTTGTTGGTTTTTTTGTTTGTTTGTTTTTGGGATTTTTGGTACAGGGGATTGAACTCTGGTCCTTGTGCTTGCAAGGCAAGCCACCGAACTGCTGAGCTAAATCCCCTGCTGGAATTATTTGTTTATAGATATTCTCCTTCCCAAATTGAGATCTTCTTGCTCAATAGTATGCTTATTTTTAGTAGTACTGTATTATGAAATTATTGGTACTTTGTATTACTTGTATTGTTTTTGTAATGTGACTTAAAGATAGCATACACAGAATCTCTTTCTATTGATCCGTCATCAACTCTTTTTCATATGTGAATCAACACTCTCCTCTCACTGTTGCTCTGAAATTGTAATGCATTATTAATTCCATCTTCTTAAGCAAGTTGCCTGTAATTATAATTGTCTTTCTAAAAAGGAAATGCAACAGCTGCACCTACTCTGAAAATGGATCCTTAGAGAATGTAATTAAGTTATTTCAATTTGGAAACTGAATATTATCAAGAGCTATGGGATGTGTAACCTTAAGGCAGACCTTTCTAGCAGGTTTTTAATAGTATGTCATTTGCAAAAACCTGATAACTTGAATATTGGAATGTAAATTTTTTGAATGCTCCAATGAGAGGCTTAATCAATAGAATCTTTTTATATAATCTCATGTGCTATAGTTATTTAGAACATTTGGTAGGCAACAGAACTAAAGAGATTAAAACCATATGTTTACTACTTTTGTGACACTATACAACTTTATTTCATTGCTGTAGAGTTTACATATAATCTCCAAAACACTGAAAAATTGTTTCCTAAGTTACAAAACTATATGAAAATAACGCCATTATAAATTTCTACCCTTTCCAAAAAAAAGTTAATTGCAAGTTTATAAGTTATTTTTACAGATCATGCTTTCATATATAAAGATGGAATTACTTTATTATTAGGAATTATCATTAGTGGGCATAAAATATTTAGTCTGTATTTGAATAGTTGAAAAACTATGTTAAAATAGTGTCTTCAACATTTACTAAATGGACAAAATGATAAATGTGTAGCTAAATAATTGATGCTGTATTGAGCATTGTTTCTAAGCAAAGTATAGGCTAGGTTATTTTTTTAATTTGGTTAACGTATGATTTCATGTTAATAATAGTTTGAAAGTACTAATGAGATTATCAATAAAAATAGAAATCTGGATTTAAAAATATTTTTAGTAATAATTTAGAGCAGTCCACTGATTCCATGAATTTATGATTGTCAATAATCAATTCTCTAGTCTCTGTATATGTTTCTCATAGAAAGAATCACATGACCTCTCAGTCATCTATTCCTTGGGAAAGTTTTAATCATGTTTCATGTCAAGGCAGCCTATCTAGTTAACTCTTCAAATTCTGCCCTTTGTAATTTATACCTATCAACTTTTTTTTTAACACCTGATTAAACTTGCTAAGTGGAATCCTTCTTACATTCATCATAATTTAAACATATGAAATGATTTCTTATGATTTTCTTATTTCTTGCAAGGCAGGCAGTGGAATCACTAGGCTAAATCCCCTGCCCAAGAGTTAAATTTTGTATGCTAAAGATCACCATGAAATAGCTTCTGTGTATGTATATAGTTAGTATCAGCACACTTAATGGCATCTTGACTGTTCATTCTCATCAACAGAGACACACAGGATTGCATATTTCAAAAAGTCTTTGGCTGAAGATAAGGGTGAAATATTGTCATGATATTCAGGGCAACCATTCTATCCCTTCCTATATAAGGGACCACAATATTGATTATATCCGAAGCATGCTGTAAGCAGTGCAGACTATAAAGAATTAACCCCCCAGGGGCTTGTTTTGAGAAACAAATCTGGCCCAAGTCCACTGTGCTGAGATCAGAGTAACTCACACTCAACTCCATCCCCACAATTAAAACCTTCTTGACTAGAAGGACAAGGATTTAATTATAACCATATATTTTGCCTTTTCTGTTCCTAATTCAAGAATGCTCTGTCTTGTCCTTTATAAGCTTTCATTAATATCTGTTGTAACTGGATTGCATGTCCTTGCACTAAGTTCTCCTTTACTACATAGTTAGCTTTTACTCCAGTTTGATTACCAATAAAAATCAGTGGCTTGGGCTGACCAGCACCTTTGCTAATCAACTATCCTAACTCCCTGATTTCTCTGTCTTTTTAGTTCTGTCTTTTAAGTTTTTTTCTTTTTCTTCATTCTTGCATGGTACACTGAGCAGGAGACTGGAGCTATTACAGAGGTTACCAGTATCCTCCTATTTAAATGTCACTTAATAAAATTAGGACATTTATGACTGATAATTGTTAATACTGAACATAACATTAAAAGAAATATTACATAAAATATTAGCAGAATATACCACTCTTATAAATGATAGTATACCAAGAAAATGTGACAGTGATATCTGAATTCAAAATTTTCTACTGGTAGCATAAAAAATATTCTTGTAAATTCTGATGTTTAATCAAAGACAATTTATAAAAAATGATAAATATGAAACTTTGAATCAAGTACTGTAGTCACAGATCAATATGCTATCTTCATATTCATATTTTAAACTTCAGGAGTTTAAGGGAAACAAGACACAAAAAAAAGTATTACTTTTATAAAGTTAAGTGTAAATTCATGCATCTCATTATTTGTGATGTGGAAATAAAAGTACAAAATAAAAGCATTCAACTAGAATTTAGGATTACTTTATTGATACTAGCAATATAGCTAGTTTATCAATGTAGGTATTTAAATTAATAATTCTCATAGATAAACATTTTGAATTTGATGCCCTTTCATCTAACCTATCCATGATATGTCTTTTGCCACTGATATGAAGGACAAATTCACAAAATGATTGTAGTCAGTTGTTGCTTTAGTCTTTTATCATTTAAATTCTCAATTAACTTCACTAAAAATGAAAAATAGAGAGAATGGGAATAATATGCAGTAAAACAACATTAAAGCATTTTTTGAGACAGATTTGTAATCAGATAACATATACTTTTAAAAATTAAATATCTAAAAGCATAAAATGCAAGAAATATAAAACTTAGAAATTAAATCCTTTGCTTAAGAGTATTCATTAATGTGGTGGTAGAAGTACAACACACACATAGGGTTATTTTTTATCTTTTACTTTATATTACCTTTTAGAGATACAAATTCGTCAAACTTTATAACTCATGAAAGCAAGTATATCCTTAGTTGCAAGTACGATTATATCCTAAATAAAAGTATGACAACAGAACTATAAACCTATGGCTGCAATAATGTTTTGCTAAATGGGTATCTCTAAGAAAAATTTTATATCTGCAATGTTATGGAAGCACAGATATGTGAATTTTTTTCTTGATTTTATTATTATTATTTGTGTGTGTGTGTGTGTGTGTGTGTGTGTGGTACCGGGGATTGAACTCAGGTCCTGGCGCTTGTGAGGCAGGCCACCGAACCGCTGAGCTAAATCCCCGGCCCAGAATTCTTTTTCTTTATGCTGATTGTTACTATGGATTTTTGTTAGTGCAGGTTTGCAATGCGTAGTGATCAGGTTTATCACGGGAAGTTTGGACATATGCATAACGTATCTTAATTCATTTTGTGTCCCCATCCCCTCCGTTTGCTCATTGCTGTCTCCGGTTCTTGATCTTCCCAAATGAAGAGTTCTGTTTCCATTTTTTCTTCAGTTTTCTTTTTTAATCCTTTTTTTCACTTCCTTTTCTCTCTTCACTTCTTGTTTCTCTTTCTATAGGAAAGCTATGTCCGTATTGCGTATTACCTATCATTTATTTTGCTCCTTATATTTTAGGTTTTTCATATAAGAGAAACCGTGCAGTACTATAATTCAACTAACAGGTCAACATTTTTATAAACCCAAGAAATAGTTTTAAAACCTGATTATAATACACTTCAAATTTCAAAATTTCAGTGATAGAGATTCTTACCAGGTATTAGAGAGAGTAGAAGAAGATAGGTAACTATGGCTATGGAAGAGTAATACAAAGAATTCTTAGGTTAGAACTGTTCTACCTGGCTCAGAGTGGTCACACAAATACATATGTGATAAGGTTACATAGAACAAAATGCAGAAATGCTCATACCAGGATGTAAAAGTACGACAGTCAAACTGTGTTTACTCACAGTTGGATATATAAGTAGGAAAATCAGTATAAGTTTGATGTTTTCTAGCAAAATTGATGCTGCTTGTTCATGAGGGTACCATTAAGTAAGTTGTGTGAATGGTCTAAAGGATCTCTCAGTTATTTTCTACAACTAAACATGAGTCTATAATTGTCTCAAAATAAAAAGCACAGCAATTATAATAAGTAGCTCTAAAAGCCAAAATATTAAAATAAAGAAAAATTAAATTAAAACAACTGGTTCTCATATGAGCAGTATGCTTGTTTCTGAACCAAAATCTGTTTTTTCCTTGTTTGAAAAGGCCCAGGGGACAAAGGGGGCAAGGAAAAAGTTATTGTGAACGCTAGCACAACAAGAAGATGGCAGGGTATCACCAATAAAGACCATCTTGATGTAAGCTTCAAAAGTTCCTTTTATCCTTTCATAAAAGGAAAAAGGGCAACCTAAATTAAGAAAGGATTAGTTACTGTAGATTTGTAGATGCTTCTGCAGGGATCTGGAAGTGGGCATTGTTTGAAACCTGGTGGTTTGTGTGAATGTAGGCACAAGGTCAGGGTCCTCCTAAAAATCTTTAAAATGTCTTAGCTATTCTTATCTTAGTGTCTTCAGACTTGAAAATGAAGAAGAGAAATTAGGAAGTCTAGGGCACCTAGATCTTGTAAAAAATAATGAAGATATGATATGTTTATGTATCAATTTCCCAAGCAGATTGTAATTATTATGCACTGTAAACACATGCCAATAAAAAATAAACATTTAAAAACCTTGTACTACCTGTCCCAAACATTTCTTAAATGATTAACATGTCTATATGCATAATTAAACAGAAATCTGCCCCACATGTTAAGGTACCAAAGGGGACAAATAAAACATGACAGCAGAAACATTAAGCTTTCTCCCTTACTTTAGTTACCCATTGGACTCTTTAAAATCAGAGCAGAATTGGTCTCAAAGTAATACAGTTTTTAAATGAGAATGATAAATTAGAGTGAGAAAATGTGAAAATTAATCATACATTGCACAGCATGTTAAAAAATAAATGGATTGTTTAGATGCTGGTCAAAAGATCTTATATTAACGATTAATATCTGAGAACATGAAAGAGGACCACACAGTTTGTGGATTTATATGTTAACCTCAGAAATCTGGAACTAATTTTGATGGGAAAAGGGAAACAAGTATTTTAGTCACATGTTATTGTGTGCCAAACAAAGTGACACAACGACTGTGGCAAGGAGAGGGTGAGAGAATAGAATCAGAAAGACTAATTACAAAAACATTCTAACATTCAGCATGAAGAGAGGTACAGAGAGCACAGGAAGTATCACTGAGGAAGGAAAGAGTCAAAGTAATGTGAAAGACATGGCTAAGAATGCATTTGCTGCTTGCTTATTAGTTGGTTGAAGGAAGAAGTGACAGAACTAGAAATGACTAATATTTGGGGCTGAATTGGGGAATTCTGAAATTTCTCATACAGATGAAACTAGTGAGCATGAGTGTCTTCAGCTGAAGAGCTAATCTTTGAGATGCCTAATGGAAACTTCTACCGAGGATTTTATGTTAAAAAATCTGGCACAAAAATAAAGGAGAGAGTGTGAAGGTGGAAAAGACATTCATTCTTTCACTCAACAAAAATAATTGAGTTAGCTTTTCTTCACATAGGTATGCCAGGGCAGGAGAAGATTATTTTAGCAAAGTTAGGTCATTCAATGCCCAGGCAGGAAAACATTTGCAGTCACACCAGCTCTGTGCATTGTACAATGCCTAGGAGTGTCGTTTACGTAGATCATGATGCATTTGGAGCCTCCTAGAGCTGTACATTATATCCTCCGCCCAGCTACATGTAGTGGTTCTGAGGTGTAGGGAACATATTCCACCTACTCCATGCCGCAAACCCCACTAAGACAAATTAGAACTCAAATACAAAAATTAAGTATCATCTCATGATACCAGTCCTTGTGAACATCCAAAGTCACACCTGTAGCTAATGTTTTGTAAACAATTTCAGTTTAGTAAATTAAACATGAAACATTAAGTGTGCCCTAAAGTACCCTCAAATTAAAACAAACAAACACACAAAAAACAACAGAACATCCCACAAATTTTCAGTCTAATATTAAAATGCTGAAGCTTAAAACAAATTGTATCATAACTTTTTAGCCCTTTCTCAGACATTTTGCTCTAGTATAAATTTGAGGGCTTAGTAGCTTTATATGTGGTTTATTTTTTAACACTGTGTTACCTTTTAACGAAGATGAGTACCTTTGTTATAAAGTCATTGTTTCTTCTTTGGGGAAAAGTAATTTGAAAACATCATGAGTTCACTAAAAGCACCTGCATCATTTTCATATTATCTTCACAAAGTAGCCAGGAAAGAGAATCCTGCTAAGAATCCCATATACACACAAATGCTACACAGAGCTGTCCTCAGAGGTGACCTTCAGAACCAGCCGGACTTTCTCTGCATGCAGGAAGCCAAGGCAGGTTAGTGCTCAGACCAAAGCAGACTAGGATGGCTGAGATACTTTCAGAAACATCTAACATTGTTAAAGCAGTGCCTGTGAGAGAGTGTTTTGTTTCACAAGTAGAATATTTTTCACTCAAAAGGAAATTTCTACATTGGACAAAGACTATTATTACTACTCTTTAGCAACCTCAGCTTGGGGGAAGGTGGGAGTGAGCACATTTAAATGATACTTGCCATCCCTTTCTTTCTTAAATATTTATTAACTTTAAATATCGCAAATTATTCTTCAAAAACAAATGCAGTAATCTTATCCACTATTGTTTTCACTTATTGCAATCAACCGGATCTGAAAATATTAAACTCAAAATTCCAGAAATAAATATTTCAAACAATTTAAATAACTATTATTATAGTATATTACAGTTATTTTATACTATTTTAGTTATTGTTAATTTCTTTATATGCCTACTTTATTAGTTAAACTTTATCACAGATATGCATGTGCAGCCTCTCCTTGGTATCCACGGGGAATTAGCTGTGAGACAGGGACACCAATGTTTATAGATGCTCAACACCGCTATAGGAAACACCACATTATGTACACGTGACTTATGCACATCTTCCTGAGGTCTTTAAATTACCTGTAGATCACTTATAATACCTACTACATGCTATATAAATGCTTGTTGTGCTGCCTTGTTGAAGGAATAAAGACAAGAATCCAGTCTGTGCACATTTAGTATGACAAACACAATGTTTATTTTGTCAAATATTTTCACTCTGAGGTTGGCTGAATTGTAAACATGGAAATCTAAACCTTATATGAGGCTCAGCACAGTACAGGAAAGACGTTGTACAATAAGGTTCAGTGCTGTCTGTTTTTAAGAATCTGCTGGGTGACTTGCAACATCCTTCAAAGATAGGAAGCCCTACTGTGGTTGTGGTGCATGGATGACTGAGATAAAAAATAATTTGGACTTCCTCAGAATAAGTATCATTGTGCAAAGCATACCAAGAAAGAGAAATTATTTCTAGTATATTCTAAGATTAAAAATATAAAATTATGATCTGGGAATTTATCTCAGTGGTTCCACTGAAAGTGCAAGGTGCAGAATTTGATCCCTGGTACCAAAAAAGACAAACAAACAAACAAAAAATAAAAATAAAATTACTATGTTAATACAAATTTGCATTTATATTTCCAGCACAAATAATTTTATGGCTCAGATGAACTTGATAATATTAGACAATGAATAGGAAATTCATCACTGGTATCACTGTCATTATTCTTCCACGGCATTTATTTTCAGTTAATTTTCTTCTAAAGTAGAAATAATATTATACATTGGCCACTACTAAAATTTAAATTCCTATGAAGGCTGCATTTGAGGCAGCCTCGAATATTTTAAGTAATTTATATATTTTCTAGAAAAAGATATCGTTGAAACCCTAATTTTCTGTAGCTATCGACAAAGGCAGATTATACAGATAGGACATAAATAAGGAATGGCACACTGCAAGAATAAAAAACAAATACTCGACTGTTGATGTGAAAATTCAAAGGTGCTCTATTGTTCGATATAAAGTTTTGGAATTCCTGGACATGTTGCTAAGATGATTGCTTCTGTTCTTTTTTTTTTTTCTCATTGAGTTTATTGGTACATCTTAGGTATACAGTACAGTTACCTTCATCATTGGGATCTTGCACCTTTACATGACAGGTCTTGATTCTCACTTTTTCCCCATACCTCTGCCCTCCCTTCAACCCCTCCTCCCTTCCCTATTTACAAAAACTTTATTTCCATTTTTTCACATTCTCATATTTTTTTCTTTTCCCTTATTTCCTTTCCCCTACCCTTCCCACTTCCCCTGTTTTAATACCTGTGTCTGTTTACTTGTGACAAGACACTCTCATTTATGTGCACTGTTACATTGAAACACACAGTAGTTATCTTCTCAGCCATACAGGCCAGGTCTTAAAGTGCCTTTAACTATAGTTTCTTTATTATATCACAATAAGTGTCTTTGATATTGAATTTTTTTCTCTACATTCTACCACCTAAAGGCTGAGATGCTGCTTTTCTTGTGCACATACCATTTTCTGCCTTATACTTTGGAATTGGCTGTCTTCTTCAAGAACATGTCTTACATGATTCTTTTTCTTTAGCTTTTAACATGTTCTCTGGTAAATGTTGAGTAATGTTTGCCTGTTAGATGGACTTCAACTCTCTTAAATTAAAAAAAAAAAAAAAACCTTTGTCAACCCCTCAGCTCTGAGAAGGGAAGACAGAATTAAAGTCTCCTGGAAATAGCTAATCAATAGCTAATCACTGAAAATAAATGCCATGGAAGAATTATATCTGCCGTTTTGAATGGATTAATGTTCAGAAAAGTGTTTAGGATTTTTATTATTTGAAAATGGCATTAAAATAAACTACATTAGAGATAGACATCATAATGCAAAGCCATCAAATTTTGTTCTTGTAAATATTTATTCTGCAATTATTACATTCAAAACACTGCGGTAAGCATATGAAATGCATGTATGAATGATTTTATTTGTCTTTGTATTTGAGAAACTCACTGTATAACAAAAAGATAGACAAAACTTCCCAGTGCAATGTGATGAGAATTACAACACACGTGTGGGAGAAATTTAATGGAAACCTACATAAGGGAGTTATTATTTCTGCAAGCATAAAAAGATTTTCTACTACTGAGTATTTTCATTACAAAGAGCATCTGGTCAGGGAAAAAGTTGCACATTTGTTCATCACATTTACAGAAGAGCTATCATGTAAGCATAGTTTCTAGTTTAACAAACCAAATTTGACTGATGCAGATAATACAGATTATACAAGCGTACTTTCTTCCATACTAATTGAGATTCAACACAATAAAAAAAAAATCAGTGATCATATTTTACTTTAATAATATTGTGCTTATCATGTGTGACTCTAATACATAAAACTTTTTGATTAACACTTTCAAGAAACTTTCAAATATGTCAGTTATTCTTATTAATAATACTTTTATTGAAATATTTAATTTTTCAGTTGATGTATGTCAAACTACTATTCTATTATTACTAAATGATAAAAGAAAAAAAATGAATAAAGTCTTCTCTTATACCTTCTAGTTCTTTACTATTAGAATTGGAAAACTTAAATTTCATCTCTCTCACATTCATCTACGGAAGGTGATGGAAGTCCATACGGAAGTCATGTGGAAGCCCAAGTAACAACATCGTATTTTACCATGTATTTGAATCCTTCAACAATATCTCACTCTGTGAAAGTTTAGCTTATTTTTCCCTTTAACTATATTCTGAAAATCAAACAAACTACTGAAAGTGGTATTTACCTGTGAAGTTCCTAGGGCTATTATAATAAAGTACAATAAACTGGATGGATTTGAACAGCAGAATTTAATTTGCTTCTGTGGTAGTTGTGGACTTAAGAGTGAAACCAAGGTGTCAACAGTCGCATTCTCTCTGAAGGCTTTAGGGACAAATCCTTGTTTGACTCTTCTGAATTCTGTTGTGCTCTCTACTTTCCCTTCAACTGAAAACTTCCTGTCAGTTTGTAAGGGCTGTTCTTTCTACTGTTCCGTGATAAACACAGAAATGAAGCTGTGGAAGTTGTGTATATTTTATTAAAGTGTAGAAATTATTTCTAACTTTAAAATTTTTAATTGTATAATCATTCTCTATCAAAGATGTAGGTTTACTGTGTAATGGCTAATAGTTGCACCTAAAAAGTAACATTTTGTATTTAAATGGAACTGTTCTGTATAGAAACTTCTGAAAATGCGTTTCTCATATTCAGCTAAGATTTGTGTTAGTTCTAGACTATCCAAAATGTAAGTATTTTTCCATGGATGAAGAAGCCATGCTAGAGAACTCTGCAGTAGGCTCTAGTCTCCTGCTCAATGTGAGAGGCAATGTGAAGAAAAACTCAAAGACAGAATTAAAGAGAAAAGTGGGAGCTGGGACTGCCAATACTGGATCACCAGCAGAAGACTGGTCAGTATCAACCAGTGGTTGTTTTGTTTGTTTGCTTGTTTGTTGGTACCAGGGATCCAACTCTAGTCATTGCACTTGCAAAGCAAGCAGCAGCACTACTGAGATAACTCCCTGGCCCAAATAAATTACTTGTTATTTTCATTTGATTTTTGTTGTTACCGGGGATCGAACTCCAATCCTTGAACTTGCAAGGCAGGCAATGGAACCACTGAGCTAGACCCAGGCCCATCAATCACTGATTTTTATTATTCATCAATTGGGGTCAGGGTGAGCTATGTGTAACAATGTATGGTATCAGTATATTGCATATGAATGTATACGTGTGTGGAAATTTATGCATATATATGAAATATGTAAAGACACACACATATGTCTGTGTATATCATAACCTGAGTGTATATAAACATGTTTATGTAATCATATGCCACATAATGTTTTGGTCAATGAGGAACCACAAATATGACAGCTATCCCATAAATTATATTGTCTTGTAACATTGTAGCCTTCCTAGTTTGTGTGATGCTACACAATGACCAAATAACTACAAGATGAGTTTTTCAGAATGTATCCCCACCATTCAGCAGTACATGATTTTATGCATACATGCCCATATGTTAATATAGATGCACACAAAACACACTGTATAGTATATAAACTACTTATGAGTATGCATTATATACATTCTCTTTAGAGATAGCAAAAATAAAAACAGTGTGCCAGGAAATGCTATCTCCTAATATCTTTTTTTTTTTTTTTTTTTTTTTTTTTTTTTTTT
>NW_022900917.1:10943657-11146325 GCF_012274545.1 Fukomys damarensis | reverse complement strand
TTTTTTGGTACTGGGGATCGAACTCGGGTCCTTGTGCTTACAACGCAAGGCAGCAGAACAATGAGCTAAATCCCCAGCTATCTCCTAATGTCCTTTCATCTTTTCTTCATAAAAGTAGAATTTTAGCTTGGCAATAGCATCTAAGGATGAATTTTCCCTCTGTCTCATGCAGCCAAGCGGTCATATAACTCAGTTATGGCCAATCATCTCTAAGCAATAATAGAAAATGAAGCATGCAATTGTAGGGCAGCAACAGGAAAATTGTTTCAGATATAACTGGTGAGCGCCTTTTCCTCTCCTTTCCCTCTTTTTTTCCCTTCTCTTCTTCTGAAATATCCAAACTATAAATTAAACAACTCGGACTTATGCATACTATGATCTTGGGAAAGAATGCCACCCAAAAGTAGCACAATAATATAACGGGATCCTCAGTGTTTGATACAAGAGGAGGATATAAATATTTTTATTGCCATTTCCATAATTTTTCATTAAAAAGCAAAATCTTGTGTCTTGTTTTTTATTCACAACTGAAACTAATACCAACCGATAAATGTTACTTTAATAAATGTAAGTATAATCATTGAGGAAAAAGACTTGAAAGCAGACTTAAAAATATGCTCCCTTTGAGGGACAAAAATCATTTGTTAATTTCACAGATGAATATGAAATTCCTCAGATGTGAAGTATGCCGTGCTAGGCATTGTGTATGACTTGAGATCTGAGCTCTCATTAAAGATTCTGTTATTTTAGTAAAAAAAATGCATACATAGAAACAAAGCAACAGAGCAATTAATTAATAAAATTGCTAAGTCTTAAGATTCTCAAAGCTTTTAGAATTTATGCAAATTCCAAAGAAGGGGGAACAGAAATAAAAGAGAAGATTAGAAAAAAATCTGGGCAAATGCTAACATAGAAAGGATGAAGAAAGAAAAAACCACCAAGAAAAACTCTGATAAATGCAGTCAGCCAAAGTAATAGATGAAAGCAGAGAGGACTTCATAGTCACTGAGCATGACCGAGCAAAGAAAAAAAGACCCACAAAGTTGAGTATCACCAATAAATCACATTAAATATTAGGGATTAAGAGGTCATTTAGAAATAGATCCTTCCAGAGAAGTGAGCCAAACTAAGTTATGTCTACTTTAAGATTATTCAGCCAGGAAGCAAATATTGAAGAAACATAGAAGAAAATTATGAACATTAAAGGAATAATGCTTCATGAGATGAGACTGTCTAAAGAGATTGTTAAAAGCAAAATGTATCACATATATTTTTCCTCATTTGAATAAAATTCATTCAGAATTTCTGTAATATGTTCATAAGACTGTTTTCACTTATATTCTGAGCTTAACACTGTGTTCATCCCCTTTATTTCATTTAGAACATTAGCACATCATTCTGCGTTTTCTATTTTATTTACAACCTTACTCTCACTGAATCTAAAATAATCACTGTCATAGGCATCTTTAACACTATTAATCACTTGTCCATTTTGATACTCAACCTTTGACAATTTTTCACTGTTCCTTTTGATTCTATTCTTTGATAATTACCCCACTATTTCCATTCGCAGACCTTCCAAATTAATTGAATTTGGGTTTGGAATGTAGCTCCGAGATAGAGCACCTTCGTAGCTTACCCTTATAATCTCTGACAAGACACTCCCAAGTAATCCTTTAGTGTTCATTTTATTTATTTGCTTCACTACCTAGTTTGTGATTTTTTTTCTCCTTCCTTTCAGAAATAGATTTTTAAAGGGAAGTGTTACTTCACTATTTCTACTTCTTTGAGTCTATTCTCTTTTTGTATTTCAGTTTCACTTTTTCACTTTCTGATCACTCATATCAGGATAAAACCACATTTTAACTCTTCTAATTAACAAATATATATAAATAGAAAGAAAGAAAAATAAATAAAAAGAAAGACAATTGTTTTATCTTAGGCCAGGGATGTAGTTCAGTAGCAGAGCATTTACTCAACATGTGTGAAACCTGATATTCTATCTCCAGCACAAAAAAGAAAGCAGAATTTTTCTTAAACCTGTTTCCTCCTTTATCTATTGTCTCACTTGCTTGTTTACTTATGTTACAAAATTTCCTAAAGGATTTATTTAAATTAAATGTCTATAACATTTGTTCTCCATTTCTCTCTTAACACAGTTCCAAGCAAACTGTCACCTCAAAATTACTTTCATGAGTTACTATGAATTCTATGGTAGTTATGGCAGTGATTAGTTTGAGAGCTCGTTTTATTCGCTCTTTGTTCACGATGGACACAACTGGGCAGTTCCTTGATTTGTTTTTTCCATGTGGCTTCTGGGTCACCTTATACTTCCCTGCCATTCCATCTTTCTCATGCTCATTCTAAATTTTGCCTACTGCTTCATCCTAATTTTTCTGACTTTTCAGTGCCGAAAATATACCTAGGGCTCACTTAACTTTTTCTCTTTTTGAGATTTAAGGATATCTTCTCTTTGTAGAAGAATAATCACTTCTACTCCTAAATTTGTAAATTTAAATCTTTACTTCACACCTTTGATTCTGAAATCTGACCAGTATATTTCTTTACTTCCTTGGAATCCTCACCAAGTTATTTATTAGCCATCTCATACTTAACATGTACAAAATGAAGTTTTAGATAATTTCTCTAAAAATGCTTAGTATATTCCCCAAAGTTCTTAGTGCAAATTATATTTATCCAAGTTACAGTTTTTCTTTTCTCCTTTGTCCAACTTCACATCTGAAATTTACATTGTGAAATTCTGTCCACTTTATTTGAAAACCCAGTGACATCTTAAGATCTCCACTGCTATTTCTTTATTCCAAAAATCATAAATCCTCACTTAAATCCTAAGTATTACAAATAGCTTCTGTTATTTCTTTATGTTGATAAACATGCATGGCTTTTCTCCCTTTACAGAGGGTAAGGAATAGGTCTCTTTGTTACATCAGCCACCGAAATACTTAGAACAATGTTGTCATGCAGTAGAAAATGAAGTAAATACTTCTTGAATAAGCTTTGAATGACGGCAATTCTAGTAAGAACCCAAGTTCACTTTAGAAAAAATGTTAAAAAGAGTATAATCCAACTCTGCATCCAGAACTCTGTAAATAAGGCCTTTGCCCCTGCCATTACAGCTGCACTGATAATGCTGTACAGTGTTAGTTAGTGAAGCCTTGAAGGTTACCAGCCAGGAACCTGAGGTCTAGAGGTCTCAGATGACTGACATTGTCATTAATCAACAAAACGTCAAATTTGAAGCTAGAACAAGTGTGTCTTTATTCTCGTCATTTTTTATTCCATGATAGTGGCATCATCAAGTCTCACAGAGTTTTGGTATCTAGTAAAAACTGTATGGATTCAGTGTGTTCCTGCTGGATTATATAGTGATTCTATTGACTTTGTGCAATAAACAAAACCTGTGATTCAGTATGTGTAGCTTACAGAGGAGGAAGTAGCTGATTGTTAACATTCTTTGTGCAGCAGTACCAGTGGGCTGGCTGTTTGGGTGGACAAAACCAAACACAGGACATATCAAGCTTTAGCTCACTGGACTTCAGAGCCAGACTGGAATGGTAGCAGTTAGTGACAAGTTTCTGGTCCCAGAATGAGCATCCTCATATCAAAGAAACCATTTGTTATTTAATCGTAGAAACTGTCTAATTTCCTATTTAATCTCCTCTGTGACCCCGTGTTTGTTTAGGAGGCTGTTATTCAATTTCCATGTATTTGTGAAATTCTTACAGTTTCTTTTGCTATTGATCTCCAATTTGATTGCACTATGATTTGTCCATTCGTATTTGTTTTATATAGTTGGGTACATTAGGATTTGATGCATATCTATTTATGATTGTCATCTCTTCCTTTTGGATTGTTCCCTTTACAGGGATGTCATGACCTTCTTTGTCTCTCTCATTTGTCTTGGTTTGAAATCCACTTTGTCTGCAAATAGGATAGCTACCCCTACTTTCTTTCTGGTTCCTAGCTGAAATTGCACCTCACTCCAGAAAGAATGGCTACTATCAATAAATCATCTAATAAGAAATGCTAGTGGGGATCTGGGGAAAAACGAACCCTTTTTCACTGTTGGTGGGGGTGCAGACGGGTGCAACCACTGTGAAAATCAGTAAGGAGACACCTCATAAAACTAGGATTAGGGCCAGGGATTTAGCTCAGTGGCGCTGCTGCCTGCCTCTCAAGTGCATAGTCCTTAGTTTGATCCCTGGTACCACCATGCCCCCAAACCAAACAAATAAACAAACAGAAACAAAAAACTACGATTAGAGGTCCCATTTTACATAGTTAGTTCCCTGCTGGGTATCTTCCCAAAAGAATTAAAAGCATCATACCACAGTGTTATATTCACACCTATGTTTATACTGGCACAGTTGTAATAGCTAAATCTTGTAAACAGCCAATTGCCCATCAACTAATGACTGGATGAAGACAATGTGGGCTTTAAAAAAATAAATAAAATCGAGCACTACTTATCCATAAAGAATGAAAAACTAGAGATATTTATAGTTAAATGCGTGAACATTGAAACCATACTCTTAAGTAAAATAAATAGGACACACATGCATAAATACTGAGTGTTTCTCTGGTGTGAGAAACTGAAAGTGTAAATGAGGACCAAAATGTTTAATTGATATTGTGAAATAGGAAGTAAAGGTTCAAATGGGAAGGGAAACTGCGGGGTGGGGGTCAGGGAAAGGAAAGAAGGGAAAGAAAATATATGAGAAAAGGAAAGAACAGAAACAAAGCTTTTGTAAATAGGGAGTGCAGAGGGGAAGAGGAGAGGGCAGGGGAATGGGAAAAAACAAAACCCAAGCTATATCAGGTACAGGTACAGGTACCAATGCCGATGATGAATAGGATCATAATGTATACCTAGTACCAATAAACAACAAAAGAGAACCATTTGCTATTTTAATCACAAGAACATGAATATCTTCCTGTTCATGTTTTCCTATGAATTCTGTTATGAATTTAAAATGTTCTATGAAAAATGTATACTTAAAAGACAAAACTTTTAATGTAATGACACCTTTAAAAATGTGTCGTTTTGATGACTATATCTTTCAAAAAGTACAAAAAATTTAAATGTTTTAAAGAGATTAGAGAGCCAGGATTAGATATTAAAGTTTTAATTATTCACAAATGACTTTATACATTAATTCTGTAGCTAATTTAAAAGAAAAGCTATTTTATTATATGCATATGGCTGTATACAAAATCGTTAATTTTGTAAAACTTTATTTCACATTTAAAATTTTAATGTTGTTTAAACAAGAGTCCAGATGTAACCGCTCTGGTTAAACATTTGTATGACTTTTTAAAACATGCCAAATGACCTTATTATTGATTCAATATATAACAAAGTTTTCACAAGTCTACCACCTAAACATTACTGTGATGTTAATTTAAAATAACAATAAAATAATCTCTCAACTTCTGTTTTCTTCCTGAGGAAGATGGATTTAGGTAGTGGTCCAGTGTTATTGAAAGGAGAAAGTGAAAAGAAAAAAAATTTTGTAGATCTGCACCATATATATTACTCTAGCAACTCATTTTGACAAAAAAACACACAGATTGTTATGAAGAATGTTTTAATATGAAATGAGAAAATGAGCAAATGAACATAAATAGGGATATTATGGTCCACACAGTAAAAATAATGTTTGGTTTTTAGATTTCAGTGTTAGCAACAGTACTGGTGCTACAAAACAGTGTTTCTGATCTTCACTATATGGACTTGTCAAATATTTTGGCTGTTTGAAAATGATATTATATTGAGATAGTTTATATATCAAAAATATTATAATTATTGGAAAATTCATGGCATCATTTTATACTATATCTTGATACTGAATATGAAACACTGTAGAAATAGCCATTTCTAAAATAGTTTTTAATATTTTGTAACATTTTAAACTATGATTCTACTGGGTTTCATCTCACTGTAGTATAAAAATTATGAAAATAGATTAAATAATAATATAGAGGGTTTGAAGATAGAAAGTAAAAAAATGGATACATTTAAGTGCATTACTTTTATCCAATTTTAAATTGACAATAATAAAAACACTCATGACATTACTTGCCGCCCACCAACTGGGACTTTTTAAAAACATTTACCTCTCGGTCTTTGAAGAGGAATCCACAGTGGTGTCTACTCTTTCTTTATTGATGCCATTGTTCTTCCATTTTCCATGTGATACTTTATTTCTTAGATTTTCCTTCTACCTCTCTCAGTACACTTTCTCCATCTTCTTTGCATGGTCATTTTTCTAACCCTAGTCTGTATATGTTGTTGATCCTCAGGTTCAGCATAGTATCCCTTTTCTTGTCATTCCATGTTGTACTTATCAGCCTAAATTTTGTTATCTCTTATTTCTTCAATTTCCATTAATATCAACTACATATCACTGTTATGTTTTTATTTTAAGGCTCTAAATAAATAATATAGAATTATTTATTATATATAGCTCTAATCGCATGTTTCAAACAATATCAACTAAATGTATCCAAAATAAATTGCAATATTTATCTGTAAAGTTGCCATTCCAAACTTGACCTTCCTTTAATATTTCCAACTCACTATCACTGTTGCCCTCAGTTTTTGTTCAAATGTCAAAAATAGTTTTTTTTTACCTTTTTATCAGTCTCCAATCCATTGCAAAGTCCTTTTGATTATATCTCCTCTGTATTACTCTCAACTTATTCCATTTATTTTTCTCATTAATAAGATCCTAATCCAAGCTACTATGATATTTCCTTGAATTACTATAGTCACTTAAGTGATTTTCCTACAGCTAATTGAGCTCCACTTCAAATCAATTTCTATACTTTAGTAAAAATAATAATTTAAAAATTCAAACTTCTTCATGGAATCATTTGGATAAATTCCCACTGTTCTTAGCTAAGCTTTCCATGACTTAAAAGGTCTTTCCTTGTCTAGTGTTTACGCATTTGTTCAACAGTGGTATCATTCTTTCCCTCCATTACTGACTCATAATTTGATCAGTGATATCAGTAGGCACTACATATCTTAAAATAGTATAAAGAAACATTTTATTTAAAAAATATGTGCTAAAAATATGTCCTGAATACTTTGCAGTTTTCATTGTTCAATTTTTGCCTTCACATAATGGGATAAGTAAATTATCTATGTAAGCAAAAATCAAAAAGTAATTTGCTTCAAAAACTATTCTCTTCATTTGAAAGGAACCACCAAGTGCTGTCTAGCACGATAAGAAACACAACTATAAATTAAAATAAAAAATATTTATTTCCTTAACTTGTGATAAAGGTATCACATAGATTACTTTTTACTGATGGGGTGTTAGAGTAATACTGTGATCCATATTTTAAAATGTCAATCTTTTATTTTACTCTCAGTCCTCAAAAATATCTCTCAGCTCTGACAGCTGCCTCCTATAACTTTCCTATAAGGTGTTTTAAATATCCAAATCTTTAAAGATCTATGTTAGTACTCCATTCCCCACTTTATCTTGGAATATAACATCAATGCTAGATTAATAAAAACTACTTACCATATTGTAGGTGGTTCAGAACCTTCTATTTCTAAGTAATCATATTTTTCTTCCATTTGGAAATCAGTAAATATGAGTGAAATTGTATCCCCAGGCTCTGCTACAATGGTCCAAGTGCAATCGGCATTGTTATGGTATTCATTAGGAAAACTAGGGCTGGATATGATACCACTGGATCCTCTCATGGTTCCTCCACAAGCATCTTCAGCTGTCAAAAACAATGACAAAATTCAACTTTAAATTGTAAAGGGAAAAGCAATTAAGGCAACAACAATTTTGAATAAAAATAACACTCCAAATGTTTTGATATCAAGTACATATTTGACTGACGGGTTAACCCAGGGGATGTAACGTATTTTTTGTCATAAAGGTCCATAAACATGGGTGTGTCCAACCCACATTTATTCTTTAGAATATTTCTATTGATGACTTTATTTTAATTTTTTACTTGTATTAAACAATGAGGGCTTAGCAGGAAAAAAACAAAAGTAAATTATTGCATTTTTAATATTAATTGTTTATAAAAAAGCATCAAAATTTTCAACATTGATTTTGTGTGTACAAAGTCTAAAAAAGATCAGATGTAAATGTGCACTACAATGAAAATACCATTAGAATGCTGCAACAAAAATAAGCCTTGCTTCAATTTCACCCATGGCAGTCTTCACACATGAAAATCACATGTTTCATACATATGTATCTGTTACAGCGATGGCATGTATGTTTTGTTTTTCTTTCCTTTCTTATAAGGCACAGTTGATATCTTTTTGGTTTTCCTGCTGTCACAGTAGGCCTTTGGGATGCTACACCTTCCTTTTTACCTGTCAGTTCATCAGTGTGCGCCACTTTTTTTTTTTTTTTACTTCCCTGGGCAAAAACATTTTGTTATTACTGTGCTGTAAATGCTCTCCTATAAATGCCAGTCCCAATGCTCTAAGAAAATTTTTCTGTGTTATTTTGTGCTTGTTCTATTATTTGTAAACTATCAAACTATGCCACACATGTTTAGGATTAAGTAAAGCACAACTTTTGGCCAGCACTTTGTATTTCCAGTGATACAATAATTGCTGCATAACTCATCAACAATATCTACTCTGCCTTTGCTTTTGTTGTAAAAAGTTTCCATCTCAGATTTCTGTTTTGTCCAGTTTTCCCTACCAATATTTCCATCATGATGCAGTGTTAACATCAGCAGTACCACTTTGTTTTTCTTTTCCATGTTCCAGGCCAATGTAAATCTTTCTGAAATCCAAATATTATGTTATATAGTTCTCTGTTTTGAAACTAAACATTTCATTGGGAATTTCAGTTTTGTTCCTGAGTACAGTTCCTACACTGGTCAACTTGTGTTTTGTTAGCAAATATGACATCAATTGCAAACCAGCAAGCCAATTGTCAAATGTCACATTCTGAATAGTTTGGGGATCAAAGCAGCAAATCTGTTCACAGTATCTTTCATTTTATTGGTATATGAGTAAATACCTGGTGTCTGAGTTCCAGAATACATTTCTAACTTGAAAGCATAATAAGTCTATGCATCTACAGGAGCATGAATTTTTATGCCATGTTTTTAAGGTTTTTTTTTTTTCTTCTTTTTTTGGCATGTACTCCCTCAAGCTACAGGGGCCATGAAATGCTGCAAGATGTTTATCAATAGTCTTGTATCCAGATGTTGTGAAAACTGCCTGACAATTGCTCACAAATCTGTCAAACAATGAACAGATAGCAGCCAGTTTCTTTTTCTTTATTGGTGGGTGTGTTTGTCATCAAACTTTAGGCAATTTTGAAAGAAACCAAATTTCCTCAGTGTCATTGTTACTCTACACACTTCAAGCACACATCGACACTTTCCTATAAGTTATTTACATTCCTGTAATTATCATGAGGAAGCCCTGCTAAGTACAGCAGACCTAGAATGCTTTCAGCTCAGCTAGTTAAGTAACCTTATAAATACACTTCTGAGTACTGGTATTGGTGCATACCAAATGTTTTACTTCTGTTTCAGCCTTTGTGTATTTCACAATATCTTGTAACATTCTGCCTGTTATAATTTCTAACATTGAATGGTAGTCTGGCATGTCCAATCAGTTGCACCGCTGCAAAGCTGATCACTATATATTCAGACCTCGTTCTAATATTGGATCATCCCATTTGTTTGCATGACCATTTTCCAACATTTTGACTAATCAAACATGCACTCACATTGCTGTTTTCTTTGTCATCTGAATCAAGATGGTCTGCATTCCCTGTGACTATATGTTGATTTTTGCTCCATTTAACTGTCACAGGAACATTGGCTCACATGGCCAGTGTCAAAGACATCATCATCATCATCATCATCATCATCCACCAACATCACTCTTCAGTTATGAAAACATATTTTACCGTAATGGATCCTCTTCATCATCCATGCATGAGTAATGTGATGATTCATTTTGACCTCCTCCAAAATTTACAAATCTATTTTTTCACTTGCCATTGTACTGAATTAGGCTACTTCTACCAGAAAAATCAAAAGAAAACTTTAAAAAAATTTCTAGAGTGGTGTGTGGTGTGAGTGTATTATACCCTGTGTGGTGCTCAGATAAAACATACACTAAGCCTATTTGGTGGAGCATGTGAGTAAAAATACCATTTTTTCACTTTAGCATATATGTTGCTCTTTGATTTATCAAGTGGGTAAAGCAAAGATTGCCTCCTGCATCCCTCAGGGAAAGGTAACAAGATGCACAGCTGGCTATTGTCATGCTAAAGTACAAATTTATGTAGAAAATTTTGGTTTGGGCATATTTAACCCACCTTAAAGCCCCAAGGGTTAAATAAGCCTGTGAAGTTTGTGATCACACATATAAATATAAACTATATATTGACAATTTAATAGCCATTGTTTGAAATAGCAATGTCCATAACTAAAAGTCTATACTCCAAATTAGTTCTTAGGTTATAGGATCCAACTTTTCCTGTCTTTTTTAAGTGAGGTGAATAGAGAAAAGGAATATATTTTCTTAATTGATGTGATGAGAAAGCTTTGATCATTTTGTGCCTGTTTGCTGATGACAGAACTTTTTATGTTTTAATGTAAATATATACAAAATAAAGACAAGGTTTAAGAGAGAATATCCAACAGTTTGTCAGTGATATGTTTTTAAAACAATTGAAAATATTTGTGTGAACTCATTTCAAATTAAAAATATATAATATATTGTAATGGTTAAAACTCATTGACAATTTGGTTGATTTGAGCGATACGTAAAGATTATGAAAATGTATTTCTGGTTGTGTCTGAATGGCTTGGGAGCCTAACCTAGGGTACTATATCTGGTCTCTAGCCCTTCCTCTTGTATTCATCCTCTATTCTCCTTTGCGAAGAGTTGGAAAGCTTTCCTCTACCATGCCCTTCCACAATGAGATTTTAACCTTAAAGCCAGCTGAACAAGGACTGAAATCTGTGAAAGAATGAGCAAAAGTAAAGCTTTTCTCCTTTAAGTTGTTTATGTCAGGTGTTTGGTCACAATGATGGAAAACTAATAAATATGTCAGAATATTTTAATTGAAAATGTAACATTTTAACTGATATATATTCAGGAATATGTTCTGTAGGACTCTCAATCAGATGATATGTTTTTATTATATATATATAGTTTTATACATAAATTTTCAACTAACCTTCCATTTCAACCCTCTATTCTGATTTTCCAAATAAAGCTAATAAATTCTTCTCTAGTCTACTTTTGATTGAGAGTATATAACTCAGAGTACTTATATAATCAGCTGTTTTAGGTATGGTTATAGAAGAAAAGGCTCCTGTCTCTTAAAGGAGTTGAAACTAAAACATTTGACTTATTTAACATTGTTTAGACAAATCAAGCTAATACATACAAGTTTTCTTATGCGATAAATTCTATCATGATTTATGTTTTTTGCTTAACCTACTCAGGGAATTCCTTCAGTTCAAAGTAGCATTAGGGAAAATCTATCTCCGTAACAACCAATTATTACTTGATGTGACAGATAACTTCAGAGCCTTAATAAATACAGAAATGTAGCATCTTTCTACTTAACTTCCTGATAAGTAGGGAGTAACAGAATGTTTTATTATTCAAGATAAATTTATTATTATTTTGTAAGAATCAAACTGCATTAACTTTTTTGTGCTTTACTCTTTATTCATTTAACTCTATAAATTGAAAACATAAATGTATTTCTTAGAATATATTTCAATTTTACCACATTATTGTAAATGTGCCATATAATGTTTCCATTTTTATTGCTTGCCCTCTTTGCTTTTGAAGTCTGTTACATAATTAGAATGAGCTAGTCGTGCTGTCTAGACCATGTGGCATGTTATTGCAGCTGTCTCCTTGCCAGAACACACACTACTCTCAGTATCTTAACCTTCCTGTAAACTTGTCCTGCAGCCCTCTGACACCCTCACACACCCACAAATTATTTCTATCCCTTGCCTTCTCAGTATCAACACCGAGGTCAGATCTACATGGAAAATAAAACATTACACTATCATATATTCATAGAGCAACTGCTCCTCAGCCTATTTAAATCTGTTCTATGTACAGTTTACTTTCCTGTCTCTAGATAAAAGCTGCAATAGAAGAACAGCATTCTGGTTCATCCTTATCTGAAAGAAAATCTTTCTCTAATTAAGAGAGTATACTTTAAGTGTTCCCGCCACAAAAAGTAAGTATATGACTTGTGTATGTGTTAATTTGTATAATTTAACCATTCCCCAACGTATTCAGAAGCTCTCGTGTTGCTTACTGGTGACATATCCTGAGAAATCAGGATTTCCTTGTTTTGTCACCACTGTACAGTTATTCAGATGAATATGACTTAGTTGGACAGCTTAATTCAATAGGACCACTGTTGCATACATATCTGTCATTGACTAAATATCATTATACAGTGCATGTCTGTGCTAAGAAACAGACTATGTATAATAAAATATATAATTATAATTTCCAGTGTTTAAAAATCTATCATTTAATAAACTTAGTTCATCAATTGACTTATCCAGTCAAGGGTATACAAAGTGAAATTAGCTTCATATTAGTTATGCTTCTTTACTCCTAGCTTGGGCTTGTGACAGAAGGTCTAGAGATGAGCATTAGGAGAGGGGTTTTCTCTGGTTTGGGGGGCTAAAATTTCTGTTCATCCTTCCCTTCTCAGGGGGCTCTCCATTGTCCTCTTGAGTTTACATTCAGAAAGGAACAGGAGACATGAATCTTTTTATCTATTGGCCATTGATTTGACACTGATTACCATGTCTTTGGTAGATGATTGAAGAAAGATGATTCTTCTTCTCAGCTCAGAGTAAAAAGTGCTCAGAAGTCTCCATCAGTTCTTTTTCTGTATGTGTCTAAGGCTAGCTGTGAACTTTCCCCTCTCATAGTGAGTATAGGGCAGTACACTTTCATTATCTTTCCAACTATGTCCCCTCACCTTTCCAGCACTTTTGTAACTGGAAATATGCTCATTTATATGTCCTCTGTAAAATGCACTGTTTTTTTTCAAAATGGAGATGTCTGTGTTTGCAATAAATAGTAAAATATTTCAGCTGTGCTATTAGTAATGACTTCTTGCACACTCCCAGTTTCAGAAAATACACATCAATTTCTCTACATGGTCTCTAGGAGTTTCCTCTCTCTAGGCCTGTCCTTATCAGAAAGAAATCACTGAAAACTCTTAAAACATGGAATGGGGGAAACTCATCCATGGCTCATTTCAAAGGAATCATTATTTTATACCAAAATAATTTCAACCAAAAATATAATAATTACAAGATGAGGACATAGTTCCTCCAGAACACAAACATGCTTTTTAAAATTCCTGTATAAAGTTCTGTGCTTAACACTTCTGTTCATGCAACTCTGTTATTGCAAAAGAGACTATTTTTATATAGAACGTGTGCCAAAAAATTGTGAAATAGGTGGCCGTACGTGAGTATTAAAACTTTTATACTGAGATTTGACCTTAAGTACAGTGTTTACAAAAGCAATATATTTCTGCAATCATGAATTTTATAGCAATACACACTTTCTGAATCATTGTTTTTTCATTTCAAACCCGAGTTAGACCAAGTATAAATAGTATTAGAGCAAACCATGGAGTTCTTGAATACATTCCTGTGCTAAGAAGCATTGCTGGTTTTCTGGTCAAAATGAGTTGGTTTATATCCTATGCGTCAATTCACCAGAAAGGACAGGGCTTAAAGAAGGTTATGCCAAATACACATGGAATCATATTAGTTAAATGTAAAATTTGGGTGATTTAAAGTTTATTCATTTGGCTACCAGCTCCGAAGTATTAACTGAGCTCTAATAAGTGCTAGGGAGAACTGTGTTAGTCTGGTTACCAATGTGATCCTCAAGAATGATCTTTCCCTTGATCTTTGCCCTCATGAAATGTTCCATCTAATAATGAGTCGAGCTCTAGGCAAATGACAAAGTAAACAAATCAGTCAATTTCTGGCAGGGATTATGAAGAAATTTTTTAGTACTAAGGTTACAAGATTGGGGCTTTTGAAATAGAAGTGTTGCTAGATCAGTAGCCCAAAGCATGAATATCAAGCACTAACTCAATGAGTGTCAAAAGTAAATATGCTTTGGGCTGGAGATTTAGCTCAGTTCTTCTGCCACTTACCTCACAAGTGCGAATCTGATCCCAAGTACAAAAAGAAAAAAAAAATTGAAGAAAGGAAGAAAAAGAAAATGTGCTCTAGCCAATTTCACCTACAGCTTCACGGGAGGGAAACGGCTTTGGGTGCTGGAAATTACAAAAACTGGAGGACTATTTGCCAGCTAGACTTTGGAGGAGACTTCTGCTAATGCTATAGAATGGAGTCAGGACAGTAGAAAGTTACTTAAGGGTTTTCAGTAGAGATAATTAGATATGGAAGTTTTGAAAAAAATTATTTGGCTGATCTATGAGATGAAAGAGGAAGGAGACCACAGCTGATGGGGTTTAGGGAGCTGAATAAAGGGTCACATAAATTCTTGCATGATTTATTAATTCCTAAATATAAAGAAACTCTTATTTTACAGGTACATTAAGATATTTATGTATACATATCAGTATTTTCAAGACATTTTGTTAGTCTTTACATAATGGAAGAAATAACGTCTTGGCCAAATAAGTTAGAATGTCTCCTCCAGATGAAATTTTAAGAATATTTTCTCCCTAAACAGTAAAAGGATACTAGCTATTATTCATCCCATTATGCTATTAGAAGTTATTATGGCTTAAAAATGTTATTACCTTACACATAGAAAAATAATGCATGATAAAAAAGAAGAGTTGGTAGTTGTTCTCGTTCTAAGAAAAGTGTATGGTCTATAAGATTTAAAGTGTGTGAAGTTTTTGTATTTGTGAATCTATTAACATATACCTGGGCCACGCATTTGCAAAATACACATTAAGAAGTTTGTAAAATCTGTTAGTTATAGAACATGGAGAAAGCACCTGTATAACCAGTGGCATTTACAGTGACAATCTGGACTTTTATTCAAGCATAACGGAAAAAAAGATTAACATTTTGGACTTTGGACTTGTTCCAATTTTCTGGGTAAATATTATCAGTTATCTCTTAATTTCTTAATACACTCCAATCTTTTGATAAAACTATGGCTGTTGCACCTGAATTTTATTAAATCTAATTTTTGTTGCTTATATTATGTCTAGCATGAAATAACTCCTGTTTTAACACTTTAAAAGCCATTTTATGTAAACTTGATAAAAATGTTTTCTATTATCTATAAAGCAGGTAAAAAGTAAGGTAGAAATCAATCGTATTTTACTGCAAAGATACAAAAATAGTTCAAAATTTTCCATAAATGTATTTTTCCTAGAATTAATTTTTTATGTACTTTTGATCTTTGTGACACATTCAAGTGTATAAAATAAGGGACTATGATTTAGCTTTGGGTATGAAACCATACATTTCATTTTAAGAAAATATAAATTGGGATTGCCTCAAGAAATAGCTGTTAAAAAATGAACATGGTTTCAGAAAATCACCTATGACAGTTTTCTGCACCACATCTTTTCAGATACTGATCTCCTACAGTGCTCTGCCCTGCTATTAGTTTCCTTGAAATAGCTTAGAGTTGGGGGCTGGGGGATTGCAGGAAATAGGCTTAGTTGTCACCAAAGAGAAATGAACTGTAAATTGTAGGAGATGAATACACTTGGTCAATTCCAGATGCTAAGCATTCAATCCAATTTCAAACTTTATCATGGGACATTTTGTCTGCAAATCTCTGTGGCTAAATCTCAACCTTCCATCAGCATTCAAGTGAAACTGACATCTGTGTGGGGCTTTTTTGTTCTTTCTAAGACAGGCATCACTGTTGTGTGTCTCTTAATTAGACAAGCTATTTAAATATTTCACTGTTATTATTTTGCTACTATTATATATACATGTATATATGGAGCAGTAATTAATTGTATTATAATTGTCCTCATTTATGCTTACTTCAGCCTATGCATCTATGTGTTTAGGAAGAAATTCTTATAGAGAAAAAGTATAGCAATTAACACATCTTCTACATTGCTAGGGATTTTTTTAATGTTTATCAAGACACAAGAAATATTTTCCAACTTTTAAGGAAAAGAATCCTGGATTTTTGATGATTAAGGAAAATTAAGGATTCTCATAATTTTCATTTCTTGTTACAGTTTCCACAACAGAAGGGATTAAAGAAAACAGGATTTATAACAGGCCAGTGAAAAGGATTCATTCTTTGATAAGAACACCTCTGAGTAGAGAAAGCTAGTGTAATGGCAACTCAAGTGTGTAGGTTTATTCTTGAATACACACATAAACTTTTGAGCAAATATCCTACATTGATTTCCATTTACCCTCCTGAGCAACAGATTGAGAAAATAAAATCATTAGTTAATGTACTGAGGAAAGTTTTGTAATAAATATGAGGGTGATAGTGTTACAAGTACCTTTAATTAATTTCAGAATTTCTAAGAAAAAAATACTAGCATTCAATCAATCAAGTTTGTATTAAAGAAATGGATACAAATTAAATGAAATCAAGCACACATGGCAGATAAATAGGGAGTAAACTTACATTCTTGCCTTCAAAATATTAAACCTGAGCTGAATATATGAAAAATATCTTTTCAAATATGAGACCAGGACCATGCTGAACTCTGATCCCTGAGATACAGAAACAAAAGAAAGAAGCCCTGTGACTGCCTTGCTTATCTCCAGGAGATGTATTTTGGATGGGGTTACAAGTGAGGCATGGAGCTTTCCTTGTGCTACCTGCACAGCATTTAGGCAGCTTGAGATGACTACCTCATAAGGCAGAATTCCAGAAAGGAAGAATCTCTGTCTAAAAAAAAGTCAGAAGTCTTCAAGGGAGTCTACTAAGTTGTTAATAAATACGAACATATAAAAATGGGTGAAATTCTACGAAATCAGCGAAAGATAGATTAGGAATCTGTAAACTGAGTGGTTTCAGGAAAACACATAGGGTGGCAATTGTTCAAGTACAGTGAGTTAAGAGGGAGAGTCCTTTATATATAATTGGAGTACTGAGTGGAAATTTTAAAAGGGTCGAACCTCAGCATAGGGTGTAAAGTCTGCCTCTGGTAAAGGCTACTCTAAAACTTCTCCAATGCTCTAAAACAAATTTCAAAAGACACAAATTGAATCAATAGCAACTTTGCTGTTGAGAAGAAAGCCCACTTATCCTTTCAAAGAATATAAATAAATTTAGATAATCAGTAACTCGAGAATCACAGTTTTGCGGTTTTGTGTGTGTGTGTGTGTGTGTGTGTGTGCATGCACACACATGTGTCTTGGTGTAAAAGAGATAACTAGCTGAGCCCCAAAGTCTTGTTTCTATTCCACCCATGAAGTTGTTACTGGAAGGCAATTACTCAGCCAGGGAAAATTTTCTAGGGTTCTTTACATCTGCATACGGTCATGACACTGAAACCTGAAAGACTTTAAGTGAATTGAGGGAAAATTTCAAACTTTGCCCACATAAACTTTCCATAAGATCATCCACAGTGTTTCTTCTGCTCTCTGGATGTTTGTGGCCTCCGAGGCTAGTATTGATGAGGGCAGTCTTTCATCAGCTTGCATATTGAAGTACCTGTCTTGGGTTGAGGATGTAGCTCATTGGCACCACACCTGCTTGGCAAGTGCATGGTCCTGAGTTCAATTCCTGGTATAAACAAATAAATAAATAATAAAAGACCTGTCTCCCATAGGTTTGTAAATTCCATAAAGGGAGTGATTGTGTCTTTTTTTGTTCATATCACATCTTTCATATTTGATAAAGCTTGTCATGTAGCAAGGACTCTATATGAATTTACAGGGTAAAAATATGAATGAATAATTCAAAATAAGTAAATTAATCATTACATTGTATTTTGATTTCTGAGCTATCCGTAGAATACTATAAAAACAGAATCTCAAGAATCATAAATATCCAAAAATATGGGAAAAATATAGATAAATAAGGCAAAAATCCAAGGGAAAAAAGTTGCCAAAAACATTTAAAGAAAATATTATATGTGCTGCAAGTCAAAAGCTTTATAACAAAGAAAGAGCATAATTGGAAAATCTCTCTTGTTATTTAACAAAGGGAAATTAGTAGCTAATCTTTAGGCTATGCTGTATCTTTAATTTTTGAAATTTGCTAATAGTAAGTTTTTCTTCTTTCCTTTTCAAATTTCTCATATTTATCTTTGCATTAATATTTCTACTCTTTACCTATTGATCGATCCCTTAATTGACAATAATTTTGCTTTTTCATACATTCTATTGAAATCATGTGGCTTCCTAATAGACATATCAATTTTTTTTTTCCTGAGTCCAATTCTCCATGAGAATGACATTATCATTGATTCATTTATAAGAAATCTTCCTTTTGGTTTCCCATTGAAATATTTTATTGACTACCTGTGTACCTACTAAGCTTCTTCATTTCCATCTACCTCATTATACTTTCTTTCTCTATGCTATGTTAATATTAGTGCTTCCCAAGGTTCCACTGTTTGCATGCTCTCTGCCAAGATGGTAACAACTCTTTTTATTTGAACTATCCTAAAGGTATACTGATGATTATGCAATTTATGTCATTCAGCTCAATTCTCTTACCCACTTATTCAACTGCCTGAAGGAAATCTTTAATATTTATAAACCACATTAACTAGTGTGGGTAGCAATTATCCTTTTCAAGAAAAATTAGTCTATTTCAAAAGATTGATTACATGAACTAGGCCATTTCTCATCTGGAGAAGACTCTCAGAAAATCTAGCAGTGAGAAGCAGCAGCTCAGGACAAGTAAAACAGGCAAAATTGTTAACATTTAGATGAAAAAAATATTTGTTGTCAACACTGATTGAAAATATTGTGAGACAAAACAATAGTGCATGTTTACCATTCTATTTTTTCAGCAAAATTGCACATCTTTGCCACTAAAACAATTAGGAGGATGCCATGAAGCTAAGGAATGTCAAATAGCAAATGAGAAAATGAAAAGCCACATGCAAGTCTAATTCTAAAAAACATCTTTAAAATCTTTTTCACCCCGGGAACAATATAGATCAGGACTAACTTTCCCTTTACACCATTCTGTGTCACTCCAAAACTCATGTTGAAATTCTGTCTGCATTGCAGTGCGGGTATAGGGCACAGTGGGAGGTAGTAAGATTTTGAGAGCAGGGATCTCAAGAATGACAAGAGAGGGCTGGGGATTTAGCTCAGTGATCCTACCAGCTGCCTCACAAGCACAAGTTCCCAAGTTTGATCCTCATTACAAAAAAAGAAAAAAAAAAAGAAGAAGAAGAAGAAGAGGGCCCTGAAAAATAGGTGCAAGGGAGTCATTCTTCCTTTTCTCCATATGAAGAGACAGCGAGAAGGTGAAGACTGGGAACCAGAAAGCAGTCCCTCATAAGCCACTGAATTGGTGAATGCCTGTATCTCCAGAATGGCACCTTAACAAATACATAAATGTTAGCAGGACGTGGTGGCGCACACCTGTGATCCCAGCACTCGGGAGGCTGAGGCAAGAGAATCACTGTGAGTTCGAGACCAGCCTGGGCTACATAGTGAGTTCCAGGTCAGTCTCAACTACACAGTGAGACCCTGTCTCAAAAAAACAAAAAAACAAACAAACAAAAAAAAACCCACCAAAATACCTATAAATGTTGGAATAGCTTTGGAACTAAGTGATAGAAACAGGCTAGAAGACTTTTGAAATGCATGCTGGGTAAAGCCAACATGGCCCTAAATGGACCATTTCAGGAAATTCTAGTGAGGGCCTAGAAAGAGAAATGAGATCTATAGAGAAACCTTCACTACTCTTAGAGAACACCTAAGTAGTCATGAACAGAATGTTGTTGAATTTATGGAGTGTAACAGCCATTCTAACAAGGTCTCAGATGGAGATAAGGAATATTTTATTGGAAACTAGAAGGCAGCTCATCCTTGTTATAAAGCAGCAAAGAGTCTGGCTGACTTCGATCATGAGTCATGCTTTAGTGTTTAAATAGAATATAGAATTTATGATTGATGATATAGGAGATTTAATGGAAGGAATTTCTAAGCAAAGTATTGAAGGTAATGGTTGGCTTCTCTTGAATGTTTATAGTAAAGTCAGAATATTGAGAAAATACTTAAATATAGAATTTTCCCAAATTCTAATGATTTAAGATTTAGTGTTTTGTGTGTTAAGTGAGATTAAGATTTAAGATTTAGTTATTTGCTCTTTTGTTTGGTTTCATTATGGAAGGAATTTCTAAGCAAAGTATTGAAGGTAATGGTTGGCTTCTCTTGAATGTTTATAGTAAAGTCAGAATATTGAGAAAATACTTAAATATAGAATTTTCCCAAATTCTAATGATTTAAGATTTAGTGTTTTGTGTGTTAAGTGAGATTAAGATTTAAGATTTAGTTATTTGCTCTTTTGAGTTTGGTTTCATCTGGATATTGTTACCCATTTTTACTCTCCCATTCTTCCCTTTTGAAGAAAAGATATTATTATTGTTTTTGTTTTGTTTTGTTTTTGGTCCCGGGGGGGGGGATTGAACTCGGGGCCTTGTGCTTGCAAGGCAGGCCACCAAACCACTGAGCTAAATCCCCGGCCCAACATCATTGTATTTTAGAAGCATATAATGTGTTTGAGGTCATAGATTCAAGGCTGGAGTGCAATTTGCCTTAGAAGTAATGGTACCTAGAATCTTACGTATACTAATTTTAATGTACTTAAATAGCACTCTAGACTTTAAGATTCTTTAATTGTTTCTAGATTAGTTAAGGCTTTGGAGCTTTTGAGATGAGATTAGGGGATGAGAGTTAAAATATTATAGTCTGAATGCTTGTTTTCCTACACTGAATCTTCTTCCCAGTGGCAAAGTTTCAGAGGTATAGCTATTTGGTAGGTGATTTGATCATGAAAGTAGACCCTTCTTAAATTAAATTAGTGCCATATGAAGGTATTCTTTTTCTCTTTCCTTCATGAATTGACATAGCATGAAAGTACCAACCAGAGAGCAGTACTTTAGGAGTCAAAGTATCTCCTGACACCCTAATTTTAGACTTTGTAGACTCTAGCATTGTGTGAAATAAATGCCTATTGTTCATAATATACTTCATGTGACAATTAAGCTGGATTGTCAACCTCAGTGGTATCACAGCCTTCTAGGTGATTAGTAAAGAAAGCATATTTGTGGGTGTGTCTGGGTGATTCATGGAGGTAACCCTGGGTACTATATTTACGCCCTGCCCTGGCCCCTTCTTTGCTGAAAATCTGAATTTTCAAGCCCTCATTTATTGTTATTATTTTCCAATTTTTTTGGCTATTCTAACCTATATAAATGCTTATTGCCCTTTAATGATTTTAATAAATATTTAATGTTTTCCAATATTCTTATTTTAAAAAACCAGAAGACTAATTGACCCGGTGAAGGAAATTTCAAGGTAGCCCAACAGTAGGTCTGTGGCATGATATACCTTGCTGCTTTAGACAATTGTTTAGTGAACTAGAAACAGAAAACAGAAAAATTTTTAAATGTTAGATTTTGGCCTGGAAAATAGAATGTTAAAATTTGAGGTGAAAGAATGTGTGGTTGGTGAAGAACTTAGAAAAAAGAAAAAGAAAACAAGAACTTTGAACTGGGATAAGAAACGTACATCAGGGCTTCTCATAAATCCACAAAACCCCACCCATTGCAGGCTCAGGGGTACAAAAATGTTAGCCAAAGAGTCCCTGTATCTCCAACTCAAGGAAGGCAACCTAGCGAACTGGTTCATTGGGTTTTATATCATTATGCTCAACCATCTAGGCCCTCAGAGCCTGAGACAGCCTTTGACCAGGGGATCTGGCTTTGCTTGTGTTGTTGACAGAACTTTTCATCATGCAAGGTTCATTTGTTCAGGTATTAAGAATGCAAAGCTTGTTGGATCATGGAGGATTTCACACACATTCCAAAGTAAGAGCTGGGAAGTCAGGGAATGTGCTCCTAACAAGGCAGTGTATGAAGCTATGGAAGTGAAGCCTAAATTGCACTGGAGACCTCAGAAAGTCAAAGATGCTGGGAACATGGAACATCTTCAGAGGGAAGCCACAGGCAGTGGAGCCAGCCCAAGAGAGATGCCATGTGGGATGCAACCAGAAAGGTCGTTGGCATGGGGCCACCTAAGCCCTTTGGAATCTGTGTCCTGTTACCAAGTGCCCCAAGTGCTTGTCATGGAGGTGGAGCTCTTCATGCTTGCTCTGCTGAGTTTTGATCTTGCTTTGATCCAATTTGTTTCTTTCCTATTCATTACATCTGGAATGGGGACATTTACCCTATGCCATATTATTTGTGATTATGTGATAGACTTTCAATTTTACAGGAGTTCACAGCTAAGAGTTTAACTTGAGTCTCAGAGGAGACTTTGGAATTCAACTTTTAAGCAATGTGGGGACTGTGAAGATTTTGGGAAAGGTTTTAATGGATTTTTGGTTGTACACAACATAGATATATCAGGTAGAATTATGACCTTATGTTTCTTTGGCAATTAAGTAGGTTTTAAAGAAATGTGTTTGGGTGTCAAGTTGAGGGTGGCGGGATGTGATAGTTCAGCTGGATTGTGAAATTGATTGGCTTGAGAGCTACGTAGGGGATTGGCCAAGCACAGTTTTGAGTGTGTCTGAGAGAATTATGGATGATGTCCTTTTGTGGCACTACATCTGCTACCTGGCCCATTCTTTGCTGGTGCTGTTTCCTTGCTCTATTTCCTGGCCATGAACTTAGCAGCTTTATTCCATCATGACGTTCCTGCCTTGGACCTGCCAGTCTTGAACAAAGTACTGTGAAACCTTGAGCCAGACAAACTCATCCTTTAAGTTGTGGGTGTCAGATATTTTCTCCCAGAAAGTAGAAAGGCAACAGATGTACCTTTTATAATATTTTCTTATACAAACTCTATCAGACTAAAACACTGCTTATAGTTTACTCTTAAAATACAAGGCTAGATTATCTTTTAAAAAGTAGAATATAGACCATATCACATACAATACCCTGTTTTAAATAGTTTTTTTGAATTGTGGCTAAAACTCATACACTTAATATGACCTGAAATGATCCTAATATATAGATATCTGACTACAATGACACTAACTGCAGATGGCAATAATTGCAAGATCCAGATGGGTCATCCAGCCTGCAATAGTTATTCCATTCTATAAGTAATAAATAATTTATTAAATTAGACAACTAGGAAATCAAGATGTACTTATTATCGGTGCATAGGAGGCTATACACATATACTAATGAAGAAGAGAAGCTAAGGAATGATTTGTTGTCAATGTATATTTGACTAGCTTTTATGTTGTTCTAATACACATACCAGGACATTAAACAATGATTCATTTTTATTTATCTTTATAAATAGCACATATCCAGAAGAAGTATCCTTATAAATATCACATATCCAGAATTACAGACCTTCAGGTTAGCTTACATGAAAATGCAAAATAAAAAACTTTTGTGAATGTAAAAATCTATGTTTTGAAAGAAAATTTATGCAACAAAATTTAACCATGTACAGAAAATCTCTCTCTTCATCATTGTATCATTAGTGCCTAGAAATATGCATAGCACTTAATAAGTGACCAAAATATGATATTGCAAAACAAGGCAATGGAAGATATCATTGACTTTTATATTTTATATCGAATGATTTCTAATGCAATCGTAGATTTTCCTGCTCCAATTTGAGCTTCTAGGTATAAATACAAGTCATTTTGTTGAGAAAGAAATATTTTAAATGATGTTTATTATTGTTCTAAATTGATAAGCAGTCCCTTAAAGTGTGTTTTTTAAAAAAATCTTTTATGTAGACACTGAGTTCTTTTAAGATAGGGATCATATGAAATAGAGCTAATAGCAGCTGAATATTTTGTACTCATTTCTGCCAGTGGCCCAACCTATCAAGTCAAATAATAGTCAGCATCTCTTTATAGGTGCTGGGTTGATTCACTTATCTATGTTCCCGCATTTCTCGATTGCACCAAATTAATATCCTGTGAACATCAGACTCACTTTCTTTTCTAGTCCCATTATAGTTCATTTTTTAAGGGAAAGTTAAAAGTATTTTTAAGTAGAAATTAAATCACAGCAGTACAAACTCCTGTTCATAACATTCTAAAGGCTTCTCCTGAATTTCTAATAAAACAATTATTCTTACCATGATCTCGAATGACCTCAGTCCCCAGATTTTTAAGTAAATTCAAGCCATACTTCCCATTTTTATTTTCTTATATTTAACAAAGCTCCTTCTAACTTTCTGAACATTATTGATCCTGGTCGTTTCTCCAAGATCTTCCCATGATTGGATGTATAATATCATTTAAATCAATGACACTAATAATTTTGTCAGCAAATGCAATCTCCCATCAGTTTCTATCACTGTCTCCTGTTGTGTTTTCTTCAGTTCATCAATGGTCAGATTTTTGTTCTTGTTATGCTCTCATTTACCCCTAAAATGTAAATGTGGGAAATCTTGATTAAACTAGTAGTAACTTACAATACCATAGTCATAATTTTATTCTAAGTATCTAGAATAAAGCTGAATTATCATTGGTATCTAAAATATACATTTATTATCTGATTAGATCCATTTTTAATTTTTCGGTGTGTTCATAAAATTTATTGTACTATTATTGGAGACACAGTATTTTATTGCATTTATGTGGATGCTGTAGAGCAAGGACAGATTTGATACTTAATTGTATGATTTTAATTAATTTAAACTTCTGGGTTGTTTTTTCTTTTTAAAAATATTATTTTGATAGTGCATCTTTATTGACCTAAGTGTTGCCAGCAGTTAGTTACAGATTTTTTTGTCTCTTCAGTATCCTAGAAGTTTTACTTTTGTAGGTGAGAAGAGTTTCCAGCAAGGTGATGGCACAATTGACTTGTTACTCCCTCTGGTGAAATTGCCTCAGCAGGAAGAGTGAGAAGGCACACCAGGTCCTATATATTTCATTTCTCTCTTGCCATCTCCACTAGTTAAATGACAGGTTCACTGCTGCTGCTTGTTTCTCATTTTCTGCTACAAAATAGAGTAGTAAGAAGATAATCAAAAGTGAGAAAAAAGGTAGCGAACCGTTGTTCATGAACAGCCCTGTGAGGAAGGCGAAGTATGAAATCACTTGTAGTATAATTTGAAGAATTCTACAGAGGCTGATTACTTAAACATTGGTTTCCTCTCAGTCTGCTCCTCAATTCTTTATTTTAGATATCAGTTTGCTTTGGAAGCTCTTTCACAACAATGAAATTTTGGAGGAAGAACATTTTTAACAAAAATATATGGACCAGATAATTTTGGTGAATAACAGCTGGTATCTATTGACTACACAAAGGTCCTGGTAGGTGTCTTCAAAACATGCCATCAAAAGGCAATGAAAATGCTAATTATTCAAGTTTGATGAGAAAACACTGTATGCATATATTGAAAAATTATGGTGTACTGCTTGAATATACCCTATTATTAGATATTAACTAAATTCTTCAAAAAATAAAATAGATCATCCAAGTTAAGCCTCACAATAATCTTAGGAGAAAATCCAGAGTAAGGCAGTTATTTTTTCTGCAGTACAAGACAAAAAACATGAGGCAGAGAAAAATTCAGCGTCTGACCAAGGTCATGCAGTTAAACAATGGTGAAGCCAAGTTCCAAAGAAAGTCATCTAGGAGAATAGCTTTAATCAATGAACATACTGCCATTTGCTACTTAAAATAAAGAAAAAGTCAAGAATATAGCACACAAGCATACACAATGGCAGAAGACGACAGAATAAGCGACACCCAAAGAAGGAAGGAAACCAAACAAAAGATAAAAGATAGCAAGCATTTTACTTTTAATTTTTTCTAGAAAATCTCTCCCAACGAGGCCGAAACAGTGCTTATGATGATAAGCACTATTCATAGCAAATTTGTATCCTAAACTTTCATCCTCTATGTCTGAATTATAACCTATATTAAAAATAGTTACATATACAATGTAAACTTTCATATGGTGTGTAATAGGGCTGCAGAATGCATACTAGATTATGCAGTCTTGTTTTTTATAGTATGCTTAAATTATAGGGTTACTGATTTATAAAAATAAAATTCTCATTGAAAATATCTATTGTAGTTTGCAGTTTTACTGTGTGATTTGGTTTTTCTTTAAAATTATAAATTTTAAACAGTATGCTAAGCTTTTATTTAAATATTTAATAAGTCTTATAAGGCATTCATATTCATTAAACAAATATAAAGTTTTCTCTAATTAGAAGCTGCAAAAGTATCAAGCTAAAGTTACAAAATAAAATGCATGTATGTATACATCCAAACACCCTCCAAAAATGTCTAAGAAATGAAGTTGTAAAGGATTTATCTATAACCTGCTTCAAGTACCTCGATTTTTTTTTTAAGTATGTAGTGGGTTAAATACTATGACGTACAAAATGTTCTTGTGAAGATTCATGATTATATTGTTGTATTGCTAACAAAATTTATAACATATTAAAAATTTCAACCTCATAAACAATTGCAAACTTCCCATTTATACCAATGAATTCATTCTAAAATGAAATTGATTGGATAATTCTTTCCCTTCAATAGTCTATTTCACCTGTGTTTTATTACTTATTCCAAACTGCATAGCATATTTATATTTCCTTCTACCCATTAACACATCCTTGCACATTTTGAGCAATAATGGCTGGCACATATTTTCAGGCTGGGTTAATATGATCTCTCTCTCTGTCTCTCTCTCTCTCTCTCTCTCTCTCTCTCTCTCTCTGTCTCTCTCTCTCTCTCTCTCTCTCTCTCCCCCTGCCTCTTATCTCCTATCCTTCTTCCTCTCCTTTCTTCCTTTTCCCTTTGATTTCGGCAATGACATAGTCCACAGATTTTTCATGAAATATCTATGGCTTGACTCTTAAATGTCTCCCAGAAGGCTCATGTGTGGATGACTTCATCCCTGATACAACTGTACTGAAAGGGTTAAGGGAACGTGATGGTAGTTAAACCATCAGCGCTTCATTGATGAGCCCATAGCTGAACAGGCTATTGGGAGGCATCATCTGGTTGGAGAAACTGGGTCACTGGGGGTTTGCATTTGAAGGGTATTTTGTCTGCTGCCTCCACCACAGCTGCCGTACTTTCTGGCTATCGTGAGGTGAGCAGATTTGCCCCACCACACCCTATCACTGAGAAGTTTCCATCTCACCAGAGGCCCAGAAGCAATGGCTCCAAGCAACCTTGGCCTGACATGTCTGAAACTGTAAGGGACAATAAAATTCTACCCGAAAGTTGTTATTCTCAAGTATTTTGTCACAGGGAGAAGAAGCTAACTAACTTGAAATGAAGTGGAAAACTATTCCGATTGTTATATAATGAAATGGAAAACGGTGTAGATCATAACATCATTTTACTTTATGATTTTCCTTTAGTAATAATGCAAGTTGCTTTTACAAAAGGTTTTTGATATGTATGTGCCTATGTATTTGTATTACATTTTTGTCTGAATAATTTTGGAATTCTCAGTAAATGAAGCAAAATGAAAATTTTAATTCCTGTAATTAATGAGTTAAACCACATGCAAAACTTTTGTAAACAAAATTTTTATTAATTGAACAGATAGTTTCAGCACTAATTGTGTGGGAGGTTTCACTGTAAGAAATACCTATCCAATGTTAATGCACAGAAAAAGTGCTGTTGCCAAAACACATTTATTGATAATTATAGCTGACTGGTACCACAGCTGTAGATTTGAGCTATGTATTGTTCATCCAATTTTTTACCACCTGCTATTTATCTTGGTCATGTAAAAAATTTTTTTCTCAGTTCTTCATATGCATCTTTATATGTGCTAAATTTTTGGATCTCAAAATTCAGAAACTTGGTTACCACAAGGTTAAGGAATGAAATTAATTTTTAGGGCATCCCAAGCAAATTATAACTGAGAAGGTAAATCCAAAGCCAAATGTAAATGAATTTCGGAACTACTTGGTCCCTTTGGATAATTTTTCTCTTGCCAAGAAGAATGAAACTTTTACTGCACAATCCAGTTAGAGTTGAACAGAGATGTAAAACACCCCATTTACACGCAGGGCACAGAAGCAGAAATGCTTACATTTTCCTAAATGGTTAATTTTATTGTGTGTCTAAATGTCAATGTGGCAGTCTAGTAGGATGGAGCTGCACTTTAAATGACGTCCAAGGGCTTTTATATTCAGTGTTAACATTTGCATAAAATCAGTTTTTTGTGCCTTATGTTTCCAAATCAATTTAGCTTTGTGTGCTAATATTTTACTAGAGCCCTGGAGATAAAGAAGCATGCAGGTCAGCCATGTGTGCTGTTAAATCCCCAAAGGAAACCTCCACTAGAAACCACAAGATTGACACCAGACAAGTTTAGCAAAAGAATTAGTCATGCACAATCAATTGTGTTAAATAGTAGAGGAAAAAAATCTGCTTTTCCCGTCTTTCAGAAAAAAGGCTATCAGGGTAGAGTGCTAATGCTTCCAGTGTGCATTATTATGTGCTTCTGAGTGTACAGTTGTTTTCTGCAATCAGAAGCAACTATTGTCGCCATGTGAATGCAGCTAAGGAGGTGGGGAAGTACCCATACTCTGTGCTATGTAATCCCAGACGTGAAACTGAAGACTTTTTTTCCCAAGAGTTTAGTCTCCTCCTCTATATGGAGCTTGAGAGATATAGTCTATAATTTCAAAAATGCTATCTAATGGTTCAAAATTTTCAAACCAAGGAACCAAACAGGCAAAAATGTTCAAGGAATAAATCTTGTCCCTGTTGGGTTTAACAACTAAAATGATCAATTAAATAATAGAAATAAAATTCTGCCAAAGAGCAGATAATTAAAATTCAGCTTCTTAGAAAATAAAAACTTGTTTTCAGACCTTTATATACTGCTTTACATTTCCTAAATTTTAGGATGAAAAATTTTAATATAAAAACTGCAAAATATTGCTTCAAATAGCTCCTGTACTAATACTTCATATCTCAATATATTATTTGGGGAAATTATATTTTGCTTTTCCAATTAAATTTTAAATTTACCATTAAAAATAATTAGGGAACATAAAAAGAGGTGTTACATATTTCTTTTATATTCAGAGTAACTCTCAGGCCTACATCAGGAACATAAATTATTTCAGCTGCGTCTATTATACCAATTACGGGTTTTAATCTTCAATTACGGATTTTAATCTTCTGGAGGTATTATTCCTTTCTTCTTGAAATCTGTGGGAACATAGCTAATAGTTACATTTGTTAGGGTTACTAGCTTCATTGAATGCATATGCTATAAAAACACTCAGACACTTGTGTCTTTAGGCATTTTTCACAAGTCTGTTTTATGGAAGAGGAAATGATCTCAGAGAGGTTAATAAATGTGTCCCTATTACACCATGAATAAGGGAAAGCATCTGGATTTAGATAGATAGTGTAAACAGCAAATGCTAGGCAGAAGAATGTCTTCCTTAAATGATATCATCCCTGGGGACCAATGAATATTGTTACTTTACATGGCAAAAAAGATAATTAAGGTTGAAGATGCAATTAAGGTTGCTAATCAGCTGATGCAATTAAGATGCAATTAGGGTTGCTCATCAGAGGAAGAGGAGATTATCGGGAGATTATTCCAGCAGGCTCAGTCTAATCACATGAATCTCTGAAAATGGAAGAAGAGGTAGAGGGAAGAATTAGATGTAATAGCGTGGGCTTTAAAAGAAGGAGGCCAAGAGTCAAGGAATTCAGGTAACCTCTGGATGCCGGAAAAGTAAAGGAATAGATTTTTTCCCTCCAAATGCCAGAAAGGAATGTAACCCCCGCAACACCGTGATTCTATGGCATGTGATTCTAGGGACCTGTGCCAGAACTCTGACCTACAGAACTGTAAGATAAAGTTCTCTGGTTTCAAAACACTGCTTCTGTGGTAGTCTGCTAACGTAGTAATATAAAATTAATACAAAAAAGTAACATGATTTAGTTCTTCCTAATTTACTTTGAAATCTCAATATCATCTGAAAGTGGAGAGTTAGTGACTAAGGCAAAAAAAATTTAGGGTGCCCTTTTATCAATGTTATTTTCTTCAAGCCTCACATGAGCTTAGATAGACCCACTCTTAGTTTAGACTAACCAACTATTTACTGTTACTAATGAGGCCAGATGTCAATTTGTAAATGTCAGTATAGAAAAATGTCAATTATTTCTATATGCATAATTGAAAATAGAGCCCAAGGTTATGACTAATGGCATTTATAGATAATCATCAGTATCGTATCTATTAAGAAAACTTTTCCTAAAATTGCATTAAATGTTTACTTCTCTAATGCTCTAGGAATAGGTTTAACATTTCACTAGTTTTCTCTTTAATTAATAAGCCAAATAAAATCTTTGCCATGCATTCATTTTGTATTTTTACAATAGTCATAATTTTGTATTTTCAAAAATTATGCTTTCTCAACATCAACTAAATGAGAATTCAGCAAATTATGGTTTCCTGACCAAATTGGTATTGCTGCTTATTTTTCAACTTAAAGTTCCACATCTATTAATTATATGTTGTCTCTGGGTGCTTTTGTACCATTATGTGAGAATTGTGTAGATTTGACACTGTGGATATTTTAAGATCCACAAAGATGAAGCATTCACTCTCTGTCCTTTTAGATAAGATGTCTGCCAACTCTTAAACTTGTCCAAAATAACATTTTGCATATAATTCTTAGAAATACTAAAGTGAAATTCGTCCAAACACCTCACACATACATATTTTGTTATTAATGTAATTTCACATGTATTCTTATAGAATACTAAAAGTAGAATACTTGATTAGGCTAAGATATTGATAAAGCTTAGCTTTAGGCATAGGATCAAGATGCACTTTTTAAATATTTTACTGCATAGGGGCCAAGGATTTAGCTCAGTGGCACCACGCCTGCCTTGCAAGTGCAAGGTCCTGAGTTTGATCCCCTGGTACCCCCCAAAAAAAAGAAAAAGAAAAAATTTACATTTCACACTCTTGTAAATAATCACCTGCAAATCTGTAGTTCTATCACTAATGATAAGGAAGGCAGATGTAGCACTAGGTGGTTGAATTATCTGCAACAGAATATTTTGTGTGTTTTTTGGTAATTTTGTATGTTGTGCTTAAACATACACTTACTTTCCTAGAAGATATAGATTCCATCTGGATTATCTTAAATCCATATTTGTCTCTTGAGCTCTATATTTATTCAATCCACTATTTAAAAAATGTCTATCCCTACTTAATGTGTTAAGGACACCTTTACCCTGAAAAAAAATCTATTTATTCCCCCACCTCTCTATCCAAATATCTCTCTTTCTGCCCCCTCCTCACCCTCTTTCTCTTTTCAAAATCTACTAGTGCACCAAAAATTCATTATCCTAAAAAAAAGTTCGGGAATGACTCTTTTCCCCCCAGTGGTACTACAATTAGCCTACTTTCTTTCCTCTCTCCTTCCTTTGCATCTGTATATATTAAGAAGCTCATACATATTTTCTTTATCATTTCTTAACTGCCTTATTTATACTAATGTTACAAAAGTAGTAAGAGAAAATAAAAAAGAAGAGAGAGTAAAGTAAAAGTACTAAAGGTCAGTGTACAAAATGCATACATCTTGAAAATTTCTTCGAAGGAACAAACATGTTCAATTTAAATTATAGAACTTATAATGCTGTCAATATAACACATAGGAACAACTATTTTCTTCCCTGAGATTCAAAGTATTTTACTTAGGTTACACATCAGGAAGTCACTACAAAAAAAATGAAGTCATTGTGCAGAAAAAGTTTCATGAGAGCACTTTTCATGGCCCTCAAATAAAGCTGGTGAATAAAACCACCCTATCGAGTTGGTTCTCATGATCACAGGAAGTAATTCTCTGCCAAGTATGCCTTGCTCCTCCACGAATGTCATATTATGTTCAGTGAAGTGTTTGATAAGTGAAGAGAAACTCAGATTAGAAGTTTTAGTCTTTAAAAGTACTGAGTTTGCAAATATATTAGCAGAAATCAGCAAGGCTGCTCACACACTGTGGTAGTTGGGAAGAAGACTCATAAGGGTGCTTGCCGGAAAAGAGACCTTGGCCATGTCATCCTGTTCCACCTCCCATTTCCCTCCGCACCTATACAATCCTGTGTAACCACTTATGTCTCACTTTGGGACATAGTAGATATCTCTATGAGAAATGTTGCTCCCATTTGGTTTATTCTATGAATTTAGCTTAGAATCATATTTCTAAAATACAAATGCGGTCATGCTATTGTCTTTAGCATTGTTTCAGTGGAGCACAACGCCTGGAGGGCAAAGGCTGAACATGACATCGGTGCACCATATTGAAATGTGTCTGTTCAAAACACAGCATGCTTAAAAAGAAAAAATGAAACAAAACAACAACAAATTACAGCATGCTACTCCATGTCTGTGTTTTAGTTTTTAGTCTTTTTTTTTCTCACTTTCTCCTTCATAAAGGTATTGTTCAGCCTTCATGATATTATTCCAGAATCTAACCCTGCACAAGGAATAACAATATTCCTAAAGTTGGGTGTGGTGGTGCACACCTATAATCCCAGCACTCGGGAGGCTGAGGCAGGAGGATCAAAGTTTGAGACCAGCCTGGGCTACATAGTGAGTTCCAGGTCAGTCTCAACTACATAGTGAGACCCTGTCTCAACCCCTCCCCCCAAAAAAACAACCAAACAAACAAACAAAGAAAACAATAATCCTTATCCACCAAAAGGAAGATTTGTTTGCGAGTGAAGAAATATACTCAATAATTATACAAGGACTTCAAATAGAATCTTGAAGTCACTTGGGCTCGTTGGTTTATATAATCCCTCATTTTAATTCCTCATTTATTTATCTATATATACTATTGCATTTGTCACATTTGTTTCTGCACCTAATCCTAGACAAGAGATTATTTCCAGAGGGTATTTATGTCTATGGTATAGCTCAATTAATGATTTGAGGCTAGAGATAAAAATTTGAGAGTTGTCAGAATAATGATGGCATTGAAAGCTACTTAGCTTTATTAGATTAGATAGGGGATGAGTATGGATAAAATATCAGAGAAAGAAGATGAGAAAGGTGCAAAGTGGGAATAAGAGAGAAGAGCAAAGAGGAGAAGGAACCAAGAAATTAAGACATAGGGAGGGAAGAGGTAAGGGGAAAAAATGAGAATCAAGACTTGTCATGTAGAGGTACAAGATCCCAACAATGAATGTAACTGTACTGTATCCCTAAAATGTACCAATAAACTCAATTAAAGCTGAAAAAAATAAAATAAAAAATAAAAACAGAAAAAGAAAAAAAAAGAGTAGACCCTTGACTTACAAACTCAATTCATTCCTGAGGGCTGATTGTGACTCAAGTTGGTCAACTGCCTTCAAAGTCTCTTTATTGTACAATTGTAGGCCACACTTTTCTTTCTTTCTTTTTTTCTTTTTTTTTTTTTTTTTTTTTTTTTTTTTTGTACCAGGGATTGAACTTGGGTCCTTGCACTTGCAGGGCAGGCAGCAAAACTGAGCTAAATCCTCAGCCCCAAAGCCACACTTTCTTCCATGTAGATCTAAGTGTCCTTAGAGAGACACTGGCCCAGGATTTTTCAGTTAACCCTACATAGGAAAGGATATTGTGATGTTCCTTCTAGAACCCTTTAAGGGTTAAATCTGTATCTGAGATTATCTGGGAGCACAAGCATCCAGCTTTTTGACTGGTAACTCAATACTTTGTTCCTAAGTTAAAACTAAACTTTCAGTCATAACCCAAGTTGTTCATACGTCTGGCCAGTCATAACTCGAGGGTCCACTGTATTCTAAAATTATAGTTGAAGAAGATGAGAAATAAATAGGAGTGGAAAGTAATGTACAGCAAAGTAAAATTAAATCAGAACAGGAAAGGGTTTTTCAAACTAAATAAACAAAATATTTTAAAATGAAATTTAATAATTGGTCATTAAATTTGGCAACCCAAGACATATTGGTACTGTTGTTCAGAGTGAATTTTAGAGGACTGAATGAAGGAGAGGGTGATAGGAAGGAGAGAAGCACAAGTTAGGGAGTAAGGGGAGTGCTTTTGAACATTTTTTCAATGGAAAATATAAACTGGAGGGAATTGAAGCTGGTCGGAAGACATTGTTTAGTGGTTATTTTGAATGATATGTAGTAAGGTAGGTGTTAGGGTGGTACAATCCAACCCAGGGGCAGAGTTTAAAGGCCCGATACATTTTCTTTATTCTAATGTTATTACCCTATTATAGCAATGATGCACTTGAGATGAGAAGATATAGGAATGGTAAAAGTCTTCAGATTTACTAGGCTTTTGCACATTTACTTTTTATTTAATCAACTCTGAAATCCAGTGAGACTAAATTAGTAGTATAGCTGAGAAATAATCTGGTCTTTAAATTTGGGCAGTCTTGGCTTCAGAATCTCATATTTCAAGGGCAGAATTAGAAAATGGAAGGAAAGTAGACCAAACTACAGACTTTTTTAAAAGCCTTTTAGTGTGCTAAGGAGAAGGTGAAGAGTGAAATATTTGAAAATATGTGAAGTGCAACGAATTTGTAAAAATAACATTGTATAATTCAATATTATAAAGTTGATAGTAAAAGAAGAAAAACAAAAATAATAATTCAAGTGGGATTAATAAATACAATTTTGATGAGAAACTACGATGTTATTCTCCAGTAAATAATAACATCAATTATCCAAAAATAAGAACTGAAAAGGAGCATGAGGAGGAAAGGGAAAGAGAATTAGGTAAGCTGTACCACTGCCTCTTTTATATTGTTTATGTTGTTGTCCAGACATGCACAGCCAATTTAACAAATATCAGAAGACTCTGATGACTTTGTAATTCTCAGTTCCTCCTGCAGTTGGCTCTTCTATGTGAGCCTTCCCTCCTGCCCTTGAGCGGAGCGTCCTGGATAACTCCTTTTCCAGTTCTCTCCTTCATTAAGAACATAACCCTTAACTACGCATCTAGCATAATTGCAGTTTCCCTTAAGAACCTCTTTCTGATCTCTCTGACTTTTCTTCAAAAGGAGACACTTTCCTCTGTGTGTTTGCAAAGCTTTATAGCCTCGCTTAGTAGCAGCGCATCTACTATGTGTTCGGGACACTCTATACCCTTTGAGGCTCTGCCTTACCTTTCAACTCTTGTTTTACTAGGACAGCACCTTCCTTCTGGGAGATGTCCAGTTGTTATTTATAAAAACATTGCTGAATGAAGAAAGATGCCCACATCAGAAATCAGAGTTCCAAAGTCTTATATTAGCAATTACACGGTGGATATATCCTGACTATTTTAAACTTAACGTGGGTAAGATAGTATTTCATTTTCTTCCACTTTCTCCTTTTTTTCCTAGGCACCCCTTCATTCCATGAGCCGTTCATCCATTTAACATTTATGGAGAACGTCCTGTGTGCCAAACTGTCTGTGAAGACCTTAGGACGACCACAACCGTCTCCTCCCCTGTCGCTCGGTTACAAAACCTCCTCTGTACTTGCTTATTTCCCTCATTCCATTTCCCCACACTTAAGCCATCAGCAAGTCTCGTGTATTCTATTCTCAGTAAATCCTGAATTGTCAACTTCTGCACCTCACGTGCTCATTCATGTGATCTAACCTGTCATCGTATCTCATGTAATTATTGAATTCTCCTCCTAATTTATGTCTTTCCTGAAGTCCTAACCTTTTAAGCCATACTTCCCAGTTTGCCTTATTATTTGCTTCCAGCTCCAAACCAAACGCTGGTCTTCTTTCTTTTCATCACTCACTCCAACCCCGTTCTCAATTTCAAGCACCGTAGATCACCTTCTTTATTCTTCTGGTCATGAATAATCTTCCCTCTTTTTCTTTTAATTTTAACTACCAATTGAAACAGGTCTTTTCCGATCACTTTATCCAGGATAGATATGTATTTTTCATTTCAGGATCTGATTTCCTTGATGACATAAAATTTTTTCTACAGTTTTCAAAATTATATGTTGCTGTATTTCTTACTTCCTGCCATGACCCATGAAGGTAGGAACTAAGTAGGTTCAGTTTCTCTGTGAAACTTGATTCCTAGTTAACTGATTGCACAGAATTCAGGATATGATTTTTAAAGTGTGACAGTCAAGGTGAATTGTCAACTTGGCTGTGTGAAGAGACTCCTGGACAGGTGACTGGATCAAGAGGGCGCTGTACTCATTAAGGGAACAATCCAAGGCTTTTCAGCTGAATGTGCCACGAAGAGGTGAGGCCCAGTTAAGGGTGGGTTACAGGGGTCGTGCCTCGGAGCACATAACTCTTCTCTTGTGTGCTTCTTTCCGGCCGCCATAAACTAAGCAGCTTTGTTCCACCAGACCCTTTCTGCCTTAGGGACAGTCACCCATGGACTGAGGCCTCCGGAACTGTGAACCAAATACATCTCTCCTCCTTTTAAAAGGTGTCATTTTGTCGGGAGCAGGCAAAGTGACACATTGATTGATAAATGACTGACTGAGTGAATGAAGGAATGAAGTAAGAAAACAAGGTTGACAGGAAGGTACAGAGACCAGAAGGAGCACACACTTGTAGTTTGCTACTCATCAATTAAAACAAAATATAAGAATTTTTAAAAATCCTCTATGAGTAAAATTCAATGCATGATTTGATGTTAAGTAGATTTTACATTAAAAAATTAGAAAATAATAGTTGGGATGTAGAATTTTTACTTTATTATTCATTGACTCTATTGAAGTAATTTTTAAAAAACTGTATTATGTAAATTAAGTAAAATGTATTAAAATTTTATGGAATAGAAAGTCCTAGATATTTTTATTTAAATCATTAATAAGTCATAAATATATTAAAAGTACTAGAAAATATATAAAAAGGAAGATGTGTTAGAAAACTATAAAAGATGTAGTTAATATACACTCAAAGGCTTCTTTATTTAAATTTGAATATATTTTAATATGCAAACAAATTCCAGTAACCGCTTATAATTTCAGAAACAAGTTTAAAATACTGCTTTTGTTGTCAGGGTTATTTTCAAATAAATAGATTGCTACAGATGGAATCGTTCAACAAGTGCATGGTGCTAAATGAAAATGGTTCCTGAGGCAAAGAGAGAAGCTGAAGTAAAGGAATAGTTTTTATGACAAATGGGTAATATGATACTTTATCAAATCTCAAAATGCATTTTTTGATTAAAATACTGAGTCTGCTGCAACATTTAAGCATACTTGAAAAAGTTAGTGATCTGTTACTAGACTGCCTTCTATTTGGATGTAATCAGTAGAGGTTTTATATTTTTGTCACAATGATAATGGCATGTATGAACTGTGGAAAAGAGAAATCATATTAAAATGAGTGATGAAGATTGAACTTTCTTTTACACAGAATTCAATTTTATGTGTATTTTATAGTGTCTTTCACATAAACTTGAGCAACAGAAATTCAGTGACTGCCACTCAGTAGGCTTGATATATGTTTTGAAGAGGTACTTTCCGACTTTGAATGTAAAGATACATTAGGAGGCACCACGGGATATGGGACAGATCTAGGGGATGGAGGTATGAGAAGAATAGGTTATCTCAATTTTTTCCCCCAGGACTCACTGAAAACAGTTTTCATTTTTCTTATAAGTTTAAAGACAAGGAGAGTAACTATTCAGAAAAGTTTTAACAGTGAGCCACTGGGGTTTTCCTAATGACTTGATTTAAAGATGGAAAAAGATATCTGGCCTACCTTATTAACATGGGAATCACCTAGAGAGTCATGATGAGATTCCCATTCATTCAACAAATACGTATCTGCAACCCATTAATAACAAAAGCTGTACTGGCCTTTGAGGACAGAAAAATGAATGAGGTATAATATTCTCATGAAATTCCATGTTTCATTGGGAAATTTTAAATCGCATGTAAAAAGCACGAGATAGTCTGATAATACCAAGGAGTGGAAGTTATGCCAAGGAGACTTCATGGAGATGTATCCATATTTGTGTAATATTGAAACAAGACTCTAAAATTAGCTCAGTAAAAGAGGGGAAAAGAGCATGCAGTACAAACTAAACAGACAAGAACAAGAAAATGGAACTGAAAACAGAAGGATCTTGCAGCAGGTGTCCAATCCAACTAAAAGTAAAGATTGCACATCAGCCTTACTTTTCATCTATGCTAAATGAATGTCTCAGGATTGACTGGCCACATGGTAAGTCTGGTGCCAGGCCATGCATTTACTCTTTCAAAGACAGGAAGATGAACACAGCCAAACATTTTATACAGAACTTTTAGTTCATACATGTTCTGACTTTATGATGTTATGAAAATCTAACTTACTAATATGCATATAATAGCAATATAGATGTATTTAATAAGATCATACTATCATTACTAGTATGATTAAGTTAATTATGATTAAATCTATTAGCACTTTACATTTATTGAGCTCTTTATAACACCCAATATCAATAGCTTTTTTATGCGTGTAGTTGTATTTTCATAAGAAAAGTGAAATATATTAATCTGTATAGAAAATTAACAGATTAAAGAATGAAGCAGCTAGGAGAAAGTAATTAAAGTTTCACAGGGCCAATAGGAGTTTGTCAAGAAGGATGTAAGGTCTTCCAAAGAAATAGCACATAAGAATTCCCAAGAATATTAGTATTCCATTTTATAGAAAAACCACATCATCTTTATCCAGTCTCCAACTGATGGGAAAATGAGCTGTTTCCAAGTTTTAGCTATTACTAACTATAAACATAGGTGGGAAAGGTAATAAGGGAAAAGAAAAAAATATGAGAAAATGAAAAAATGGAAATAAAGTATTCGTAAATAGGGAAGGGAGGAGGGAGTGAAGGAAGGGCAGGGACAAGGGGAAAAAACTGAGACCAAGACCTGTCATGTAAAGGTACAAGATCTCAATGATAAATGCAACTGTACTGTATACCTGAAATGTACGAATAAACTCAATAAGAGAGAGAGAAAAAAAAGAATTCCAGAGAATATGCAAGATATATTGTGAAAATAGGAAGCACTTAGTAGGCATATGTATTGAAAATAGGGAAGAAGGATTTTACATAATACAATTGGACAAAGTATGCTAAAGTTTAAATTTTAAACTCATTTGCCATTATTTGGATATATGACAGATGTTACATGATTGCACTTATATGAGGTGTCACAATTAGTTAAATTCATAATAAATTGAATGGCGATTATGAAGAGCAAATGGAGTGAGAAAAGGAAAGTTGTTTTTTTTTTTAATTTTCTTTTTGCCTGTGTTTTTTGAGACATGGTCTCGCTGTGTAGTCTAGGCTGGTCTTAAACTCAGTATACAACTCAGGCTGGCCTAATGGCAGTCCTCCTGCCTCAGCTTCCTAAGGGCTAAAATCATAGGCATGTGCCACGATGCCTGGCCAGACGAAAGTTATTTATTGGGTATAAAGTTTCAGATTTTCAAAGTCTTGAAGAACTGATCCATACAACATGAGTGTACTTAGTATTATAAACTATTCAGATGATACATTTTATTATGTATTTTTGCTACAATTAAAAAAAGGGATGCCAAAGTTGGCAACGCCAGCATTTATACATTGTAGATGGCAATGGTTTTAAGGGATACTGAGCTTATGTATAATCAAACATCAAATTACTCTCCTTACTATGGGTTAAACCGTAAAGTAGGAAAATTTTTTATTTTTCTCACTTTTGTAGTTGTCTAATTCAGTATAATTTCAGTTCTTGGGGAAGATGCCTGATACACATTTAAGCCTTTCTTATTAGGATGAAAAGAAAAGAGAAGCGCTTACTGCTCACAGTGGACTGGCCGGTATGCTTCGTGCAGTAGGTGCACTTCAGTTTTAAGAGTGTGACTGCAGGTGACAGCATTGCTTGTCCCATCACAAAATATTCATAAAGCCAGTCTTTGGACACAGGAGATCCCGGGGTTTGGTTCAGAAAAGACTATTAGAAAATGGTTAGTAACTTGTGGAGTATAAATTACAAATAACAGTCATAATCTTCTTAAAGGGGGTCCATGAGAGCATGTACTAAACACATAGCTACCTCTCTAAATACCTGTTCTTAAACACACTTGCTCACACACATACAGAAAATATTAATAATTTTATAATCTCAGTAAATCAGGTGGGAGATTTCTCTACCCTTCATATTTACACATGCATATATCCTAGGCTGGACTCCAATTGTGTTTTCTAAAACAGATATTGGCATTTGTATAACTGACATTTATTAGGTAATAGATTATAACTTTCACATTAGCCTTGCTATATCCACACACAAAGGTATATAAAGATCACTTCCAAATTACTGGTAGAGACTAATCAAATACATGAATAATTATTTCAAATTAGTTGCACAAAATAAAAATAAATGTAGATAATTAAATAATCTAGTTCACTTGTAAATCCAGGCCTTTGACATTAGATAAATTTATTTAATTTGAGTGATTTTCTTGATTGTAATACCAATTAATACACAGTGTCCCTGCTGAAGAATTGACTTTATACTTAAATTTAATTCAGTGTAATTCATCTGAGCTTTGGAAGAGCTGATTGTTACATTCTAGTGATAATATGAGTTCCCTCTTCCTTGTATTTGAAATCTGTATTACTGAAATATTGAAAGTTCCCCAGAAGTCGCAAGAGCAATCAATTTCAACTTCTTTTATGTATTCTACAGACAGATTTTTGTTTTCATAGAAGAGTCCCTACTTAGATCCTTCCAAAATAAGGATTGTTGCAAAAATGCAAGGACACTAGCTGTTTTCGCACTCATAATTATTAAATTAAACTCCAAACAATAAAAAAAAAGGTAAGCTGAGCACTGTGGTATATGCCTGTATTGTAAAGGTGCAAGATCCCAACAGTGAATATAACTGCACCATATACTTAAAATGTACCAATAAACTCAACGCCTGAAAAAAAAAAAGATAACGTTGCCAAGAATGATGGAAGCAGCAGTCAGACATCAGTGTTAAGTGAAATGAATCAGACACTCGAGCTTAAATGTCTTACAGTTTCTCTATATGAGAAATGCAAGAGAGAAAAGCAAAATGAACGATAGGCAACAGGAAATAGAGAGATACACCTATTGCAAAAGTGAAGGTGGAGGGAGGGGAAGGTGATAAAAACATTAAGTTATGCACATGTAACAATTCTCCATGAGGAATGAAATTAGTGTGCACTGCAAACACACATCAATAAAAGTAAAAAGTTAAAAAATATAAGATAAATAATCTAAGAGCATCAAGTACTCAGCTGAGCTAAGACACTAAAAATTTATAGTATCCCACATATATGACTCTAATCCATGATTAAAAAGTTGAAAGGAACTGAAGGACAGCAGATTTTGCTTGTTGTCATCCAGAGATCTCCATAGTTTATATTAGGGGTGTTAGGACTACTTAACATGTAATGACTCCTCTAGATATTTAACAACTTTATGGAAACAATGAAAAGAGTGTTATCAGATTTATGTTTTTTAAAAAGTTCCTAAAATCAAAATCTATGAGTATTTTAACTTGTCTTATTTCGTTTCTTCCCAGTGTAATTGTAGTTGTCCGTTTTGTGTTGCTGTAACAAAATACCCTAGACTAGGTAATCTATGAAGAATGAAAATGTTTTTCTCACCATTCTGGAGACTAATGAGATCAAATGCCTGGCACATGGTTGTCTGAAGAGGGTCTGATCTATTTCCAAATTGGCACAGTACTGCTACATTCTTATATGTTGGAAGCCCAAAAAGCAACCAGAAACAATTAAGTGCTTTTATGAGGTAACCTAGTCACATGCCTGAGAGCAGACCTATCAGTGACTCAATTATCTTCCAAAGGCAACAACTCCTTGTATTGCATTAGAGAGTACATTTGAACATGAATTCTGGGAGACAGAAAGTTCAAACTACAGCAGTAATCTACCCTCACACCCCACATGCATCACAATTTCTCATTGGAATAAAGCCCAAATTGCATGGAACGGCTCAGTTCAGTCCCAAGCTAGGCTTAACTTTTTCAGTTTTGTACTCTTCAATGTGAGAATTTTTCCCCCAATAGATTTACTTAAGATCTCTGAACATACTCTGTAATTTTCTGCCATATCAAATATGTTCCTGCTATATTCCCTACTGTAACTCCAAATTTACTTTTCCATCACTAAGTCATATTTACTATTTAATTCTACCCAAAGCTGCACTTTCCAAATTTCCAAAGGCTACTCAATTTAGAATTCATTTTCACTGGTACTGTTCTCCTGAGTCTGTGGCACTTAGCAGCTATCTTGAAGTATAAATTTTGTAACATTCAGGATATGTTTTTAAAAGTTTTCTAAGATATGTAAGTTATTTGAGGGTCAGCATTATCACCTGTAACTAAGAAGTATAAATTTTTCATTTATCAAAAAGACTCACACAGGCAAAATACAAATTAATTGTCCCTAGCTTATAAATGCTTATAAATTCAATCTTTTTGCACAGTTAGAATCTTTGCATTTAATGAGAATTAAAGATCTCACCAAATTCTGACATTAAGAATAGTATTTGACAGTATTTGTTTTAGGAAAATGTTATGAGCAGAAAACATGACTATTTTTAAGCTCTATTAAAAATCTTTCTAAATTTGAAAATATTATGACTTACATAAAATAACACATTTTTAGACAACTCATAAGAAGAAGACTTTCTTTACATTTCAGTTTTAATAGGAATGCAAACAATTACAAGTGAGTTGGACCAGACATCATTAACAAAGAAGTGAAAGTGCAGATGAATAAATATCATAGGCAATTCAAATTAATTACAAGGACTTGTAAAGCATGATTGAAGTACAAAAAAATCTTACATAATAATATAGGCGCATATGTCACAAAAGAGTTACATTTATTAATGATTCCTGATATAAATCTCATGTTTTATACAAAAAAACCCAAAGTGAATCAATGACTTAAATGAAAAATATAAAACTATAAGTCATTTAGGAAAAAAGAAAGGTAAGAAAATGTCATCAGGTTCTACAATCATACCAAATGGTGAACATGACACCAAAAAACCTAATTTATATGAAAAATCTGTCAATTGTATTTCAATGTTTAGGAAAAAAAAAAAACGCTTATTTTCAAAAGAGCTAGTTAAGAGGATGAAGAATGAGTCATAGGAAATATTTTCATACTTTATATCCAACAAAGATTAGTATCTGGAATAGCTAAACAATTCTCAAAACAGTAATAAAAATAAAGAAATCCAATTTTAAAATGGCAAAAAAAACAAACAGTTAAAAGGTGTTTTGCTGAAAATCGACGGAAATGTCACACAAACCCATTAAAAACTATTTGATCGTATTAGTCATTTGGGAAAAAGAAATCAAAACTACAATGAGAGAGCATCATGCATCTGTAGAGCTAATAAAAGGCAAAACAATGACAACATCTAGTGCTGATAAAGATAAAAAGAAACTCAAACACTCATGTGTCTCTTGAAGGAAAGCAAATGGTACAACCGGCATGGGAAACAATTTTCCACTTTCATAAAGAACTAAATATGGGGCCTGGGATTTAGCTCAGTGGTTCTTCTGCCTGCCTTGTAAGCACAAGGTCCCAAATTCAATCCCCAGTACCAAAAATAAAGAACTAAATATGCACCTAACCTGTGTCCTAACAAGTGGCATCCTAGGCAATTTTAATAGGGTCACAAGATTTATGTTCACATAAAAACATATAAACTTAATAGCTGTCACTAAAAATAATGTAGATATTCTTTAATGAGTACTGAAAAACAAACTATATTAAAATCCATGGATTAGAATATTACTCAGCAACAAAGAGGGAAAAAGTCGGTGACACTCCAGAGAATTTTGCTGAATGAAAAATGTTAATCCCGAAAGGTTGCATATTTTTAAGTTTCCATTTCTATAACTTTCTTGAACTGATGTAATTTTAAAATTGGAGAAGAGTTTAGTGATGCAAAAGATTAAGTATAAGAGAAGACAGAGGGAAGTGAGTTTGGGTGTAAGAGGGCAGTATAAAGTATTCTGCAGAAATGGAATCGAGTTTGTCAGCATCATATCTGGCTTACTGTTCTTCATATTTACAAGACATCACTGGGAGAAGCTAGGTATAGGATATGAAGAATCTCTATAATTTTTCTTAGAACAAATGTAAATACACAATAATCTTAAAATAAACTGTCATTAAAATACAATATAATAACCATTTCTGCTATTATGTTGAAGTCTATTACTTTTCAAATTCACAGTATTAAAATTTTTAAATTGCAATAATACCGTATTATAATACTAGGTATTAATATATGTTCTGGGCTTCAGCAACTTCTAAGAGTATATGCGACTTGTCTAGTTATTGTTATTGCTCAACTCTCACCTTCTTTCTGGTTAACAATACTTTGCCTTTCAGAATTTACCCTTAATATATTCTGCATAGTTCTGGGGCAACCAACATTCATGCTACTTTCTAAGTCTGTGCTGCATTATGCTTCGGGTCTTAGGGCAGGAAGACATTCTAGCTTTATTTCATAAAAATTGGATCTTTTGGCAAATTAAAGTTGGATTAAAGGTGTACAAATTTAGACGATACTGGAAATAAAGTAGTTAATAATCCAAAAGATCCAGCTTCTCCCCATCAGAATTTACATGGCTCTAATGCTTTAATTATGTTTATAACACAGAAATCTTTACATACATTTTTTTTCTCATTTAAATTGTTCAGATTGGTTTTATGTTTCACCCACCCTTACCCCAAGTATGCAAGAGAAGTTTATTTTGAACCAATCATCTATTTGGCCACATATATCTAGGGATAATATATATTCATTCACAATGTTTATTAAAAAGCTAAACAAGTCTTGTAATTCTGGAACTTAGGTTCTAGGAAAAGTGAAGTAAAATAAATGAAAATATAGTATTATTTTAAAATATAATAAAGACTGTAAAAATCAATACATTTGAATACGGGAAAATGAGTATAATATTGTTGGGCTTTGTTTTATATTGGGCCATTTGAGAAGACCTATTATCTGAGGTGATATTTAGGGGAGTTAACACACACAGGTGATGTTTCAGGTACCTGGAAAAGGATTTTCCAGGATGAGAAAGAGTGAGCAGTTGCTGAAGACAGGATATGCTTGATTGGTGGAAAAATCCAGCCAGAGGAGTGGGTAGGTGGCTGGAAGCAAGTAGGTGATGGAAGGGTAGCCAGACATGGACCAGTGAAGTGACATGAGTTACACACCCACGTGAAAATTTGAAAGGCCTTGCAAAGGCATGGCTTTTACCAAGTGAAGTGGAGAGCATTTAGCAGTGCTCAAATATATTGGTCTTGTGGAATTTATTAGAGTAATATTCTTTTTTGTGATAACTTCAATACAATTATTTTGGAATATCTGTGCAAATGTCAATGAGCGTAATATATCACTATCTGAAGTGCTTATTAAATTACCTGGGCTTGTTGTCAACTATTAGAAAAATTTCTCTATTATTCTGAATGGCTGCTGTCTTAAATCCTTACCCCTGCCATGGAATATTTTATTGTTTGAAAAATGCTAATTATGGAGACATATTCTCTACTAAAATATTACTTGGGAGAGATAATAGTTATTATATTTAACTTGGCATGAAATTCAGAGGCTATTAATATTTATGCACAGGGCTACTTAGTAGATATTATTAAAATGAATAAAATTTAACATACTTATATTGATGTGTTTATTAATTTCAAGCATTTTCTCATAGGAGATATTTAAATTTCAGCAAAACAGATACAGTATTTTTAAAATATTTTATTCATTTTATAGACTAAGACATTGCCCCAAATAGGCACTTTGAAAATGTGTGAAATGAATAAATTAATAGCTCAGTTTTACTGATGATAAAATTGACTGCCTAAAATATTAAATGATTGCTACTGATCACATAGGTAGAGATAGTGAGACAAAATCCTAGTACACCAGGGTGATAAACTGCTTTTTTTTTCAAAATAAAAAAGTATTTATTCACCATTTTAATAAGAATTTGTTTAGCACAAATTAAATGCTCTGTATCACAACAACATGAGCAAATATTCTATGAGAAGATCTGCTACTTTTTTCTCATGTAAAGAAATGGAAAAAGAGTATATAATGTAAATATAAAAAGTAGTCCTACATTTGTTTATTTGAAATGTGATTATCTATTAACATAAGTCAAAATATATTAGTGCACAGAAAGCAAAGAGACCAAGAGCGAAAAAATAAAATTAGTTATATGTTTTAATAGTCAAATATTTAAGAACATGGGAATGAATACACACAGTATTTTTCAACCTCAATATAACTGTGAACTGTGAGGGAGGTCATGGGTGATGCCACAGTAGTAAGAAACACATAATGCGAATTGTGTGCCCTGGATTCCTACATCTCTTCAGGTCTGGAGAATTCGGGGGAAAAAAAATCAGCAACACACCAATACACACACTAAATGATCACTAAGAATTTGATTTTCTTTATAGCCCTATACATCAGAAAGCAATTTTTAAAAAAATCTAATGGGAATACACAGACAATGAAAGAATTAATGTCAGGGTTGAGGGTCTGATATGAATAATTACTAAACTGAGATGCACTGTATTCAACATTTGGAACAAAGCAAAGCGTTTGAAAAGAAACAAATAAAAGCCACTTAAGGAAGGTATGCAAGTGAGAATAAACAAATTAAGGTTAACAAATAATAATGTATCTGGAAGAGATCTGGACCTTAAAATTAAAACAGAAAGTATAACAGCAAGAGAACTAATTTCATTTCTTTATACTACCTATATATATATAGAAACATTCACTAGTCTTTCAAACCTGTTAATGTGAAAATCTTAAAATTATAAAGCATAAATTGGGAATATATAATAAATTATGAACATTTAGCCTATAACTCTTCCCAGAGACTGAGTTATAAGGAATAAAAATGTTTTCCTGCTTCATGGGGAAAAGAAATTGATGTATAATAAAAAGCAGCCAGTCAGAATCATTATCAATTTAACTGAGAACTAAATCTGGCCTGCTGTACTTAACAGACGATACGCATAATTGAGCACTTGTAGTGTGTACTATGACTGTGGGAGTGTTTAATTATGTCACAGAGCAGAAATACACCATGAAACATTATATATTTTATAATTGCTGAGGCCTGATATTTAATTTTGAATATTTTACCATTATTAAAATTGCTTACTAATAAAAAAGACTTGAAATTGCATATGCTAGCATTTTTCCTTATAAAAAGGCAGATGATTTGTAAAAAAGCTATGATGATCATCACCTTCTTTCAGTGTAGTTTATAATCTTCTGTAAGCTTTATATGAGATGAAGGAGGTAAAGAAAAGAAGGTGTAGATTCAGCCCTAGAAACTTCACATTGCATAACATTTTTATGTTCTTATGCTTCTACCTAATTGTAACATTTAAACTTTACAGCTGGCAGTGCCACATCTTTCCTGTGAATATCCTCTTCTTTTCACCTTCAAGAATTACGCCTTAGTAACTTTCATCTCATGTCTTTTGGGCTTTTTATATTTCTAATGATTGGGTCTATCCATTTTCGTTGATCTTTGTGTACCTGGGGATTAGGTTCCGGACTAATTTTTTTCCCAGCCCGTGTTTTCAAATCTCTCCCATGGTGAGTGCTTCCATGCTCTGTACTGAGCTCCAGGTCAATATAACTTTTTATTATTTGTTCCCACTTGGATGTCTCAATGGCATTTCAGTATCACAATGGACGAAATGAGTATTTTCTGGTTAAAATCTTTTTGTCTTCCAACATTCCTCATCTCAATGATGGGTCCATTTATCCCCCACCTGTGTTTTCTTTCTTTCTAACTCCTTATTCCTTATATGCCATAGTTGCATTGCTCTGTTTCACATTGCTCGGGCAGAATCCCTGACATAGGATTTAAAGGAGGCAATGTTGTATTTGGTTTAAGGATTCAGAGGGTTGGTCCAAGGCTGGTGGGCTCCAGGGAAAAGACATCACGGTAAGGAGACTTGATGGAGCAAAGCCTCTCACTCCACGGCTGCCAGGAAGCACTGCCTCAACCACAACTGTACCCATCTCAAACACCACATCCTGCTAGAAACATTAGTCGATAATCTACTAATGAATCTAGTGCCTTGATCCACTCATCTCTGCAGGAATTCTAATCTAGTCAAGTTGATATTTAAGATTAAGTGGTAGAACTACCACGGAAAAGAAATTTCTCATTCTGTTAAATCTCTTCCCAGATGTATCACATCCAGCCTGCTGCTACCTCTCCATATTATCAACTCATCTCGAAGTCATTAGAATCACTGTCTCATACATAGTCCCTAGTTCCTAGATTTTTGGTTATAGAATCTTCTTTAAAAATGCAGATATGATTGTGCCTTACCGTATCAGACTATTACTTCCTTCCCAAACTCTTCAGTGGTTTCTGCTTGTTCTTTGGAGAAGGCTGAAAATCTTTAAAATGTCTCGCAGAGCCCTGAAGCATGTTCTCATTTTAAACAATCTATATCTGTACCTTCCACTCCTTGCCCTGTCACTGTGTCTCAGACATACTGGATCCTTTTTGTTGCTCCAAATAGCAAATTATTTTTTAATCTTATTTATGACCACATTGTTACTTTATCTTCTTAAAATGCCCTCTTTTTTTGCCATACTTCTCCTCTTCACAAGCTTTTCCTATGTTGGTTTCCTTTATTCTTGATATATCAGCCTTTTCTCTGGGTAGCCTTTCTTCCTCCTATGGATGTTGTGCCTCTCGAGAATCTTGCCTTATCTTCTATATATGAAAACCACTGTAATTGTATGTTCTGTATGAAAATCTCATTTGAGTATCTGCTTCTTATACAGGTCAGTAAACTATATAAGGCAGGGGAATATATATATATATATATGCATATATATATATATGCATATATATATATATGCATTTACAGTTCCAACAAGCATTCCTGGTGCTCAATATTGTATAGAAAAAGTACTCAATAAATACTGAATTACAAGGCTGAGCAAGGAATGAGTTCAACTACCACCGAGCACACCTCACACTGCCATCTCAGAACTGCCCTATTTTGAAGCGTTGGCAGGAGTAACTCTCTTTATAGTTTATAAAATGATCCATCAAACAAAATGCTTACTGGTTTCCTCATGTATGTTATTATATTTCAACTTCATAAAATTTACCCAAATAATAGCATGTTTTCTTTAAACAATGAATTAAAATTAAGCACACTTTGATGCATTTATATTTCTTTTTTGTTTGGTAAAATTATAAATGCACATTATATTTGCTTTTCTTGGAAAGAGCATTTTATAATTTCATTCACCTTAGCCCCAACGTCTAGAACAGAGCGCAGTGCTCACAAGGGCAGCACAGCCTGTGTCTCTGCTTTGTGTCCTCGCTGTTGCCACAGCTGAGGCCCCAGTGTGAGACATGGTCTGTGCCATGCACCCCAATCTTTCAAGTTGATTTTCTCCCCTCACTGTTTCTTTATTGCCTGCTAATACAGGAATGCTCTGCAATCAATTCTTTTTTCTTCTAAAATCACACTGCTTGTAGAAAAATTCAAAACTTCAAAATCACTGCTCAAGATAGTGTTAATCAAGTTTGAGTCCTCCATCTTAGGGTTTAGGGCACTGTACTGATTTTCTTGCAATCCATGTTATTTTTTTCAAAGCTTCAGAATATATTTTTTCAGAATAATGATTTAAACATTTTCTAAGTTCTATTTGGACAGTGTTGACCGAGTCTATGTCTTGTAACAGAACCGAGAGTAATCCCAAACTCTAGGTAGAGAATGAAAATTATGTATTTCCCTAAAGTCTAATCGAACCATTTATGAGTGAGGAAACTCCTTTGGAAATAACTTGAGCTTTCCCATATGTTATCCCTCAAAGACAGAGACTCGAAGGTACAGCAGCTGTTGAGCCATCTGCGAGCTGAATGAAGTTCCAATAGCAAATGCATACCATCAATATAGAATTCGAGGCAAAAATGATTAGGACAGAAGTCATTAGTAGAATACTTCTACCTTCCTAGAAAACAGATTAATCTGCATTAAATACTCTGAAAATCATTATTGTATATGATAGAACCAAATTACCTTGCTATGGCACATGATAAGTACTATAGATATAATAATAACAACAGAAAAAGAAGTTTCCTGCTTTCCCAGAATATTCTACAATGGCGTACAGTTCCTGTGCAGGTAAACTATTCTTCAACGAGTCAAGGCCAGTGTCTATGATTGGACATTAATTTTGCGATTACTCTGTTATTTCACAAAGGGTTTTGTTAAGGTAATTATGGACCCTAATCAGTGGACTATGATTTTATTTTTAAAAAAGAGTATCCTTGGTAGAAGTGGTCCAGTCAAATGAGCTCATAAAAATGACAGAACATGAGAGATGCCCATCTACTGAATTTAAGTTGCTAGGCTGTCAGGAAGAGAAGTGCTATGTGAAAAAGTGTTGTATGGAAAGCAAATTCTAGAGGGCTCAGATCAAGCTACAGAGAAATGAATTCTAACTATAAAGTTATCTGGGAAGATGGTATTATAAACATGAAGTCTTTGTTCAGCCTGGCAATTACCTCAGCAGAGGCTATAACTGGTTCATGCTGAGATTCCTGACCTATAAAACCAGTAAAATAATTTTTTTGTTTGTTTTGTGCTGCTAGAGTTGTAGTGTTTTGCTATGTAGCTGTGGAAAACTAATATTGAAGGAAAAAGCTTATGATTTTACCTCTTAATTATTAATAAGTACATAATATATTTTATTTATATATTCTTTATTATTTTTAAAAATATTAAAACAAGTGATTTAAATGTTAGGATAAAGAGGGGATGCCATAAAAGTAAAAAGCGAAATAGTATTGGAAAATAAAGGGTATCCGGGGTCTGTCTTCCACATCTCTCTATATTTATGACTGTAGTGTTTCTGTCCATTTGACTATATAAACTCTGACATGAGCACTATTCAGAGCACAATTAAAAAGGAAAACTGTGGAAAATATAGCATTTCATGAGAACATAATTTCAGGATACATGGCATCCAAAAATAAAAGCATTTCTTGAGAGACAAAGTTCTTTGAGATAGGTTTAAAATCAATAAAGTAAATTGGTCTTAAGTTTGGAATATGCATATCTGTATGCAAAAGAGGACAGAGTCTAAGGATACATAAAAGCTGCAGATAAAATACTTTCTTATTAAGACTGGGTACATACTTAACACAACTTCCATTTTTTTCTTTCTGATAAGTGCAATACAGTGATTAACATCTTTATGTGAAATATTTATCTATTTTCTACTCTTTTGTTCTTAATGCTTTACTATTTACTTTCATATGAATTTTTTTTTATCTAGCTTTTCTCAATTGCTACATGGTACCAAGGACTTTTGGGGAATCCCCTGGAAACTATTTGGGTCAGTCATGATGTTTAAGCCAAAACACAAAAATATCCACTTGATGTATATATTCAATCTCTCATAAAATAATAATAATAGCATACTGTAAATTAGCAAGGGATGCAAATGTGAAGATATGACAAATTTGCTTAATATTAAAATGTAATTTAAAAGAAATTTCATATCAGTTCAGAGAAATTTAGTTTTATAACTGACCTGATATTTTGATAGAGGATCAGCAACAAAATTCAAGAAACTATAGTCTTTTACAGAAATCTGATTATGATGAGACAAATCTATAGAAAAAATCAAAACTATTTAACTAGTTAAGCTATTTAAATAATTAAAACTATTTAACTTTACTTCTGCCATTACTTTAATCCATGGTCTTGAGTAATTGCTTAAATTTTCTAGAAAATTCAGAATTTTGGTTATGCTGAGTTTTTGTGCGATATAACTGGAATGTGAATGTTACCTGTTGGAAAATAACTAAGTGTGACCATTCCTGAGAAAATCTTAGGGATAATTAGAAAACCCAAGAAGCATTTGTACCTATGCCCGAGAAGTTACACTCTTGAACACATGTCCAGAGTAAGAATAGATTAGCTTAAAATTAAAAGAGTGGATTAGCTTAAAATCGTATGCATTGCTGTGCATTATTAGGGAGATGGTTGTAATATAAGTGTCTTGTAGCAGCCTCACAGTCTACTGGCCAAATATGAAACTATACAGTATGGTAATAGAATCACTGACAACCTTTTGGAAAAATGCTAATGGTCTAAGTCATCCTCAGAGAGCTTTATCCCATCTTTCTGGGAACACAGCCTGGGTTGGGTCTATTAGATTTTTCATCCACGATTACTCAAGAAATTGCAAAGATTCTGAAAAAGCTTTAAATCATACTGCTGAGCAAAGAGGACGAAATAGCAAGAACTCTGTAGGACAATACCATTTATGTAAATCTCAGAGAGTAGAACCATAAAATAATACTCTATGTCTTAGAAAGATACGTAAAATTCAGGGATATATGAGAAACACATTTGAGTTAAGATGCATGGGGATATGCGGTACAGATAAAAGAGAATTCAGTACTTATAAATACCTGAATCCCTACCCCAAATGGTGCTGCAATCTTGTAAAGAAATTTAATGCCAGCACTGCAAAACTAAAAAACATAATTAACTCAATATTCTGAGCCTAAGCTACCAATAATGGCATTAATAGAAGTGCGATATATGATTACTGGATAGACTGGCACCTATAATAGTTTATATTGTGTATTTCTTTTCATTCCTCTAGCCAACATTTATTGCTGCATATTTTTATCTGGTTAGATAGCCTCTCTTTGCCCCAGTCACTGCCTTTTCAGTTTCAGGCACTTTTTCGGATAAGTCCTACTTTCTAAGTGAAAATTCAATAAGTAAGAGGAATATTTCCAATTCACAATTACTCTGAGAGGGATAAGAGAAGAGACTATTGAGGAGAAAAGATTTGCTAATGAACAGTGGGACCATGATAAATGTTTTCCAATATTTGAGATCCCTTCATCTGTCATATAAAAAGTTTGGCATATTTTGTTGCACGTTAGATAAATGATTTTTATTACTTGAAATGCGCAGTTCAACATAAGGCAGTTGACTATTTGGAGCTGTCCAAGCAAGGAAAGACCAACCACTGAAAAGTGTGAGTTCACAGTCACTCATGTGTTCAGAAATAGTGAGGGGCCTTAGATGTTAGTCGGACCAATGCAGCTCAATCACTGCTTTTCACTCAGAATGATTAAGAGCAAGTATGCTCTTTCCACCTTCTCTCCTCTCTTATTCGAACACTCTGAAAAGAAATGTAGTCATTTCTTTCCTCAACATAGATAAGTAAGTGGCTTAGATTTTAAGCTTCTAATGCTATGATAAGTAATAAAACAACCTATCCACTGTACAAGTCTATTATCATTCTGATACTATCCTAAAACAGATACCTATTTCAATATAAGATCATCTCCATTCCAATAAAAGTTAAATTTGCTGCACAAATGCAATTTTTCAATTTTTCCTACAAATTCTCCTTTTAGCTCTTTTTGTTGTTGTTTTGGTATGTGTTTTCTTTTTTCTTTTTTTTGCTATTTTGTTCATGAGTTTGATTTTAAAAGTTTCATAAAGAACAAATTTTAGTACATAGATGAATAAGTGATTTAATGATTTTAATTAGTACATAGATGAATAAGTTATTTAATTTTAGGAAAATTATGTACAGAATTGCATAATTATGAACCAAAACAGTCAGCCATGCTTATTGACAACACATATGACTAGCATGGAACCGTATTGAGAGTATAATGAACAATCACAGAAATTTGCTAAAGCGAGAGAGGCTTCAAAATTCTAATTAAAAGAGTGACATTTATAGTCATAACAGTCCACTTCTCAATGTAGCATTGTTACCTAGTAGGTGTGTCCTTCAAAAAAAATCAATTCTTTATCTTTGAAATTCATTTTAAATCTATAAATATTTATTGGTTGACTACTATGAGATAAATCCTAAGTACACAGAACACAATCTCAGGGAGATCAAAATCTTACAGTGGGGTGGCTCTGTAAATAAATACATGTTCTCAGAGAAACAGAAGAATGATAGCACAAGTAAACATTGTACACTTTTTGCAGAAGGAAGAGATTAATGGTAGAGGGAGTGGATAAGGGAAAAGAATTCCGAATACAACAATCACTACCTTAGATGAGGCATGCCAAGACACCTTATAGATTGTCTGTTTTCTCGGTCGACAGAGGAGCTTTTGAATTTGCTGTAGCTGCCACAGCCTTCTTTTCTGTTCCACTGCTAGCATCCCTGGCTCAGCTCTTCATCGCTTCACATGTGAATTTACAAAATAAAACTTTGCCCTCATGATCAGAGTATTAGCCTTAACATGTTGGAAGCAAAAATTAATATGCAATTCCCTTAAAGCAAATAAATCAGTTTGAAGACTCAGCAAGATTGCAGAAAAAATAAAAAAAAAAAAAAAAAAGAAGAAGGCAGGTGGGGTGGCACACACCTGCAATCCCAGAACTCTACGTGATGAAGGCAGGAGCATAAGATCCAGCCCAGCTTGGGCAGCTTAACAATTTTGTCAAATAAATAAGTAAATATTTTCGTCTCAAATAAATAAATAAATGAACAATAAACTGAAAGGGCTGGCAGTGTAGCTCAGTGTAAGGGCCTTGCTAAGTAATGGGTAAGAAAAGAATTTTAATAGTTATAGGTAAACCAAGTAAAGGTGAAAGTTATTATCGCAATATGGAAAAGACTCTTCGAGGAATAAGGCATCTGAAACCTATTACAAGTATCCTGCAAAAATTGCCCGGTTCAACAACATTTTTATGACTTAAATGATTCAGGAAGTATGCCACAGTTTTTCTGTCATATATAGGGAGAGCTGAGGTAGAAGTACAAGACAACAAAGAAATTGTATGTATCGACAGTGCTGATGTTTTTATAATTAATTCCAAATAGGCAATCTTCAGAATATTATAGTTTTGGAAAACAACAGCTTAATTACATTGCAAAGATGCATAATTGGTTCTAACAATAACTTTGGTTTTGAGATGTATGGCAGGCTGTTTGTTACAGCTATCTTCAGTAGGAAGCTAAATATTCAGACATTAGAGGCAAAGTTCAAGCTCCTCAGTTCGCTGACAAAAGATAGGCGATATAAAGACTGTTGGGAAGTGGGTTTTTGAAGCCTCTGTTCGGCTTTCTATCATAAGCTCTGAATGATTCTTTGCTCTCCTGGAATCAAGCGTTAAAGAATCATAGCTGTGAGTTTCATTTTCTTGTTTCTTTAGTTGCTGTTGTTTCCCATCATTAAGTACTTTAAAATGGGCAGCAAGCCAGCATTTAGCATTTTGAGCTTGGCAGCCTAAATGAAACAAATTAGAAAGAAAAAGCAAAAATTGCTTGGACAGAAAAATTACTTTATTAACCTTAAAATGTTAGAGTATGTACTGATCATTTCCGTATTCAGATTCCTAATGTGCCAAACAGAAATATATATTTTAGTTCAATTGCATACCACGGCAATATCTTCTCACAAGCTATGATCACATGAACCAACTTAACATTTCCCTGCCAAAAAGTAGATATATTTTAATGGTAACTTGTCTTTATTACAGACATTTTCTTTTATGTCACCATCATACTTTGTAATTATATATTTTATTATGCACGAATGTTTTTCGTCTTAACGAGAGTGTTCTCATGATATTAGGAACTATGTTTTTGTTGTTTGCTTTATACACTTATGTCTAGCATAGTAAAACAAAAAGTTAGTAAGTTGCCAGAAATTTCTGTCTAGTCTTTTTCTTTTGACTATTCTACTTTCGCATTTCTGGCTCCAAAGGAGGGTTTTTATTCTGAACAGTGTTAGAGAATAATGATATGTTTGTACTGTATTCACGTACGGTGAAGCCATCACCTCATGCTCGTTGGGTTAGTATTAAACATATTGTTGAAGAAGTGGAGAAATTTGAAGGCCTTCTTCATTGCTTGTAGGAATGTTCAGCCACTCTGGAAAAGAGCATGGCAGTTCTTCAAAAGATTAAATGTTTAAATTTGGAATTGCTCAATTCAAGATTCCTCAGCTGTAAAACAAGCTCACTGTACTGTAGAACTATACAATGTACCTGGAGTAGTTCACAGTGCCTGGAGGTTCTCGAGGGGCAGTTGTTGGTAGAACTCATTTGATTATGAAGCTGTGAGTGTGTGTGTATGTGTCTGTATGCTTTGATTAATAAAGTCCTTTGTCTCTGACCCTTGAGTCTCATGTCCTCCTACCTTCTATGTCACAGTGGCAGGCTAAATTCTAAGCTTTCAAATAAAGTAAAAATCTCATAGTTCTTGACAGTGTTCTATTTTTTCTTTTTTATTTCTTCAAAAACAAGTGAAAACTTGGGACATTTGGATACACTACATTTTTTAAAAATCGGATACAGTTTACTTATGCCTAAAAATTAACTTTTAAATGGCAATATATATTATTCATATTTATATGTCTTCAGCACTTTTCTTAAAAAAGTACTAAATTGCATTGGACATTGATGGAGTTGAAGAAAAGAATATGAATGTCATATGCTTTCTGTGTTTGCATTCAGCATTACAGAAATAGATGCTTAAAATCCAAAAGTAGTTAGATTTCCAGAGAATGAGATATGTATTATAAGCACAGCTCTCTGAAAACATAACTTCTCTGTACTGTATTTAAATCTAATTTTGTGACAGCTGTAAAAATGGCTAACTCATAAGGAAAAGCAAATCAAATTTATGCTATTTTTTGAAAAGCTATAATGCTAAATAAAGCATTGTTCAGAACTTTGAGTCATAAAATTTCCACCCCCTATATATATATATATATCGGCTTTCATAAGGGCAACTTTTTAAATCATTTGCATACATAAGTAGGTAGGCAAAGGAGGGATGGAACTTCACACAGAGAGTATTTGTTTATAAACCTCTGGAACAGAAATATATATTTCTATCACTTCTAAGTGTGCTGAAAATTGTGATTTAATAAGGCAGGTTTGTACTAAGCCTAGATGATGCCAACACGTCCAGATTAAAAAAGAAAGAAAGAAAGAAAAACATCAGTTTTTGGATGTTAGCATCAAGAACGGCTCACATCACTACTTCTGCAGGGAACATAGGTGCAGGAACAAGATGGAAACACTTATATAATTGTGGACAGCGTGTACAATAAGGGCAGATGCCCCACAAGCTATTGATGCTGTTAGTACTTCTCATGGATCAAGTGATAAATGGGAACATAACACAATAAACTTGAATATCATTATTAGAATTGACTTTGTCAAAGCTCATACGTTTGAAATGCAAGTTACATACATTCGTTCTTTGCACAAATTGAAACAGTGGTGATATTTTCTTTTATTCTTTCAAAGTTGTACAACCTATCCTGAGTAAAAGGGAAACAAAAGCTCAAGAATCTGTATAGCAATCCACTTTTGGAAGAGCATATATAATATCACAGTATAAAAAGATATATAATGAGAATATATTTTAGCATATACACATGCGTGTGTCTGAGGATAAATGTGCAACTTTTAAAATGACATAGTATGGCAGTATTGTTGTTATATGAAGCAATCTTCTTCACATTTAGAGGAAAATAAAGAAGATTGTATAAAATCTCCTTCTTTAATTTAGGAAAATTTTCTAAAGAGTTTTCCACATATTATACAGTATGCATTTTAGGGGACAACTTAGTCTGTTTAGCCAATATTAATTATTTAGCTGAGAAAGGAGACAGACACCCTTGTTAAAAGCTCCAGACGATACATCTTTTCTTTCAAATTATATGGTAATATTATAAATGCTTACAAGTACTCTGAGTCTGCGGAACTTACAGTACGCCACACTTCTTGGACTCTTTGAATTAAACATAGTCAAGTGACTAGACTTAAACAATAGTATCTAAAAGTCATACCTTGTTGCTTTTCCTGATTAAAAAAATTAAAAAGAAGATCCTGATGTTCCTAATGACCAGTTGTAGTTTTGTTGTTGTGGTGTTTTGTGTGTTTTGTTTTTGTTTCCCTCATCAAAGCAGTATGATAACATGTTTTGAGATGGGGTCTTTATAACCCTGAACTTCTCAGAGACCATGGACAGCCCAAAGCCCATTTGTTTGACAGCACTGAATAAACTTAACCAAGAAATCAGCCTTCAATTTTTGAAATACTGATATTTTAGGTTCATTTGATATTGACCTATGACATTGACAATTCTAAGCCATAATCAGACAATTTTATATAATAAAATGAAAAGACCTTCACAAGTTCTTGATATTTCTCCATCTTTTACTTTTCCCCCTGAAATGAAGTCGCTTTGCCTCAAAAATCTCCATAGGGATCCATTATATCTCAGTTGAACTGAATTATCATGAGGCTAGAAGTGGTTAACATATATTTAATTAAGAAAAATCAGTGAAACAGACTGAAGCTCTCATTAAATGATTAAACTACTCGTCCATAATAATTTGTTCTAACAAAACAATAGAAAATATGTTTAAAGGTCATTTGATTAACTCTGTGGGATATAAATTGATTGCATTATTGTTCAAGTGTTGAAAAACAATGGAAGTGGCCTCTACTTACTCTACCTGCTAGCTGGGAAGTCAAAATACATAGAAGGAAATCTTCACCTCCTAGAAGCTAATCATAGCACTGCTGCTCAGGAAAAACAACTCTAAAAGCCCAATACAAGACCCTTTATAAATGATGGTAATTGGCATTTTTATAAATTACTACAGGTGACAATTATATGCTTTTTGTCTGAGACCACAATTGATTAAAATAAATGCAATAAGTGATTTTTTAAATTATGGGGTCAAATACTTTCAATTGTGTCACTGTAGAAAATTTGGTAGCAACTGTTAAAAGGGTATAATTTGGTTAAGTCCGAATTTGGACGATAATACATGAAAAATACTCCTATTAAAATTTTCTTCCGCAGCCATGCAGAAAAGACAGGCAAAGTTATTTAACATTGTTGCCAGTAATGCATTGTTTTAAAATGTGAGGCTCATCAGTACACATGAGGTGATTACCACGGACTCATTTGGAAGAGCGACAGTGGCAGTAATTCAGAGCGTTTGTGCATTGGATAAAGTATCATCATTGAGCATTTGTGAAGGCTCTAGAATGTTGCAGAGAAGTGTCAAAAACGTTTCTGACTTATTAGGCTTTATTTCCTAATCTAGCATGAATTTTGGCCTTTTTGTGTAATTTTCCTAGCTCTAGCTTTATTAGCTGTGAGGAAGAAAATCATAGTACATAATAAGTTCCCATAATGATAAAATGAAGTAATGATAATAATAATATAATGTTTAGAACTACACTTAGATAGTAAACTTAATAAATATGAGTGGTTTCATTTTTATTGTCATGATGACAAATAGAAAGTCCCTCAACTAAACTATTTTCTACTTTTGTACAATTGTGTGTGTGGGGGGTCAAAGAACAAATTTTATATCTATTGCTACTATTCTAGCCTTTATGATTGATGCTTTTACATAAACAATACTGCCACGTTGCTCAAAGAATGCACTTTATAGCTCAAAAAATTCATAAATAAATCAAATATAATCAATGTCCTTCACAGGACTATAGAATACATTTCAAACTCTTTAGTATGAGCCTCGGTACTCTCTAAATGGTGGTGCAATGTATTTTACCATGGAAATTGTCACCTCTCCTGTCCACATTCATCTTCCACAAAGTTAATTTAACTTTTACTTTCTCAAGTGAGATATTCCTTTACCAAAACCATAAACATCCACATATTTCTACACATTAGATAGGACTAAATACATTTATGTCCTAAACATAAAAAGTGCTTATTCTATTTGCACCCAAGAAAACATCTGAAAAGGTTGAGAAGTGTTTGGTGAAGAGAAAAGAAATAAGGAAAGATATTAGGAATAAATTCCTAATTGAAATAAATTAGAGGACTAGGATGCTGGCTCAGGTGATCATGCTATAAAACTAAAATTTTCGGATAATGTAGTCGGTTTGATTATATTAGAAAAAAATGTTAAGTGTTGAGGTTCTCTAAGATTAAACAAAAAGTGAGTAGAAAGAGAATTTTATAATTACAGCATTTGGAAAAAGAGAATAGCACAGCGGCCAAGAACACATTATTGAACCTAAAGTGCTCAAGCAAAACCCTCTTAAAAGTTGTACTACCCTGTAAATTTTGTTTTCCCTGTGCCTTGGTTTCCTCATTCATGAAATGGGAATCCATTTCAACTCACCACTATATGCCATAAATATGAAAATTAAATGAGTTATCACATATAGAGAGTTTCAAAGCTGTTTTTAGCTCAAACATGTACTCTTTAAAATAAAGGGTTAAAAAGAAGGGAGGTGGTAAAGTTTGATAAATTATTCAAGCTTAGTCAATATTAACCTCCCTCTCAGTATGATAAAAATTTCAGGTGCTTCTGATATTCTATAATATCTTCTACGTACTTTTCTTAGAGAATATAGTTTAAACTTTAATACTATGTAATTCTTTAGGTATGCTTCTCATAATTGACGGGCTCCTTAAAAATCAAAAATTGCATAACTGTCAATTATCAAGAATTTGCTAACAAAATAAAAATACAAATATAGTATTTTCTTTTAATATGTTAATATGACATATTCTTCATATCCTGTTACTTTTAGTTATCTTATGTGTTTCAAAAATTTAAGGCCAAAACAATACAGTGCCCAATATTTCCATTGAGGTTTACTGCTTTGTAATTTGATGGTTTTCTAAGTATACAAGTGTGCTGAAAATGACCTCATATCAATTTTTTAGTCATTTAGGGTGAGAACAAACAGCAGCAATAGCCATTTTAAAGTGTCATGAGATGTATATTCATATAATCATTTCAGAAGGGCTGAACACTAAACTGAAAATAATATTAAATTTAAATAAAAAGGAGTTACAAAAATGCTCGGCATAGACCACTACAACTATATTCATATTGAAATTTTCTGTAAAAATTATGGAAATAAAACTGAACTTAATTTTTAAATTAAGTATCTATTGAATGTTAAAGTGTGAAAAAATAAAAGCATATTCATGCAGAAGCAGCATACTTTCTGTTTTTCAATGATTAATTTGAAGGCCAAATTTCAGATTTATAAACAAATGAAGTGATTTAAATATATTAAATTTGCAAAAATTAGGTCAGACCTAAATTTAGAAAGTTGGGTTGTACATCACTCATACTTGGCCAGTAATATTTAACGCATATATTTGGATTGCATTTATTCTACAAATAGAGTCCTCGACCTTCTTTTTGATATGAAATTCTCATTTATATATCATTAAAAAGATGTGATCCAGCCTCAGGAAGCTCATTATATGTGTTTATTACTGATATTGTATACATCATTAAATTTTACTGTTATTTCTCTATGTTGTATTGCAAAAGATGTTTCTTAAACTGTTTTCTTTTACTTTGTGAGAGTATGAATTACTGTTTCCCATATCTGGTCAGGGTGTCTAAATGAAAGCCAATTTTTTTTTTTTTTTTTTTTTTTTTTTGGTACCAGGGATCAAACTTGAGTCCGTGTACCGCACCACTGAGCTAAATCTCTGGCCCATTACATTTTAAGTTTCTTAAAGTAATCAATAAAGTACATAAGTGGCCTTACTATTTTAATACAGTTTGAATAGTATAGCATCTTCATTGAATGAAGGAGAATCAGGAAAGAGAATATTGCCTTGAAAATACACAAAAAATGAAAACAAGAACAAAAAACTATAGAACAACTATTTTTAAGTCTTCAAGATTTGAAGTAGATTTGGTTCTACATATATAATTAGCATATAGTGAGAAATTATATTTATTTGTTAATATGTCAGGTTTGAAATCAGAAAAAGCTTAAAGAAAGTTATTACAGAAATGCTTTAAGATTTCAGACACATTATTCTATAAACTAAAGGTAAAGATTTCTAAGTCACCTAAGCTTTAAGATTTAAGTATTTTCTCTGTTGTTAACTAAATGATAATGAGCTTTAATTATCAAATGTTTCAAAACATATACATCCCTTATGTGACTTCCTATATTAAGGGACAACTAATGAAAACATCCAGAAGAGAGTTCACAACCAAAAATGTATAGTGTCCTTCCAAAATGACTCCTGTAAATCTTCTTACTGCATATTCTTAACACAAAACACAAGAGATTTTCTTTTTCATAAGGAGTTTGTTTTCTAAAGTGTGTGTCACATGAATTATCCGGTGTCTTTGGTGGCCACCATTCTCCTTTTTCAGTTCATTTATCCTGAATTGTTTTTGTCTCCTATTTAGAATGGTGGTATTACAAAGGGCAACGGAATACCAGACGGTCATTGCTGAGGTTCACCACATTTATATCCAGCAGCAAGTTACATGATTGCTTTTTAATCCTTATCACTCATAGAAATGTTTATTTTACTATGCGGAATTTGGAAACTGTCAACATATTTTTAGCTAACTCTGTTACATCATTTTTTTTCTTTAACCCATAGGTCTATATAATCATATGAATACTTTATGTACACCAAAGCAATATAATTCTCTTCTATGTGCTGTGGAATGTAGGTTTGGTGGAAATGTTTATAAACTTGTTTTTATTTTGGGAATAATGTTACTGAACTATTTGTTATGGCTTCTTTAATAACGTAAATATTCTCAAACCATCCTAAACAGTGCATTTAGGAAACTTGCTTTAAAGTTGCTTTTAAATGAATAAACAATAAATTCAAAATAAACAAAATCCTCCGTAGAAGCATAGAACCGAATGTTAGATGCCTCAAAGTTACACCAAATTGATATAGGTAATGGAGACACCGTTGTTTCAAAAAGAGACTGATATTGTCTTTGATATGAAAAATGAATTTTGTAAGCATTTTTCTAGGAATTGTACAGAAAAAACAGAAGTAAAATTCACTCATTTAATGAACAAATATCTAAACTTATAACAAATTAGAATAGGATGCAATACTAAATGCATAGATCTAATGATTGAAGTCAAAAGTAATAAACTAGTTTAAAATAAGATTGATGGATAAAGAAACAATACAGTTGGCACCATAGAGTAAGCCAACAAAATTATTTGAGCTGTTATATGCATGATAGACTAGAAAATCAGTGAATGCATTCCTAAATGGAAGAAAACAAATGAAAAGCATAAAATGGGAAAAACAAATGTTGAATTAAATGTCAAATATATAGCTGATTATTGCAGCAACCAAATACAGTGTGATCATTTAATAATAACAGGAGGCTCTGCCTTTCTTCCCCGAACAGAAGAGAAACACAGAATGTAGCACATATTGCCTAAGCTGATGTAGCACTCTATCCTCGTATGAAATTAGAGTACACGCCTTTGAATAATAACCTCTATTCAATAGTTCATGAGTTTCATAAAGCCTGGAGCTGTTTCATCCATATTTAGTAGAGTGCCTTGTGCATAATACCTTGTTCTTAAGACCTGTAAGTTTTATTAAATGTATTTCTAATTTAAGAAGTTCCAGAAATGAGTATCTGAGAAATGTTATGCTACCCTTGGGAAACATATTTTCACCAATGATAGATATTGCTTGCTGATTCCAACCTAGTTTATTAGGCTAGTATGCATCTTTAAATTTCTCTTTACTACAATTCTGAAAAAACGAATTCTACTGCCTGTGAAGTTTCCAAACCTACATAAACGCTGGTGGGATCAGTTTTCAGATTACCCATGTTTCAATGCTATTTTCATATTCAAAAGTGTATCTTTAAAGATAAATATGTTTTTCCTATTTTGATCATAATGATAGAAATAGGTTATAATTACACATGTTGGAGACTATGGATCAGATATTTTATGTATAGTGAGTTAGTCCTCCTCTTAATACTACAAAGTAGGTAGGATTCCTCCTAAAATTCAGATGAGAAAACTGGAGTCTAAAAAATTAAATATCTAGGTTAAGAGTTTATTTGTTTTGTAATTAAGTTATAACTAAGCTTATCTTGGCCTTCATTAATCCAGTCTATTCGTTCTAGAGTTATTAAGTGGGTTTTAAAAAAATTTCTATTCTATCAAAGCCCGGGCAACTGTTTAAATGACAACAGATATTTTTATAAATACTAATTGCATCTATAACACAATAACTGCTAGCCATTATTTATGATTTTAATTCTTACATTATAATACTTTTGAAAATAAATATCAAATGTTAAGCATCTTCACATTATTTAAATACCTCAAAAATATTGTCTCAGTTAATGTATTCTCTTGAACCTTTACAATATTCTGAGATGATTGAAAGTATTCAAATTTTGACATAATGAACAACACATTCAGAAAGGTAAAATCAACTCCTAGACCTTGTATCTTTAAAGACATGTCACGTCTTCTTTGTTTCATTGTCCTGGGTACTTATAAAACAATCTAATCAATACGTATTTTTGTGTCACACACTGTACTTTCAAAACAAGATTAGGGTACATAGAAGGTGATCGAGTATTGGCCAGATTGTTGACTGAGAAGCCTGAATGTTCAAGGCAGTGGAGAAGAGGCAGCAAGTGACCCGTGACACATGTATTTCCTTGTGGCCTGATATCACTGGGATTTTTTGGCATGCTTTGATGAGATAATATAACCACTATTTGCTGAATGATTCACGCTTAACTTACTTGTTCATTAAAAGTTGTGCACAACATGTTTTCTTCTTTAGTGTCAAATATGACTGTGCATAGTAGGAGACTACCTTTTATGTGAAATGATAAATGAAAGCAAAATGTGCTCCCAAATATTGTTCAAACAGTAATAACAAGTATTGTTCCGGAATTCAGTCAGTGCTGCACTATTTTTTAGAAATATTTGAAATAACATGTTTTATTTTTCAATTTTTTTATTTTTTTGAGGCAGGGTCTCACTATGTAGTTGAGACTGACCTGGAACTCACTGTGTAGTCCAGGCTAGTCTTGAACTCACAGTGATCCTCCTGCCTCAGCCTCCCAAGTGTTGGGATTATAGGTGTGCGCCAACACGCCTGGCAAACATGTTTTAAAATCAACTAATTCAAACTTGCAGTGCCTCCATCTCCAAAAAATTTTTTAATACATTGCTCATTACATTTTGATATTCCACAGTGTATTTAAGCTCCTTTTTGGGGGCCATAAAATATTGAACCATTAACACTATTCCTCCATGATCCAGAGAATTACAGTAACACACTACCTTTTCTGTCAAAGAGAAAGGAGTTCTTTTCAGGGTTTTCTTTATAAAATTTTGTTTAAACTGCAGATTCTGCTCCTCAGCATGTTAAAAGTAACATGACGTGAATGCACAAGCTGGCCTCGGTTTTTATCTACTATTTCAAATCCCACAGTGAATATATTGTATTTTTCAATGTATTTTTATGTAGATTTGGTAAATTTTATGTAAATTTATTTTTATGATAATTTGTAATGCATGACACTTATTTTTGTTCTTTTATATTCAATACAATAGTAAATTATTTCTACTTGAATATCACTGATAAGATCAGCCAAGTCTTCATATTTCTGAAAGCCACATCTTAACATTCATGCATGTATGATCAAGGCACACCACACAGAGAATGCATGGAAGTTTTTATTTTCTAATGCCTTTTTTGAGATGATTTCAAGGTACTGAGCATGAAGAAAGAATTTGTACTAAATAAATGACTACTTCTTAGGAAAGCTTTTGTTACAATCTTCCTTCAGAAAAGGCTGCCCTTCTCTTTCCTCCTCTCAAACTGTCTTTTATCGCTAAGTCCAATTCTGTCTTCATATTACATTGACGTCCAGAGTTGTTGATCAGGGTCTAGCAGGAAAATAGTGTCATGTTGTAACAAACAGCATGCTGTTCTTTTTACACCAGCCATTTATTCTAGCGTGCTGTAACAGAAGTTTCTCTTACTTCCGGGGTCAAGTTTAGAAGGCCATTTTCACTTTCATTGCGACCTCAGTTAATTGAAATTTATTTTGATTTGTCAGAGATAAAAGTTCCCTCATGAGCCCTTTTGCCTTTCTGCACTGCCAAATATCTGGCTTATGTAACAGCTATGATATCTACACCCCTAGCATGTAACCCCTCTCCCAAAAGGACGTCATCTATCAAATTAAGACAAATCCCATTCGTGTTTTACAGCATGATGTCACTTTACTCATCCCCATTTACTCTGAAACCTCTTCTGAATTCTTAGAACTTTACCCCTGGCTATTAAAAACACACTCCAACCATCAAAACACATAATTACTCTTTTAGCAATTTCCACTAGTTAATCAAAAATTTATGCATTCCTAACACAGCCTTAAATTTTATATGACTAATTCCTAAACCTTAACATAGTTATTGCTTCATTAAATTGTTCAGTGTTTTGTGTGCACCCTGTAGTGGGTTCGTGTAAAACTCTTTAATTTTTGCGTCTCTTTTGACATGTTTTATGAGACAGGATGCCATTCTGATTACACAATATCATTACGAAGCTTGGATGCTTCACCTAGGAATAGCAGGTCAGTTTTACTCTGCTTAGTGATTAGCGAGGAGTGTTGGGCAGGACTCAGTTCTCATCAAAGCTCGGTGGGAATGAAGGCCATGGAAGTGTCGGTCCTAGAAGGGCACGGAAAGAGTCAGGGCTCCACATATTTTCATTCCAGATTGAAGGCATGGCCGTTAGGCTTCACTTTTTCTAGGGTATTGGGTGTGTGAGCAGCGGAAAGGCAGTTCCCTTTTACAAATACGAGCAGATGGCTTTGATGAAAACCATCCCGTCTGCGGACAGACACAAAAAAGTCCTTCACCATCCCCTCTAGGCGGATGTCCTACTCATTTCTTTTCTTTCCTAATTAAACTACCATCGTTAAGAGGCATCAAAGAACTCTACAAGCAAAGGTTTCATCAAGGAGAGTCTCTGTATAAACTCCAGAGGAAGCATCCAGCGGATCGTTACAGAGTTATCAGCCCCCTGCAAAGTTATAAATTAAAGAATCAGTGTGCTATCAAGTGGCAAAGAGCACAAAAGGAAGGCAAAGACTGGGTCCTCTGCTGTCTTCAGAGCGGAGCTCAGTGACACATGTTGCAAGTACACTAGTCTTCGATTCTTTAAGGTTTAATAAAAAAAATGGTTAGTGGAAGATAAATTACACCTTAGAAAATCAGATCATGTGCTCTGTGAAGTATGACTTAGATTCTACCTTTAGCTGGAGAATATTAGTAACACATGAGAACTACTTTTGAGACTGGAAAGGAAAATTTGTACTTTCTACATGAATTATTGCCTCATTCAAAATGTTCTTGCTCTATATAGTTCATATTTTTAGCAATCTTCTGTGAAATTTTCCCTTGAAGTGTTGTCCCTAGCTGAACTTCCATCCACTGGACTGGGAGACATTAATGTCTCCTTTATCGAGGTGCTGAACAGATGTTACAGATTCTTCCATGAAAGCAATTATCACTCCTTATTGTAATTATTTGATTACATTATATTCTGCCCCACTGGGCCAATGGTTCTTAAAGGTAGGAATTGTTTCTTAATTACTCTTCTGATCCTCAGTAAATGAAATACCGATTTTCTCATGGTAGGACTTACACATTTGAACAAGCAAATGAATCCTTAGTTATTGCTGAGGAGAAAGAAAGGCAAGCTTGGCAGACTGAATTTAAGCCGCCAGTTTTTACAAATACAGAGCGCCGTGGTTTTGAAAGATGAAATATCTCACAGGTCAGAGGAAAATGCAGAGGAAATAAGGCTGGAGGGTGCTGAGAATGACAAGTGGGGAAATGCACAGTGCATGCTTCTTAACAGAGCAAAACCCTGAAATAAAACCCTAACTGCGATAAAACAATAGAAGTACTGGTCTTAAAGTTACACTTGTTATGACTCACTCTAAGGTACTCTTAACTCTATGTATGTTTGTGGGGTGCACCATAGCGTAATAAGTGCTAAGAAAAAAAGGGATGATAGAGCTCATGTAAATAATTTATTATGGACCTATTTGTGTTTTACATTAAGCCCTGACAGTACTGTACTTTTCATATTTCTGCCCACCGCTTCACTCCATTATAGATAGAGAAGTAGTCTCCAAGATAATTTTGTTTTCCCCAAGGCACTTTTCAGTAAGCAGCAGAAACTGTAGAATAAGATCTTTTCAGCTCCAAAGACTATTTATCTAAATTGAGATGGAGGAGGAGGAGCCCCATGACAGAGATTAATTCTCAGGTAATGTTGAGGATGCTTTGGTGGAAGCCACTCAACTGGTTCTTGTTTTTTCTTAAATCCCAATAAAATACTTTGTTTTGGATATTTGAGCAAGTCTTTTTGAGTTAGTTTTTGACTGTTTAAAATAACTTTTCAATGTATGACCGAAAAAATATACCACAAATGTTTAAAATTTAAAGTCACTACAGTGGAAGACACATAGCCATTGCCCGCCTTCCCTCAAAATGCTCTCCCTTGCTGCAAGCACCGTGTCCTTGCCACTTGAGGAAGCAGTTGAGGAAATCCTCTTTTGTGCTTTTAGTTGCATGCTCGTGAGTGCTTGGATAAAAAGTTTCATCCTTTGTGGTCATTTTGGTGTAAACAAAAATTCAGAAGTCACAAATGTCAGGTCACTGAGTAAGGTAGATGAGGACACACTACAATGTTTTTATGAGCCTGCCTTGCCACTAGATGGCATTTGGCCCCATCATTCACTGTATTTGGCATCATGTCGTGCAAAAAAATAAAACAGGACTTCTAGTACTGCTTCAGAAAATGGCAAGAATGAAGGAAAAAGTGCGTTCAAAGTGAACAGGAGTATTCTGAGGAGAATTAATGGCAATGTGTCTTTTAATGTAATAATGTTTTAAAAATTTTAACAATCACCATATTTTTCAATCAGCCTTGTGTGTCTTTTGACTACTTCACATGTAACATTCCATTTCCTCTCATTACAATAAAGTGTTTTTAAAGAAAAATGCAAATCAGCTGGGCGTACTGGTGCACCCCTGTAATCCCAACACTCAGGAGGCTGAGGCAGGAGGATCGCTGTGAGTTCAAGACCAGCCTGGGCTACATAGTGCGTTCCAGGTCAGTTTCAACTACATAATGAGACCCTGTCTCAAAAAACCAAACAAAACCCCCCAAAAAAGAAAAATGCCAATCATTTTTGTGCAGTATCACCTGTTAACAAGCTCAGGCCTTAGAACTAGGGAATGGTTGAAACCCAACCTCCCCAGCACATCCCATTTACTCTGGAGGCACATCGCTTTATTGCCTTCTCCTGTATCTGCATGTCCTGTGAGCCTCGATTCCAACAGACCTGCTCCTCTTATCAGCCTATCTTTTCAATGACATCTGTATAGGAAATAGCTTAGGAGATTATAAGTCGTGTCTTCCACCAGTGAAGGACAAGTTTGCTTATCGCCTTGGGAGCTAGATATTTCCCTCTAGAACAAAGAATTCTTGCTGCTCATTATAAGGATTCAGGTTCCCAGGCTCAGGCTCTGTCCTCTATAATACCACTTTGTATGCATGCGGGTCTCTCATACACTTCTTATTATTTTGTAAGGATCGGGTACTTCTATGAGTAATAAACTATCATTTATTTCTGACCTAAGAATTTTGAGTCTTTTATCACCATTCATAAAATTGGTTGAGAAATTTGTTAACTTGCAAATAGAATAAAATCTCAGGATCACTTAATTTCTGATGCTTGTTAGCTGAGTAATCTTAAATAATTATTTTTAAATATCTAGACTTCAGTCCTTATTGTGAAGTTTAAGGAGGATAATACCTCTAAATTGCTGAGCACATTTTTAATGTCAAGTAAATAGCCAATACTAGTAATAGTAGTAAGGAAAACTGCACCAAAAACAGCACTGTAGCAGTAAGAGCAGTAATAGAAACATCAGCAACAAAAGGACACAACACTCAGTGTGTAAAACTATATAACAGATATTTCACTACTTGGCAGATGTATTCTATCTTATTTAATCCTTAGGATGAATGGACTCATAGCCTTAAATTTTTTGCTCTTGTGATTAAATGAAGCAAATGAGACGCAAGTTGTTGATAAGATTTGTCAGAGGTAATTAACATGCTAATTGAGAATCGTGAAATAATAATTTAGCTGTGTCTTATTTCCCGTGGTAGTTTCCACATGCATGTGTGGTAACATGTTTGCAAAAAGGGTAGTAGTTTGGATGTACAGTTGGACATTACTATGGGAGAGGGACTAGACAAACAGGTTAAAAAATGAAATGCAATACATTAGCGGAGAAACAATATTGGTCAGAATTTTGTGGGCAAAATTTGTCTATATATTTAGCTGAAGTTGAACATGTTCTATTTTCCAGACTTTGTACTCCAAAACTTTGTCTTCATTCTTAGGTTAGTGTATTTCTCTATAACACAAAGAATCTTTCTGGAATCTGTAAGAAACTGTTCAGTACTACTAATGTCGTCAATTCTTAGAGCAAGTGCTCTGAAATATTTAACATATTCAGAGCTGTAGCTAATATTTCTCAGTGAAAGCAAAGTAATAACTTTGATAGCCTAATTAAATTTCTAAACATTATAAACTCCATATGGTTGTCTAATATGTAATAGATTTGTGTATGTATACATCATGTAGGCATAAATATGTGGCTAAATTTTGAGATGTTTTGCAGGTTCTTGCCAAAAGTCATATTGTACAAGCAAGAATTTAGCATCTTTGTATTTTTGACATTCAGTATGTCACACACACACACACACACACACACACACATTTATAATTTCATAGAAGGAGCAAGCAGGAAATGTTCAATTATACTAGCTAATTGCAATTCTTTTAATGTGTTTTCATTATGTCAAGCAAATTTTTAATCATTATAAAAATACTGTTTTTTGTTTTGTTTACCTCTGCAGATAGGAACAGGAAAATCCCACGAGGCTGTGTTAACTGAACTGGCTATGCAGGTGAGCTGAGGGTGGCCGTCCAGGATATATCCAGTTACACAGCTGTAGCGGATCTTGTCCCCAACATCAAACCTTGTACCATATAATACACCTTTGGGTGGAACTCCAGGGTTTCCGCAAGAGCTACTCTGCAATTCTACAGAAGAGACAAAAAGAGAGAAAAGAAACACTTGAATATTTTAAATTTATAACATTATATATAGATATTGATATCATTTTTCCTCTGGAAAAGAGCCCCAGAAAAGAAAATATCTTCTATCTCAATACATACAACAGTGAAATATAGAAAGAAAAACTTCAGTTAATATATTTGTAGGGTCTTTAAAAATTACATCCTTAAAACTTAGTAATAAGCAATTTTATTTTCATTTATGTGATCCTCAGTGCTTTGGTACTTTTACTGAACCCCAAGTCATAAGCATTTATGTAGAAAAAATACATACTTTCAGAAAAAAATTTGTGTTTAAATGGAAATAATACAGATAGCATACAGTGAAAGTGCACTTGTTTTTTTAATTTAAAGAGCTCAGGCCAGGCGTGGTGGAGCATGCCTGTAATCCAAGCACTGGGGAGGCTGAGGCAGGAGGATCGCTGTGAGTTCGAGACCAGCCTGGGCTACACAGTGAGTTCCAGGTCAGTCTCAACTACATAGTGAGACCCTGTCTCAAAAAAACCAAAAAAAAAAACATCCCCCCCAAAAAAAAACTCAGACTAGAATTATAGCTTTATTATTAGATTAACCTTTGAGTGTATAAGATGAATTATAATAAGTGCATAGATTGACATTTTAACTAGATGTCTGCAAAGTGTTTGATCAGAATGTATTACTGTATTAGTTGATTAAGAGTAAACCAGTACACAAATATGAGACTTGAATTTTTTCATTATATAAAAACATGAGTATTTTAATTTAAAAATAGGAGAAAATATATAAAAATAGTAGAATTTGCAGAATAATGAGATTAGGGATGAATTATTCTTCCTTATCCTATTTTTTCATTATATTGCATTTATGCTAAAAATAATAATCAATAAAAATAATGAATTAATGGGAAAATGCAGTATTTCATTTGGAGTAAAATCGATGGCTTAGTTAATACTATGTTACAAACGTTAATTTCTTTTGAGCATTATAGTATAGCTTCATAAATACTTCATATTAAAATAACTAGATAGGGATATATGGCAGCTGTATTATTTTTGCAAAGTAAGAAATTAAAAATGACACTGCAATGCAATATGAAAAATTTTCCATTTTTTTCTTGCTATTCATCTAACTTGTGTAGTTACTAAGTTTCATGAAATATCATGTTAAATCAAATAATTATAACCTACAATAATGTTAAAAATATCACTGCCAATATTAAATAAAAATATTAAAACACAAAGTGATTCCTAATATGTAGGTGGAAGCTTACAAAAAAAATGGATAGATAGGCATTAAAACTGCTTTCACAGTTCAAATTTTGGTAACTTTATTCTCAATGAACTTATAGTAATTTGAAGAACATTTTAAAAGCTTACTATAGTTTTGCTTATAAGCTTCCCAATGTTAGTGAAAGAAAAATCTTCAGTGATCGATTTAATTGAGGAACAGGACATTTGTGGAATTTTTATATATTTTTGGAGATAAAGATATTTAGTTTTTAGTATGAAATCATACATACATTTTAAGTTTCTGAAGCCTCATAAAAGTGAAGAATTAGACTAATATTTACTGTATGTCTGTGATTTGTATCAATAGTAGGCAATTGCCTTAATATCGTAAACTAATATTTGAAAATCATTGAAAATATCAGTAACCAAGGTTATTTCTGATGCCTCACTTTACTATTTCTCTAATACATATGATGCATAAGCATTTCCAGGAAAGCTTAAAATAAATGTACTGTATGAGAAGTTTAAGCACCTTCTTTAAAAAATCCTTTAATTTGAACAGTAGTTTGCTTTGAAAGCCTTCTTTTTTTTGGAAATGCATTTGATTAATAGAGGAGATGCTTGCTGCAATAGATTATGAGGTTAATAAGTTTTGATAAAATGAATAAGAATTCCAGCCTTTGAATATAGTAATAACAAAGGAAATATTTTTAATGAAACTACCCCTTTTGGCCTTATAATCAATCCCCTCCTCTCTCTTCCACTCTCTAAACATAATTAAGGTCAAGACTTCAATTATCATAAAGTTATATATCTCAGAGAAAGTAGTTTCCAAGTTATTTCTCAGGAAGCACTTAGGTGAGGAAAATAAAAGGAAAGAGAAGAAAGTGCTCGTTGTTATGCTCAGATTTAACATTGATTTAAATGAACAAACAAAGCTAGCCAGAATGAAATATTACTTAAATCAAATTGGAAAACACATCAAGTGAAGCATGAATGAATAGTAACATTGGATGGAATCTTAATAGATTTCCTCATCTCCTGCCTTATGGCTGAATTCTTCCTGAACCTATACACTGGTAAAAACTCAGGCTATTTCATGGTAAAATGGAAAGTAAATAATTCCAAAATACATCTGGTCTTCATCTTCAGGAATTCCTGTTGTTGCTTATTTATCACTTTTTAAAATAAGACCATCTACTCATCATGCACCACTTACAAAGTTCACATGCCTCACATTTGGGTTTCATGCGGACTAATTCTATAGCCTTTGCCCATGAATTCTTACTGTCCTCCATCTGGGACTGCTTTCTAAGCTGTCAGCTCGCTTTAAGACACAGAATAAAGGAATATATGTTGTTACCTAAAGAACTGCATAATCTACTATCAAATCTATTCTGATTTAACATCACTTCTTATACTTGATATTTTAAAAATAGTGCTGCATATTGAGCTTTTGAATTAAATTAACTTTTGATTAGCAACAGTTTCAGAAATCACTAGGTTACACTAATTTGATACATTCTTAAGAGTTTGACTATCAGAGATAAAATATCTGGCCACCTTCAGTAAAGTAAAATATAAACTAATAATACATGGTTCAAGTATTTATAATAAGTCTAAATATTATAAAACCAATGTTAAGGCAAGAGATTTAAGCAAAAAGATGAAGAATATTTAAGTAATTTATCAATAGTATATGTAAGATAGCAACTTCCCGTTGTTACCTCAATGTGTTTCTGGTATAAATTACATCTAAATTTAAGCAGTGGCTGAGTAGACTGCAGTTACCATTCCTTTGACCAACAATTGACCTTCAAATATTGATGTAAAGCTTTATGTGATTAAAATTAAACAATAAAAGAAGCAGAAAAGGCCTAATCTCCTAGTCCATCATGGTAATATTAAAAATCATAACTGGAGTAGTGGAGAGCAAATATTTAAAAATTATTTTGAATACAGTGCTCATTGAGGAATAACAAAATTTTTAAGTGAAACAAATAAGCGACACTTTCTATGTATTTCAGCCTCATTTGGATTCTTTTCTTGGATTCTGGGTCATGAGGTCATGTTTGTAAACAAAGCAGAAACACTTCAGTCAGCAGTTTGGCAAACTGACAAGATCACTGGAAAATGAGTCTGAAGACTTTTGTTACTGGCTGCCATGGGTCCTTGCTTTTCAAAGTAATGGAAATTAAAACCAAAGCTCAAATTTGTAGGAAAAAGGCTCTAATTAGAGAGAGGGAAGACAAGACAGGGGTCCTGGGTAGGTAGCTGGTACTCTACCATAGGGGATGAGACTGGCCCGCAGCCAGGATTCACTGGTGAGCAGGGTCCGGTTGATCGTTTCTCAGTTGTGGAATCTTTGTACCTGAGGGATGGTTCTATTCCCTGGAAAAGATGGTCTCTGTCTGTGATGATTTCATTCTTGTGGGGCTCTACTTTCCCTGGCATTCACGTGATCAAACGTTCGGGGCAAAGGCTGGAGACTTCTGGGTGTACCTGAACGTCCCTGTAGACTACTTAGCTCAGAGTCCTCATACTCTAAGAAGGGTGAAGTCACATCATTTCAGAGCTTATCAACCCTGTCTCGCCGGATCCTCTCTAAATGTTCAGCACACCCCATGCAGAGCTGAGAAGAGAACTGACCGAAGATTTACACTACAAACGGAAACAAAATGGAAGTCAAACTTTGTTCTACTTTAGTTACCAAATGGGTGTCTGTAAGCCAAGGTAGAGTCACAGCAAGGCTGGCTTTGATATCTCCAGAGTCCCGAAAGAAGACACAAATCTTTTTTACTGAGCAGCAGAGGAGGGCCCAGGATTATACCTTGAGTCTTATCATGTTAGGACTTCCAATTAATACATAGCAGATTTTTGGTTCAAGCTAGGTTTCCTTACAAAAAAAGCCTTAGATCATTCATCATTGTGTACTGCTAGGTAGGAAAAAAACAAAACAAAACAAAACAAAAACACAACAAACACACAGTCATTCTACAAGTGTTTATTAGGCATCTATCTATCTTTGGTAGTCCTCTGAAAATGCAGTCTTACAAAAGACAGAAATAATTTTACCCTCATGGACTTTAAAACTTGATGGCAAAAAGTAATTAACAAGCAGCTGTAGAATACACATGATAACATGTGGAGAAAAGGAACACATGTTATAACAAAAATATATAATGAGAAAATTTAATTCGTCTTTAGAAGATATCTGGAAGGTACTTCTTAATGAAATAAGATGTAAATTGTAATCTAATTAGGATTTGGATTAAAAAATAAAAAAAACAGTGAATTATCTATCATAGTCAAAATCAGATAATGTAAGAAGCAAAGCATTACAATAGTTTCATGATTTGGCCATACAGTGAAAATAGGTTTCATAGATTCATTGGGATAGAATCTAGATTGGGGGAAAAAAATCCAAAAGGCTTCTTAGACATTCATAGAGTTAGTATCTTTTGAATAGGTTTTTAAAAAGAGGGGCTACTTCGTTGTTATATGGTGTGATTATGTAATCTCTTCAGAAGGGAATAATTCAGAGTAAATGATTGAAATCCATTTTAAATGTATGACTGAGCAAAGTTTTTATAAGCAACTACATAGACACTCTATGAGCTTACTAATTTCATACTAATCGAGTCTTCAATATGAAAATTTGTGCTAACAAATGTGAATAGCTAAATGACATATACATATTATTTTGAAGTAATAATATTAATTTTAAAAGGCGATTGATATAATCACACAAAAATGTATGCGAGTCATATGCTGAGTAAGCATTCAGTACATGGCAAATGTTATTAACTCAATAGACTGAAGCTTTATTAATATTATAGTCAATTTTGTATTGGACACATCTTAACTAGATGTGATAGTTATGGCCTATTAGAGCAAATATAAGAGGTATCAATTTTTTAAAACGCTAATGAAATTAATATGTTGGAAAACTCATGTCTTCATAAAATAAAAATACAGTAATTTAGTCACTGGTAAAATGTAAATGCTCCTAAATCATAAGTGAAATTGTAGGTCTAATTTCAACTTTTGGTAGAGAATTGTATAACCAGAGTCACACACATCTCTACAGATGTCCTTAGTTCATTTTTATCTACTGATTAATGTGATATAACAAGTACCACACCATGCACACAAATGAACAAATAATACTGTCAACATTTTGCAGCCAACAAAATCCAAATAAGTTTAAAAATTGAGAAGTTTAAAATATAAATTAAATCCAAACAGACAGCATCTATAAAGCACTATAGGGGAACAAATTTTTTGTCATGATTTCCTTAGAGAAATTCAATAGAAATCTATCAAGTAACTTAGCAAAAGGAGAGTGATTTAAACTAATAAACCTATTAAAAATCCTTGGCTCTAAATATAAAATCCTCAGTTTGTTTGGAGTACGTGGATAGTTGTGAAAGGCAAGAGATTGAGCAAATTACGGGGAAAACCTGACCTTGAAAATTGGAATGAAAAAATCTAAAGAAAGGATAAGAGACGCCATAACTACAGAATTCCATAATTATTCTGCCAAGAGATGAAGCGCGGTCCTGCTGAGATCAATTAACAATGCTTTAAAACATTGTAAAATTACATCTACTAAAGGAAGTAAAAATCAAGCTGTTTATACTTCTTACAGAAAATTAATCTCAAGGTTGTATTTCCCAGATGATTAAAAATAATTTAGGAGAGCATAACATCAAACTGAAGGAGAATGTTTTGTACCTAGTACCTCTCAGCCCGAGACTTCAAAGCACTTAAGCTAATACCTTTTCTAACTTTTTTGTGGTACAAAATTTTTTTTTTATTACAGACACTAAACCATCTCCACACAGGACATAAATGGTATAATTTGAGAGTTTATTTGGGGATTTTGGATTGAGTAAAGATTTTGTGGATATTTTGAATCACTTATGGCATCTCCTATGTCCCACTGGAATTTTCTTTCATCACGCATAGCTAAATGGAATTTATTTCTTTACACATTTCCCTTCTCAATAGTCTGAACACATTGAGAATGGGTGATCTGACTCATGTTTGTGTGCTGGGGAGTCGGCACGCTGTGTCATTGGCAAGCAAAAAGGAATTGTTATTTTTGTTCATAGAAAAATATAAAAGATGATCAACCCACAGAATTGTAAGAGCAAATATTCACACACAGTAGAGTGGAGCTGGTAATATAGAACAGAGCTATACTTATCAGGGATTAATACTGTAGCATTATAAGTGCTAGATGACGGGCGACATGTGATCTGGTGTGGTCAAATTACATAATTACACTATTCCAGGAAAATGTATTAACTTCTGTCAGGTATTTCCTACCTGTGAACATGATTCCTAAGGTTCTGGTCATACTGTGACCTCACTGTGACGTGATACACGGAACTCACTTGAAGCCACTTTTAACAATTAGAAAGTGATCATGCAAAATTTCTCCTTTTGCTAAGCAGAAGAACAAATGCTCACTTTTTTATTATTACTTTAACTTAAAAAAAGGGAATCCAAATAAATGATTGGTAGATAGAAAAGAAATAATAACAAACCTAGCTATTCTGCCTAAAAGAAAAATACATTCCTAGAGCGATAGCGGTGGTAGGATGAGCACTGATTGAAATGTACTTCTAACAGTAGGAGCAAAGTCTGTTGACACAATATTTTAAAAATGTTAAGATAAATCTTAGGGTCAGCTGGAAATATTTCTAAGGAGAGGATGTAAGAAGAAAATAGAAAATAGTAAAATTTCAAATGCATAGATATATATGCTATCTAGGTAATATCATACTGTTAATATTGAACATTTAGATAGAGCCCACAAATGATACAGAAAAACATTTGACTCAAATTGAAATTAATGGTCAAATATAATGCAGAAAATAATTTGTGTGATATATAAAGCTGGATGTTTACCGATAATTTATTTAACTTTTGAATAAGAAGCAATTAATGTTCTTTCAAGTTCATATATCTGTGCCTTTTATTTGGTAAAAAAAGTTATCACCTGAACTAAATTTATAAATATTACATTTTTTGTTTTTTTAAAGTACCAGTATATTAACATAGTTGGGTGAAAATGTCATAAAATATGAAAAATTGTATGATGGTTAGGTACCAAGCAAATGAAGCAAAAATATAGAAAGAAAGTGCCACACTCCCCTTGAACTTTCTAAAAATGTAAAAAATAGAATGGGGTATCATTTGATAGCTTGATTCAGATTAACAAAATTCTGAAGAGTCTCCTTGACTCATGACAGAATTGGGGCAGTATCTGTGTTAAAACCTTGGCATAAAAGTGATTTAGTTCTTTAAAAAGATGTTAAGCTGTTAGAGAATAATTCATTGGATTACATAATCATCAGATATGATGAGTGAGAGATGCCATTGTATTTTTGAAATCAATCCATCATTAAATAATTATTAAACCCTAAGACATAAATATCAAAGAGCTATAACAAATACAACACCATATCTATCTTATGGGAACTTACAACTGCATAATATGACCTTCTAAAGATTAAATACTAAAGCTGATTTGGTAAGCTGAAAATTTTAAAAGGCAATTCGACTTATTATATACTTCTTATGAAAGAGAAAAATTGTAGTCTGAAATAAGTAGGATTTTAGTTGGAGCAGCTTAAGAGTCTAGTAAGTCGTATCAGTAAGACCTGTACAGCAGTATGCTGATACACATTAAGAGATATGCAAAACAAATTGGCTTGAGTAGACACTGTCTATGAAAAAATACAAAATGAACTTTAGAAAAATATTGGAGGATCATACTTCATACAACTTGATATGAGTTGTTTGGGATCTTTATTAAAATGTTGCTCCTGCTGCAAGCCCCAAAAATGAAATGGCTGAAATAAAATAGCAGTTATTTATTTATCTCTGTGTCTCTCTGATTGACGTGGGCAAAGAAGGATAAGGCTTGAGTTATCAGGGAGCTGGATTTCTTCCATCTGGCATTTCTGGCATTTCCACTGCCTTGCCTGCAAAATAATACTAGGTTGCAGCAAATGTTGGCTTCTAAGCTGTTGGGATTGACTAAGGTGATTTTAGGAAAAAGAAACATGCCTTCCATTTCACTGCTGACAAATCCTACTGTCATGACTGCATCTTCTTCCACTTCCAAGTTTTTTAGGAGACACACTCCAGTTTTTTTGGTGGTGTTGTTTTAAGAAGGCCAACTATAGTTCGTTATCAATCAGAGACTTGGTTGAGCAGAAAATGAACCCCTATGTGAGAAGGCAAAGAACAAAATATTTCACAGTCCAAAGCCATGGAAATTAATAAATCCTCTTAGATAAGAGACATGAAGAGCTACCTGCCCTGACTGATTCTGGTCTGCAACATTTGCCCTGTGGCTTTCATTTTCCCCTGAATATCTTCCATACCCACATTTTTTGTGCTCAGTAGAACAGTTTATCTTAGGGGTGTTCAGCTCTACCTTTGCTAATTCCGATTTGGTGCTTAAAATTATCTATGGTGTTGAACAATAGAAAAGTTTTGAATCATGGAATTTATGTAGCCAAAACTCCTTCTAATAATTTATTGGCAATTTGAATTTATTTGGCTCAAACTCCCTTCGATGAGTTGTGACTTATTTTTGTGTGCCAGTGAACACTCCCTGTGAGCCCTAACTTGTTCTCATCTTGTCTCACATTCTCTTTTTAATTGGGACTATCTTGAACTAATATGAAAACAAGTTTAGCCAGGAATGCAACAATCTTCCTTTTATCTTGACCCCAGAGCTACTTTATATCCTTGTGTTAAGAAAGTTTATGGGAGGTCGGGTAGACAATACTCCTTGCTATGCAGAAGCAGCTTGTTTTTCTAACTCCTAAGTCGCCAGAATGATAAAGTCCATCTTCTTCACTCTCCTTGAAAATAGCCAGTTTATGCCTTATCTCTTCTCTTTGCCGTGAGACCTTCCCATGGGCATCCGGAAACAGACAGTGTACTTTCCCATGTTCTTTTCAACCTCATCCCGTAGAGTGAGAGCCTCAGTGTTCTGCCCTCAAACCTTCACAAGAAATTGCTTCATCCAACACTTATCATGCTATGCAGAGTCACTGTCTAGCCAACTCATACTATCGATGCTTCCTTGCTATTAGTCCGGACTGCAAAGCGGTGACACATATTTTAGATTGTTATTTTTAACACATCACAACTAATGCAAATATTTTATCACCACCATAAATTCCTTTTAGAAGACACTTTTTTAAAGTATAAAAGAACATAATCTGATGTCTAAGAATAGGCTCAAGGCTCAGCCTCTCCACTAACAGAGAACTAGCTGCGTGAAAGGACTGCTGCCCTCGGGCCACCCGCGGGAATTAAGCTTAACTAGAGTCTCTGGAACTGTAAAGGGTGGAAAGCAGCTAAAAGAAAAAGACTAAATTACACCTCAAGGATCAGGGAGGGGCCTCTGCAAAAAGCAACAACAGACATGAACTGCAATTTATCCACAGGAATCTGGATAGTAAGGGACACTGGGGCAGTAAAATTGTACCATTCGTAATGAAATCAGTACCCAGAATCTGCAAGGACATTGCATGCACTTAGATCCCAAGTGTAAAATTTCACATAAATGCATATATTTAGTGGAATTTAATTCAAATTCACAACAAAAGAATCTCAGGAATGTGGTTTTGTTTGTTTCTCATTTTCAAATGCAAAAATGAAATGAAAATTGAAGAATAATTCAGTCATAAGGCCTTACATTTAGGTGTCTGTCTCTCCATTATATTTCAGTTTATAGGTTAATTCTATTAAAACACTCCCGACACTGCCCAAACACACATACAGTCAATCTCTTCAGTTCTGCTTATGTAAGAAAGTTCAGTATCAAGATCCTCTGTCATCCTCTTAAGGTTCTCCTCTGCTTTATTTCAGTCAAATATTCACTGCCCCCAATGTTATGTGTATTCTTGCTTCACAGTTTTTTTTTATACCATTCTGAAATACCTTCTATTTCTTCTTTGCCTATCTAGATGGTTCTATCCTTCAAAATCCAAAGCACTTCTCACCTTCTCCACAAGGTTTTCCAAGTTCTTTAGTCCATGGTTAAAAAAATTTCCTTTTCATACAATGGAATACTACTTAGCCACAGAGAAACTAGAGACATTTATAGCTAAGTGGATGCACATTTATAGCTAAGGCCATATCCTTGAGTGAAATTAGTAGGACTCACATGCGTCACTACCAAATAGTTTCTCTGGTGCGAAAAACTGTAAATGTAAATAAGGATCAAAATGTATTATTGTTATTGTGTAATAGGAAGAAAACATCTAAAGGAGTAGTGGAAGTAAGAGGGTTACAATAAAGGTAAGAAGGGGAAAAAAATTTGAGAAAAGCAAAAAAATGGAAACAAAGACTTTGAAAATAGGGAAGGGTGGAGGGGGCAAAGGGAGGGCAGGGGAATGGGGAAAAAATATGAACCAAGATACGTCAATTTAAAGACACATCGTTCAAAATCAATGATAAATGTAATTGTATTGTACACCTAAAATGTACCAATAAAATTAATGGGGAAAATTTAGCTTAATTCAAAGTATGGGAGAGAGAAAAAAATGTAATGAATCCCAATTATTTCACGGTCTCCTTGAAGACAGAAAAAGTTATTGATATTTGATAGAAGCAAAATAGAAGACAGTAAACCCTGTGGGAACAATGATGGTGGGGAAGTAGTAGCCAGTGCTGAAATACACTCCTGAACACCAAGGCGTATGGGAAATCTTGACTATTTTATGCTTCAAAGCGATGTTCAACCTTTCCTCCCTGCAGAGAAAGCTCTTGTGAGTTTGGAGAAAAACTAAAAACAAGCAGAAAGACTTGCTCCAGTTTGTTTATATCCTTGTAGTTCACAAATCTGGCTTTGATTTCTATCTCTGCCAGTTTTATGTGACCAATGAGGATTTTAATACTTTATTGTTTTTGGTACTATCTTCATTACTGAGATTTATTTAGGCTGCATGTCATTAATGGGAACTCACTATGACTTTTAACTCTGTTGAGTTTCTTGCTATTACTGTATACTAATGTTCATTTAATGGTTGCTTATTTCATGCTGAAAAGACGGCCATTTATGCATGAACTCATTTTCCTCAGAAAATATGTATGCACGAGCCTTGAGTTTACCAAATATGCCTGATTTCATCCCAATGGAACCACATAACATTTAGCAATGGCAAAGGTTTCCCAATGATGCATTTATGTTGTTATTCAGTTCATTTATCATCACTGAGATATTAACAATTAGAATGTGTTTTACCCCTTTAAGCACTGATATCCACAACTCATGCTAACTAATTCTATTACTGGGTACAGCTCGTGGTATAGTACAGTAAGATTTACTTCACCAAAGCTGTGAAAAACTAATTGGAAGCAATTATGACAATTATCTGTGTCTGCAGTGGCTTGCACTAGACTTTTCCACTGTCAAACTGCATACAGTTTTCCCTGATATGACCTACCCAATTGCATTTCTGGGTTTATTCAGTGAGCAAGCATACTTCTGATTAAAATTAACAGGGGCTAGGCATGGATTGAGAGAGGACTGTAGTTATTAGGGTTATAATATGAATATAAGAGAGAATTAAGTATCATTGGACCTTCTTATTTTAATTAAGTACCACAAAACTCTTAATCAAGCCTATAATTAAATTTAAGAGGAAGAGTATTGTGTTCTAATTGTCATTATTAATAACATGCTTATTTATGCATGCAAACTCTATAATGGCATGTATCTCCAAAGGTTTTCTGAATGACAATAACATTCTGCATAATGAGACTATTATGAAATGGAATCTTGCAAAGAATGTCAGATGAAAAAATAGCTCAGATCTCAGAACTCTTTGTCCTAAATTTTTCTTTTGAAAAATCAGAGCAAATGATATAAACTTTCACAGAAGAATGTCAATAACTGTATTCTGCTTTTTTCCAAATAATATTTTGATCTCTGTGATAGTAATATTTTTATAATTTGTGTAACAAAAAGTATTCATGCACCTTCTGATATAATTAATTCAGTGGTTCTTTTAGCTTTATTTTTTATTCCATGAAGTTTACTGGTACATTTTAGCTGTATATTATGATCACATTCATCTTTGGGATCTGTACCTGTACAGGAAATATCTAGGTTCTTGCTGTTTCTCCATTCCCTTTCTTTCCCTTCCACTCCTCCACCTCTCCCTATTTACAAAAACTTTGTTTCTGTTTTTTTTCCTTCTCATACATTCTCCTTCCCTACTTTTCTCCCCCCGCCCCAAGTTCCCCTTCCCTTTTGGACCATTTCTTCCTATTTTACATTATCTATTATACATTTTAGTGCTCATTTACTCATGTAGTTTCTCACATCAGAGAAACTACATGGCATTTACACACATGTGTCCTATTTATTTCACTTAAGAATATGGCTTCAATGAACATCCATTTAGCTATAAATGCCTCTAGTTTATCATTCTTTATGGCTGAGTAGTACTCCATTTTATGAAATAAAACACATCTTATTTAGCTAGTCACCAATTGATGGACATATGGGCTGTTTCCAAGATTTAGCCACTAAAAATATGGGTGCACATATATCACTGTGGTATGATTTTTTTAATTATTTAAGAAGATACCCAGCAGGGGAATAGCTGAGTTAAATGGGACCTCTGAATCTAGCTCTTTAAAGAATCTCCACACTGATTTCCACAGTGGTTGCACCAGTCTACACTCACCAAAAGTGGAGAAGGGTTCCTTTCTCTCCACAGCCCATCTAGCATTTGTAGTTGGTTGATTTCTTCATAGCAGCCATTCTTTCTGGAGTGAGATGGAATCTGTATTATTTTTCATCTGCGTCTCTCAAATGACCAGTGACGCTGAACATTTTTTCATATGTTTATTTGCTACTTCTATTTCTTCATCTGAGAAATGTCTTTATTTCAGATGCCTATTTTTGGATTGGGCCTTTACATTTGGGGGTTCTGACTTTATTAAATTCTTTGTATTTTTTAGATAGTAGTTCTTTGTCTTAGAAATAGCTAGTGAAAAATTTTCCTACATTGTGGGTTGAATCTTAAGTCTGTTGGTGGTTTCACTTTCTGTGCTGAAGCTTTTTAATAAGATGAGATCCCAGTTGTTGATTATATGCACTAGTTCCCATGTGGCTAATTTTGTTCATAAAGTTTTCTCCTATGCTGATGTCTTCAAGAGTCCTACCTAAGCTATCTTCCAGCAGGTGTAGTGTTTTTGTTTTAATATTTAAATTTTGAACCATTTTGACTTTAGTTTAATGCATTGTTAGAGATATGTCTAGTTTTAATCTTTGGCAAGTTAAGACACAGGTTTCCCAACACCATTGATTAAAGAGGCTATCTTTTCTCCAATGAGTGTGTTTGGATCCTTTAATAAAGATGAGGTGGCTGAGTGTGTCTGGAGTTGTTTCTGCATCTTCTAATCTATTCCACTCCTCCTTGAGTCTGTTTATTTGCTAGTACCATACTGTTTTATCACAGCAGCTTTGTGGTATAGTTTCGAGTTGGGGATTGGTGATACCCCCTCCCTTGTCTTTTTTGCCTAGAATTGCTTTTGCTATTCTAGGTCTCTTCTGGTTCCAAATGAATTTTTGCATTGCCTTCTCTACATGTGAAATATGCTCTTAGGATTTCAACTGGGGATGTATACTGGTTCTTCCTACTCAGGAGCAAGGGATATCTTTCCATTTTCTGATATCCTTTTTGATCTTTTTTCAGAATGCTGTAGTTTTCAAAATAGAAACATTTTACTTCTTTTGTTAGATTGATTCCTAAAAATTTCATTTTCTTGGATGGTATTTTGAAACAAAAATTGTTTCCCCAATTTCTCTCTCAGTGAGTCTGTTGTTCATTTGAAAGAAGGCTATTGATTTTTGAGTGTTGATTTTTTTTTAATCCAGCTACTCTACTGAATCTTGTTATTAAGTCTAGGAGTTTTTGGTGGAGTTTTTGGGGACTTCTACATAGAGTATCATGTCATCTGCAAATAATGACACTTTAACTTCTGCCTTTCCTATCTTTATTCTGTTTGTTTCTTTTTCTTGTCTGTCTGCTGTCACTAATGCTTCCAGGACTATATTGAACAGGAGTGGTGATAATGAACATCCTTGTCTTGTTCCTGATTTCAGTGTGAAATATTTCAGTTTTGACTCTGTTAATACAGTGTATTACATTTATTGACCCATTCTGCCAGTCTATTTCTTTTGATTGGTGAATCGAGACCCCTAACATTACTGGTTATAACTGATATGCATTGACTTACCCTTGTCATCATCTTTTCCTGTGGTTGGATCCCTCCCCCTCCCCCTTTCATTTAATTTATTTTTATGCCTGATGGATTTATTCTTTGGGCCTCCTTGGCTTGTGATCCTCATTGTCTCTTCCTAGGATATGGTTTACCATTTTTTGGAGTGCTGGCTTTGTATTCACGAAGTTCCTCAGGTGCTCTTTGTCATGAAAGTGCCTTATTTCTCCATCAGTTTTGAAAGATACTTGTCAGGGGATATCAATCTAGGGTGGAGGTTGTTTTCTTTTAGGGCTTGAAATGCTTTCCAGTCTCTCCTTGACTTGAAGGTTTGTGTTAAGAAGTCTGCTGTGATTCTGATGGGCTTTCCTTTGTATGTGATTTGTTTCTTTTCTTTTTTTTTTTTTTTCACCATGGCTAGGTGGCTCTGCTGTCCCTGGTAGACAACATGGCAGGAGCTTGCAGATGCCAGTCAGACGATCTCGATTTCAGCGCGTGAGCCCACCCTCGCCCACTGAGATTCAAGCTGGTTTCTGGCTGTGAGGCTGAACTTGAGCTCCCTGAACTCTCCACAGTTCTACTGCAGGTTCGAGCCACGCTTTATCCCACAGCAAGTCTGGTTTCCCATGGGAAGTGCTGATCCCACCAACCCACCAACCACTGTAGTCCACTGGGTCTTCACGGTAGTGTCTCTCTTAGCTCTCCCTGTGGGCTTAAACTTTCTGACTTCTGGGCTGAAGATCTGGGAACTTTCCTCACTCAGCAGTCTTCCCTATGTCTCTCCTCTGTGATCCTGTCCGCATAGCTTTCTCAGCTGCTGTGGAACCTTTTGCTGTGTCCATTGTCCCAGTGTGAGGGAGGAGGGAGTGTTCCCTTTCTGTCACCAGCTAAGGCCCCTTGTCAGCCCAGTGTATCTGGTCTCAGAGGACAGTGGATGTCTCCAGCCCTTGCAGTCAGGGCCCTGGGTGGGCCCGGGAACACAGTTTGGCTGGACCTGTTCTCTACTTCACAACCCAGATTCTTTCAGTCCGTTGACCAGCTGCCTGCAGTCCACCATGGCTGACATCTCTTCTCTTCTTTCTCTCAGGGCAGCAAAGAGGCCCTGGGAGAAGAGACCAAAAGCAAAACAAGTGTGGGGAGTGGGTCAGTGCCCCTGACCAAATGGTAAATGAGACAGGGCTGCTGATTTCTACTTTTTGATTTACATTCCCTGGATCTGCTGACCAGCTGCCAGCAGTTCCACTCTGCTGTGTCTGGACCGCTTTTCCCTTCTGTCTCTCTGGGCTGCAGCACAGCCCTGGAGGTGCAGCACCTTTGGACTGTGGAGTTCAAGTGTGCGCTTCTGTCCCAAATGGCTATCACATTCCAGTTGCTGACGCAGGAAGCTTCACTTACCAATTTTCTTTTCTTCTGCAGTGGACCTTTGGGGGACTGCTGTCTGGCATTTCCACTGCTGCCTCTGTTGTACAGGCCTCTCCTATTCCAAGTCAGGAACTGTGTTTCTCAATGAGTGGCTGAGTTGTTTTCTCCAATCCCCACTGGGTCCAGTGACTTTGTTCTGTGTGATTAATGTAATTCTTCTGTAGCAGTGGATCCTATTTTCTGCTCCTCTGTCTGTTCCCTTGATGTTCTGGAGTGCCCTCAGCACCTTTTTTTTTGGGGGGGTGGGCTTCAGGTTGATGATTTCCAAGTATCAGGCCCTTTATCCTGGGAAATCTGTGCTAGTGGCATTCACTGCTCCACTATTTTTCTAAGTCATTTTAACATTAAAATGAGATTTATTCCTTGATTTTACCATTATATGCATTTAGAAATGATTTTAGTACATATTACAAGTTCATCATTTTTCATTAATTAGTTCATGTACTATTACATAATAGTCACTTGTCTATTAAGCATTTAATGCACATCACATATGGTCACTAGGCATTGGAGATATAACAGGAAAAAGTATCTGCTCCTTTCCACATGGCATTTGTGAGCTAAATTTGTCAGCAGGTAGTGAACCAGGAATCTAGATAGTATACTAAATGATAAATCAAATGATTAATGTATTATTAGGAGATAGTAAATGTTGAAGAGAAATATTAAGAAAAAAGGGGGAATAAAACTTGATGAAAGATTCCAGGAAAAGTAAACTAACACTGCAAATCCCTTGATGTTCCTGGAGCAAAATGAATGTCCACTTTAGGCACAGTGTCCACTTTAGGTTCAGTGGAGTGGACTAGGCCAACAGTGGGCAGAAGCTTGCTCAGATAGTTCAGACAGTGCCAGGCAAGGGAAGTCTTCAAAACCTTTGCAGGCGTATAATCAATGCATTCATCTGATGATTACCACTATCTCTCAAAAAAAATTTTAGTCATTTTCTATTTCCTAGTATTGGGAGATTTTTCCTATTTCCTAATATTTGGGGTTTCTCTTTTTCTTTGGTTGATTTTTTTTAGATAAATTATCTCCCCATAGTGAGAAAGAAGATTTAAGCTTTTCCATCTCCCCATATAGTATCTGTCTTAACATATTTTTTCCTCAATTTTGTTTGACATATTCAATGTTAACATTATAACTAGGAGACTACTGTAAGTGCTATTATCAAAACTATATATTATATATGGTTTATGATTTTGTTCTCTTTTAAATAAGTGTGTTCTCCCTGTAGTTAATAATTTCCTCTTTTTAAAATTTTTTTACTTATTTAATGTTGAGCAACAGCTTAATTTAAACCCTTTGTCAAATGTCTTAAACTTCCCTCAATACAGTTAGATGGAACAGTTATGGCACTTCTAGAAGACAAGAATATAGAAATGTAATCTTCTTTATATTGAAAAGTTCATGTCTATTCTATGTTGGTACCAATGAGAACTTGTCAGGAATTCCCATTAAAATTTCTAAGTTGAATTCTTTCTTATATCCCACAATTTTTTCTTTCTTTATTGCTGAGAACCACTAGTAACTTCCTGAGAATGGATGTTTAAAAGATAAATAATGCATACCTTTATATCTTCTACAATCCTATACTTCTTTGCATACCCTCTAATAGTTCTGATGGGTATAGAATTCTGATATGGAAACCACTTATGTCATCATGTAGACATCCAAACTCTGTGCTAGTGTTGAAACTTTAAAATTTATTAGTGTTTAGAGTTCTGCCATAGCATTGGTAAGTGTGTGCACACACTGGGGAGCAGCTGTGTGGACCAGAATCCTGTGGCGACAGGCAGGACCAAGCCTGGGCCCCACCCCACCCCAACCCCAGATATGTGGGCACAGATGCCCAACCACAGCCCACTTAGAAAAGAGTTGCACAGGGTTGAAAGCTTTACTCAGAGTCCTGCCATAACATAGGCCTCAGCCAGGGGCCCACCTGGAAAATAACTACACAGACCCACAAGCAGCAGCCAGAGGCTTGCCCTGATACCACTGATAAGTGTCTGGAGACCCTAGCCAGAAGCCTACACAGACAACAGGAACTGGTATACACAGCCCCCAACCAAAGCTCCCCTCACCCCCGAACAACAGCTGCATAAGGGCCCCAGTGAGAGGTACACCTAGATACCATCTCAAGTGTGCACAGTCCAGAATCCCCTGCAGCCAACAGGTTAGCAGAGGGATATAAAAAGCCACCATTCTAAACCCAGGAATTGGTGTACTGGGGAGCAGCAGAGTAAAGGCTACTCAGAGGCCTGCTGAGAATTGAAGACCACTGGGTGAGCAAAACTTTTCCTCAACAAAGACACAGCAGACTGCATCTGTTGAAATGAGAAGACACAGAAATAAGTCTCAAAACCAGACTTCCAGATCACCTAAGGCAACCCCAAATAGAAACAAGATGGAACAATCTGATACTCAACCACCTGGACTCCCTGAACTGGCAATGCAAGAGGACCTGGAAAAAATGAAATCAGAAATAATTTCTCAGATAACAGCAGAGATTGTGCCCATAGTGCAAGACATGATTAATAAATCTAGAGCAGACACAGATAAAAAAATAGAGGAGCTGAGAAACATGATGGAATCCTAACATAGGAAACATGGAATCCATAAAACAGATGCAAGCAGATTTCCAAGATATTAAAAACTCCATTGAAAGTTTATGCACAGAACAAGCCAATGCAAGACAGAATTTCAGATATAGAAGATAGGATTGCAATTATTGACCAGGAAAAGACAAATCTCTTAAAAATAGAGCGTTCCATCCCGCAAAATCAGAATACACATTCTTTTCAGCTGCACATGGATTATTCTCCAAAATAGACCCCCATACTTGCTCATAGAACATTTTTAAGTAAGTGCAAAGGAATTGAAGTTATCTCCTATATATTATCAGACCATAGTGTGATGAACTTGGAGATCAACAGCAAAAGAAACCACAAGAATTTCATAAACACGTGGAAATTGAACAGCATACTTCTAAATAACCAATGGGTCACAGAGGAAATTAAAGAAGAAATCAGACAGTTCCTACAACTAAATGGCATTGATAATACAACATATTGGAATCTATGGGACACAGTGAAAGCAATCTTATGAGGGAAATTCATAGCAATGAATACTCATATTAAGAAAACAGAATGTGTTCAATTACACAATCTGATGCTAACCCTCAAGCTTCTCGGGAAAGAAGAGCAGGACAAACACAAAGCTCATACAAGGGAGGAAATTATGAAGATCCACGCAGAAAATAATGAAATGGAGACTAAGAAAATGGTACCAAAAAAAAGTCAATGAAGCCAAGAGTTGGTTCTTCAAAAGGGTAAACAAAATTAGCCAACTGTATTAAAAAACAATGGGGGGAGGACTAAATCCATGCAATTAGGAATGAAAAGGTGAGATTACAATGGACCCAGAAGAAATCCAGAGGATCATCATTACTTACTTCAAGAACCTATGTACCAGTAAGAGAAAACAGAAGGAATGGACAGATTCCTAGATTTGTAAGAATTACCAAAGTTGAACGAAGATGACTTAAAAATTCTAAACAACCTAATACAATCAATTAATTGAAAACATAATCATAAATTTACCAACTAAGAATATTCCAGGTCTTGATGGCTTCACTGCTGAATTCTACAAGACATTTACAGAAGAACTACTGCCACTCCTGTTTAAATTCTTCAATGAAATTGCAAGAGAAGCAATATTCCCGAATTCATTCCTGGAAGCAACCATCACCTTGATTCACAAAGCAAAGTCAGGCCAAACTGAAAAAGAGAACTGTAGGCCAATCTCACTAATGAACATAGATACAAAAATCTTTAAGAAGATACTTTCAAATAGAATAGAATGCAGGAGATCATTAAGAAGATCATACACCCTGACCAAGTGGGATTCATCCCAGGGATGCAGGGATGGTTCAACATACTCAAAGCAATGAATGTAATACACTGTATTAATAGAGACAAGGACAAAAACCATATGACCATTTCAATAGATGCAGAGAAAGCATTTGACAAAATCCAGCACACATTTATGATAAAAGCCTCCAGAAATTGGTATAGATGGTCTCTACCTCAAACTGATAAAGCCATCTATGAAAAACCAACAGCCAATATCATACTAAATGTTTAAAAACTGAAATCCTTCACAATAAAATCAGGAACAAGGATGTCAAATATCACCACTCCTGTTCAATATACATAGTTTTGGAAACTTGAGACACAGCAACTAGACAAAAGAAAGAATTAAAAGGAATAAAGGTAGGAAATGAAGACGTCAAATTGACATTATTTGCAGATGACATGATACTCTATTTAGAAGACCCCAAGAACTCCACCAAAATTCTTCTAGACTTAATAATGAAATTTAGCAAACTACCTGGATACAAGGTCAACACACAAAAATCAATAGTTTTCCTGTATACAAGAAAAAAGACTCTCCTAGAGAGAGATGGGGCAAAGAACCCCTTTCACAATAACAAGCCAAACAATTAATATACCTAGGAATTCACCTAATGTAATGGAAGAAATCAAAGACCTCTACTTTGAAAACTACAACAATCTGAAAAAAGATATTGAAGAAGATATCAGAAAATGAAAAGACACCCCTTGCTTCTGGGTAGAAAAAATGAACATAGTGAAAATGGCTATACTTCCAAAATTGCTATATAGATTCAATGCAATCCCGACTGAAATCCCAGCAGCATACTTCACAAACTTTGAGAAAACAGTCCAAAAATTCATTTGAAACAAGAATAAACCTAGAAAGCAAAAGCAATTCTAGGCAATAAAGACTAGGCAGTGTGTATCACAATCCCCAGCTTGAAACTATACTGCAAAGCTACTGTAGACAGAGGGAGGGAGGGGTTCTAGGGAGGGAAGGGGAGTGGGGAAAAAATAAAAACCAAGAATGATTGTGTAAAGGTGCAAATTTCCAATGATGAATATCACTACATTGTTTGTATTCTTTAACTGTACCAATAAAATTAATCAAAATTATTAATGCTCATTGTTATTTCATATTTAATTTTAGAATAACTATACATCTTTTAAATGATCTATACATTTCTAATATACTAATGAATATTTATTTCAATAATATCGTAAAGAAATCAACACAGTACTGAACTTCGCCCACCAAATTCTAAAGTAAATGGCTTCCATATTCGAAACAGTATGATTAGAAACCATTGGAATAGAAACTATTGGATACAAACAAGTCATAATTTTTATACATTAATGAACTACACAATGATTTTTTTTTATAAAGGGGAAGGAACCTGGGACCTTGCACTTGGAAGGCAGGTGGCAGAACCACTGAGCTAAGTCCCCAGCCCCCAAGATGATATTTTGATATATTTGTTACAACCTTGCATGAGCACATCTAGCTAATGAGCATATTCATCACATTGGTCATGTATTATTTATGTTGTGGGACATTTGAAATTTACTCAGTTACTCTGAAATATACAAGTCATTATTATTGACTTTAGTTCCCCCTAGGGTACAGTAGATCTCAAAACCTGTCCTGCTGTCTAAATGAAAAACTTTGTGTCTTTTGCTCAACAACTTCTCATTCCCTTGTCTGTGTCCTCCTCTGGTACCACTGTTTTACTTTAAACTTTAACAAGCTCAGCTGTAGTAAATTCCACATTTACTAAAACATTTGTTTTTCTGTGCCTGATTTATTTCATTTGTCATGACATCATATCAAATAACAGGATTTTCTTCCTTTTTTGGCTTCATGGTATTCGATTGTATGTATTTGCTATATTTTCTTTATCTATTCATATGTGATAGGCATTTAGGTTGTTTCTGTACAGAGGTTATTTATGAATAGTGGAACAATAAAATGGGAGTTCAAATATTTCTTTAAAATGCTGATTTTTCTCTTGTGTGTATATCCAAAAATGGGATTACTGGATCATATACTAGTTCAACTTCTAGTTTTTTAAATAATTTCCATAAATTTTTCCTTACCGGCTCTACTAATTTACATTTTTACCAATGTTTCCTTTTTTACTGCATCTGAACACCAAAAACATTCTTAATTTTGGCGCTTTCAATGTGAGGTTCTTATTTTCTCTATTTCTCTTGCAAAAATCTGTACATATTCTTCATACTTAGTTTTTTTATGTCTGATAAGTAGGGATTTTATTTTTATCAACTGCTTTGGACTTAGTCTTTTCAAATGAGAACTCATGTCCTTTGCTTTAAAGAATGTTCTTGATTATTTTGGTATGATTTCTCTCCTTAATTTCATTACTTGTCCATTTTAAATGCTTATTACTTAAAGGTCTTTTTAAAGTTACTACTGTAACTACTTTTTGTCTTATTTATATTTGCAATAACTATGCCTCTTTTTCCTCCTTTCTAAAAGTTTTCTTCAATAGTATCTTTAAACTTTTCTGCTGAGTATTTCATATAATAGAGATTTTAATTTCCTTGTTCTTTTTCTATAGTCTCAGGTCCATGCTGTAGATCTTTCAGGGTACAACTGTGACAGGTTTTTGTTAGTTTTGAAGGTTTTCTTTTTTTTAATTTCCATAAAATCTGCTACCTACTTCATTTGAATTTAACCCCTAGTATGCTGGTGATTTTTTTTTTTTTTTTTTTTTGCTATTTGCAAGGATGTTAAGTAAAACGCTGAATAGATGCTCTGTGCCTCCTAGTGAATGCTGATACATTTGCCCTTGACAGGGCGATTTTTATTGTTTTGTTGAAAGATTCCTTGTAACAGCAAGTCTTTCCTCTTGAAGTGCTTATATTCTGTTTAAAAGAATTCTGCCTCACCACGTGGGAGCCTACAGAGCTGGCTGACAGCTTTCTGTGAGTAAAGCAGTGAATAAAGTGTGTGTGGGATATGTAAATATTTTGTAATGTTCACTCAGTCGAAGTGATTGTCATGTTGTACTTGTTTTTTATTGTATCTGAGGGCCACCATGGCTGTGTGGGGAGGGGGCAGGCTATCATTCTGCTGGGGTGGAGAAAAGGAAGCTGCTTCGTTGTCATTTTTTTGGTCTTCTTATTGCTTCCCAAGCTTCCTGCTTGGAGCATGACCTTCCCTGCCTCCTTTAGAAATCCTTGGCACCACCAATCAAAAGGCTGCTGGGAATTCTGAGGTATAAATTGGATTATTTCTTTGTTTCCTCTCTGGTGACACAAGATTCAACTGTCTTGTGACTTCTAAGTCTCTTACTGCTAATTCATCTGATTACAAGTTCCCACAACATTGTTCATTTGATTTTAATGTTCTGCTATTATCTATATCTTTATGGATTTGTGCTACTTAAAATCCCTTTTGTGTTCTAGATGGCGTTCAGATGAGAGTAGTAGACCACATTTAATATTTTCTCTTCACACATCCCTTATACAGTGATTGGGAATTGATTAGCAATAAAATGGACATAATTTATTCAGAATATATATATATGTTATGTATAAAGTATATTTTATATTAGGTTACAAGTGGAGAAAAGCTTGAAAAATCTTAAACCCATCAGAATCTTTCAGTAACATACATTAAAAATGTGTAATGATGCTCATAAATGAGCATAAAATAATTTTATAAAGGATTTGAAAATATAAAATTAGCAAATATATTGGATTTGCCTGCATACAAGACTCATTTTATATTCAACTAAATGTATACCTTTTTTTCCTTTTGAATCTAAGCAAGTAGAGCAACATTAAAATTACAGAATAGGATGTCTGCTGATTTCCACCTAATGAGGAAAGAGAAAGCTTCATTGTGTCAAGAACCAATTGTCTTTGGAAAAATCTATGCCAAAAAAAGCACACTAATTTAAACTTGTCCTTAACTGCACAGGAGAAATGTTTGCCATAATCAAATAGCATAATCAAATACTGCGTCACTGCCCTTGAGCTGTAGTTGGCCATCCTATAATCATATATAAACTACCTGATAAAATTGCAAAATATACTCCCATAATATTTTAATGAATGTAATTGTCAGCAATCCCATGTATTTCTGAAACCATGACATCAATTCACTTTGTTCCATTTGTTGATAGACCATACGGTTACGCAGAAGGCATTTACTTAACAAATGTAAGTGAAATTTAAGAGAGAGAGGAAGGAAGAATGAATTGGGAGAATACAGAGTATTTTTAGGAGGATGAAACAATTCTTTATGATACTGTATCAGTGGTGGACCCACGTCACTGAAATGTAGAGTATAACTCCATGAGTGAACACTAATGTAAACCATGGATCCTGAATGGTAGCTTTGTGTATGTTCACGGAGGGTAACAGAGTCACTATGCTGACAAAATATTTCAGTAATAGCTGGTTGTGGTGATGCACTTCTATAATCCCAGCACTCGGGAGGCTGAGGCAGGAGGATCACTGTGAGATCGAGACCATCCTGGGCCAGTCTCAACTACATAGTGAGACCCTGTCTCAAAAAACCCAAAACAAAAACAAAAAAAGATTTCGATAGTGAAGAAAGCCTTGCGTGTGTAAGGGAAGGAAATAAATGACAACTTTCTGAACTTCCCACTGTTCCTAAAGACCTAAAGCTGCTGTCAAAGTTAGTGTACTGAAATTTAAAAAAAATAATGAAACATGAGAGTTCATATTGAGACTATAAATTTTAACAGCTTTTCATAGTCTTGATCTTGATACAGGTGCTTCCTGCATAGCTGACAATCACACCGCTTTCACACTGTTTGCCTGTGCAAGCAAATGTACTTGTTATACCACAGGTTGTACTTCATTTTATGTATGTATGTATTATCTATAGAGCCCTCCTTTGTTTTCGTTGCTTCTGCTCTCTTCCCTGTTCTAATCCCTTTAGATAACTACAAGTAATTGGGCCTCTACTTCACTGACATAGAGAAGTCAAGTACATTTAAAGATTGTCCTTGTGTTTTCTTTATTCCATCTCTGTAGAAGGATGTTACGGAACTGTTGTATGTCTTTGTTCCTTCCTTTCTGCTATTCTTTTTTTTTTTTTTTTTAATTGAGTTTATTGGTACATTTAGGGATACAGTACAGTTACATTCATTGTTGGGATCATGTACCTTTACATGGCAAGTCTTGATTCTCATTTTTTTCCCCTTACCTCTGCCCTCCCTTCTTACTTAGAAATACTCAGTATTGAGAACTATTTGCTCTCTGTGAAGTACCCCACTCCAAAAATGGTTTATGTTCTTGTGTTTTTCAAGCTACAGGTACTAGTTTAAGATGTTCGTGTTTCTGGAAAAAAAGAAAAAGAAAGAAAGAAAAACATGATTCTGAAGTATCTGGAACACAAGTAGTTTATCGAGGCAGTTGAAATCTAGTCTTACAATTCTCAAAGACAGTGCTTTGAAACTGAATATTAAATGGAAATTTTGGACCAGAAAAAGCAATCTTTGTAATGATTATGATTTTCTTTATTTTATTGGACTAACAAAAAATTAGAGGAAATCTAGTTGTATTTTAATATCAGATAAATACATAATCATTGAATATAGATATTTCTTGAGTATTACAGAGTTATCCTGGGTTTTGTTTGTTTTTGTTTTTGCTTGTGAACTGAGAATTTAATCCAGGGCCTTTGCACTGAACCACATCGCAAGCTTATTTTATTTGCATTTTTTAAAATTTCAGACAGGGTCTTGATAAGTAGTTAAGTTGCCCAGATGAGGCTCAAACTTCTGATTCTTATGCCTCAGCTTCCCATATTGCTGGGGCTCAGGGCATGTGTTAATCTACTCACTTACATCTTGTAATGTTATTTGCAATATCTATAAGCTCTAGACTTGGGATTTTCTCTAGTATATTTCCTGCCATTGTGATAAAATCTAATACTGACTTTGTATAGCTAAAGGATATCAATAATATTTAAGATTTGTTCATCTTCAAATATGTCCTAACAAATCTGCTTCTACTATAATTATTATTAGTAGTAGTTTTTGACTTAGGGTCTCACTATGCTGACCAGGCTGGCCTTGGGTCAAGCAACTCTCCTGACTCAGCCTTTTGTATAACTGATACAAGAGTTTTTTCCACTGCATCCAAATATGATTAATTTTATTAACTTCTTTTCCTTTTCTTCCAATCAGAGAAAACACTGTACATCCATGCCATACAGATATTGAGGGAGAACTGATAACATCAGCAAACACATCATCTTCCTCAAATCCTTGGAGTCTATGTATTAGAAAATGCTATCTTAATAAGTACTGGGAGGTATTATAGTCCTTTCCTTAATTCATGAGAGATTAATTTCTTTTTTAAATGAGAAATTACTTTCTTTTTATCCTTTCTTCTTTGAGCTATTTACTTGCAAGTGCTTTCTGAATTCCTCTCATAGTTTTCCTTTCAAACGGAGTAAGTCATTGTAGTGTGTCTTGTAGGTGAACCTTGTTGTTTTCCATATGTTTAATTTGTGGACAAGTAGGCTGTGAAGGGCTACAAAATAAAAACCTGAATCAAGACCCTGGGCTCCCTGTAATTTCCTTTCTAACTTTAGTATTATATGCCTAATATTTTGATTCCTACTTGATTATCACTACTAGTGTCCAAATTAGTTCAGAATCCAGAAAGTAGATGTGAGACCTGATGTCAAGCCCATGCTAAATGACAAAGGGCCTAGGAGCCAGTGCTCTAACCCGCTCCCATTGCAGCTGTAGCCCTGACCTTTGTTCAAACCCTTGCTTAGGAATGTAAGAATCTTTGAAGTCCTGACTGCGATTAGTGTGTATTTAGTGGTTCTAGAAAATGAGATCAAATCTGTACCATACATAGAGACCCCAAGTTAATTGTTGAACTGTTTGTTCATCCGGAATGTCTTGGTGGCCTTTGAAACATCCTGTAGGCATCGGTTAATCATGGATGTGTGACTGCTGAGTATGGGACTGCTGACCACCAGCACAAATCAGCAGACCACTAACCTTTGTCCCCCGCCTGCAAGCCTAGAATGTTAACTCCCCTTTTTATCCCCTTGTAAAAAGAGCCTCAGCCCCTGAGCTGGCGCCTGTCTGAGCTACTTAGCTCTGGGAATGCCGTCTGGCCAGACTAATAAAGGTCTGTTTTCCAACTTGTCCGGTGTGTTCCTTCCTGGTGATTCTGAAGCTCCTGGAGCAACTGCTGGGCTAAAGGCCCAGCATCTTGGAGGCCCTTTCAGCTGTTCATGCTCCTCGGAGTGGAAGAAAGGCCCCAGGTCTTACAGTAGACAGATGCTCAAGTCCAGCACATGCATTTATTGTCTATTTACATGGATTCATTGCTAAGGTATCACTCATTCATTCATTCATTCCTCTCTGGATTTCTGTGCATCGGGAACGGTATTATGTCTTTCCAGAAATGTTCTCTGTTCTGTAGATATTTCTTCTCAAGCAGAAGAGATCCTCATGTACTTTTAAAAAATTAAAATATCAGTAATGTCATAGGCAAAGGTCCATGCAAGGGAAAGTAGAAAAAAAAATTAAAAACTTCATTTTACTTGGAAAACTCACAGGAAAGTATATTTGGACTCGTTTTTAATTTGTACATAAATATTCACTTGGTGAAGGTGGGTATTGAAAAGGTACATTTTGCAAAACCGTGAGGTAAAAGTACATAAGGCACATTGAGAAAGGAAGGCAAATTGGAGTGAATAGAGTTTAGGCTATATGGTTATGCAGACAAATGAGTATGAAGGTGTAAAGATATAAAACGGGCAGTTTGTTAAGTACCTTACGAAAATGGTTGGTTAGCTTAATTTTTGCCCCATAATCAGTGAAATGCATGGAATGCTTTCACAAAATTTAAAATATAATTAAGGCAATAGAATCCAAGCTGGATTAGAACGAGACTGAAAGGAACCGAAACTACAAATACTGTCATGGACTTAGCTGTAAGTCTTTCTCATTAACAGAAAATAAGGACTTGTTCACGTAGTGAACACGCATACTATTAGTTAAAGTCAGTTCCATTTTCAGGAATTTATCATGGCTATTTATTTCCAATGGCACAAAGCCTCAAATATTTTGGGTATTGATGATTTTCACCATTTAAACTCATTCTTGTATACTCCTTTTCTACTCTGCTGTGATAAAATGTGGAGGAAAGTGATGCAAAGATCTGAACTCCACCTCAGGACTCCCTCCTGAGTCCAGGCACTTTAACATCTGAGTGGGGCATTTCCATTTGCCTGTCAATTACATTAGGACTGACCCATGCCTACTAGTACATTGTGCATTTTAGCTCGGCACATAGAACTTCAGCTTTCAATAAACACGTACTGACTAAAACGTAGTACTGATCAGAACCATCTTACACTCTATGCTGAGGTCCTGTGATTACCTAGACCATAAGGGACAAGCACTTGTAAATAGTGAAGCCATGATCCAATATTAGTTTGATTATTATTTGTTCCCAAACTTTATATGCATACATTCTTCCTTTTTCATTTGTGTCTTTTTCATTAGTATATGCTTGCAGTACAGAATGCTTACATTCTTTGTGGGGAGTTGATACATGTACCTAATGCATCTCATTTCCTTGCATATATTTTTAAAATGTTTACAGTTGTTATCATTACAGTAGTTAGTATGCTTTAAAAAAGTAAAGGATTTTTACTATAGAAAAACTTTAAATCATTACAAAGATTTCTTTCAAGAACCAGACATTACGCCATGAGGAGATGACCAAAAATATGCGTCCTAAGCAGGCTTCTCCTGTGGAAATGCATGCGTTTAAAAAAAAACAACATAGTACAGAATATTTTATAATTTATGCATCTATGATAGGTTGTAAAAATTATATAATTAAATGATTTTACAATCTTAATAGTTGAAAGTCATTTAATTGTTTGTTTACTAGATAACACTATTTTTGTTCCATGTGAACAGAATTAAATGAGGAGACTGGTTTTATATGAAAGTCCATTTACTGAGCAAAATACCGTAAAGACTCAGTATTAGTGTCACATGCCTGCCTTTGGAAAGCGTCGTTATAACTGTTCTAATTATATAAACATAGAAAACCTGAGTGAACTGCTGTGGAATTAATCAATACCTAAATACTTATTTTCATATAAAAATATGTATTTTTCGTCTAAAAAGATCAATACAAACTACAAACTGTTATTGTGCAGCAGTTACCAGTGTGGAATTGCAATCAAGGCTGAAATGGAGTTCTATTAGCTGTGCCATTTATTAGCTGAGTGACTTCAAACAAGTCACCTAATTTCTACTATGAGCTCTACATTCCAAACATGCAAACTGCAGACAATACAACCATACCACATGGTCGTCTTGAGGATTTCATGATGGTGTGCGAATGCTATGCCAACACATTGCCTGGTGTACTGCCGGACACTTAAATATGTGCTACTATTCGTGCTTATCATCACTATTATTATGCACATAAGCCAGCTTCCTATTAATTCCCCCTGGGTCTCAAGAGAGACCTCTGTAACCATTTCTAGTGGATCACACTAGGATGACTCTGTTTCTTTAAAATAAATCATTTAAGTTGTTATATGTAAAATAATGCATCTCACTTCAAATTATATCATGGATGAAGCCTTTTAGGGTAAAAAACTGGTAAAAATGTATTTTCAGCAGTGTGTATTTCACACTTTTCCTTTAGAAACAGAAAAACAATAACACAGTTAGGGTTTACCTTTAGTATCCATCATGAATGTTCAGAGAAAATATACATAAAATCTAAATTAAAGACACTTGCTATGATAAAGCACTGTGCAGTTTCATTATCAAACTAAATTTACCCTTTAGAAAAGAATTAAGAATCTCACTGGTGGATTTACCTTGATTTCCTTGCAGAAGAAAAGATTGACTACATCAGATTTTTACGTACTTCTCCACAAAAAGAGAGATAAAATGCCCATCTTGTGTAATATGTTGAATTTTCTAGTACATAAACCATAAACAAAACTGACAAAAATAACAAAATCCCTAGCTAATAAATATCCTTTATTTTCCTTCAATTTAATATACTAATTATTTAAAGAAGGTTTTTGTTTGTTTCATTTCCTTTTCTTCCAGAATCCCACCATTGCATCTTAATTTTGAATTAAGTATCTTTGGGAGGATAGACTAAATAGTTCCTCAGGTTAGTTTACATGATGCTAGTTATTAACATGATTTAATTTTTTTTCCCTTATAAAAGTGTTAAGCAGGTACCTTTACTGAGCCTTTCTGCTAAATATTTCAGCAACTGTACTTATTCCCCTGTACTGTTAGTTCAAAGGTACATTGTTCTCATTTGGAATAATAATCAGAATTATTATAACAATCATTAAGTAGAACCAAGGTTAAAGGTACTATAATCTGAATTTACTCAGCTATAAATAGGCAAATCACTTAATTTTTTATTAAAATAAATAATTTCTAATTTTCACTTTTCAATATATGTTGAGTATATACATGGCTTCTATCATGCTAACTGGAAATAAATTTCTTTAATAATGAAATGTAATTTACATATACGAATATTTAAATTTTCATCTGCATGTATATGGATATATTTGCATTTATTTTTTGTAGTAGTAGCTACATATCAAAATATTGTCGATAACTAAATCATTGCTCATTACAAATGAATCATTTAGACAGTTCTCAAAATCACCTTAGGTATGCAAGCTTGTGTAAGATTTAGATTCAAGAATCCTAAGTAAGAATTACAATCAAAACGTCATGGCTTGTCTACAAAATGTTTGAATAACCTTCACTCACTATTGATAATAATTGGTATGACACGAAATATTATGGTGATATCTGCACTCTTTAGGTTGCTGTGACAGTTACTTTAAAATAAGTTGAAGTGAGCTGGGTTGGATGATCTTTTAAACCATGGTCCGATATTAAAGTCTTAGTTTTGTTTAATAGCACATAAGTTAAAAAAATGATTTGTCTTTTTTTTACTGTTATATATTGTAGGTTAAATTTCCCCAACACACATCATGTCCACTTTACAGAGGCAGATGACACTTTTAGCCACCAATTTTCATGGAGGGCGAGAAGACACGGGCTCAGAAACAAGAAGCAAGATCGCCAAAGCTAGTGACACTAGGCAGGAGAGTTCGCTTTTTATGTGAAGTGAATAATTTTTACTCCCTACCCCAGGCCACATCACATTAATATGAAATTTGTAGACATTCTGTAACTTTTTGAGGCTTTGACAAAAATGAAACACATAATACAATGACTTGTTAGAGCCTAGAAAAGAAGAGAGAAATAGCTGAATCAGGAGAATGTTGCTTCTGATCACTAAAGTTGCTTTCTCAAGTGCAGGACTTGGTCATTCACACCAGGAATGTGAGCAGTGCTTGATTATACGCTGACAAATGCCATGACTTTCTCCAGCCTGCACTATTTCTCTGTGCCTGTTTCATATCTCCTTTAGATTCTTCATGGACATTTCAAGCTTTACATGTCCAAAATAGGCTATGTTCTTTTCTCCCAGGTCTTTGCCTTTTTTATTAACCAATATAGCCCACCATCTTTCCAGTTGGTGGAATGAAATAAACAGAGTCATCTTTATTCCTGGGATTCCCCTCCTTCTTTCTTTCAATGCATCTACAAGTTCTACCTTGTCTATCCCAAAGTGAGTCTCATATCTGCTTCCTTCTTTCCATTTGCACTGGTGCCACCTTGTTTCAAACTACCCAAATCTCTCACCCAGCAGATGTGATCTGCTCCTACTTGATCAGCCTAATTCCATACTAGTCTCATTATGATCCATGTTCATAGTAAAAATAATAATCTTAACAGGTTATCCAGAGCATAGCCCTCCGGGTATAACTTTAAGTGATTCTCATTTCTTGTATAATACTCTCCATGGCCTAAAATGCCTAAGTGTCCTGATGTTAGAAAAGGTTCTACTCCAGCTCAGCAGGCTTCCAGTTCCTCAGAGAAAAGCAAACCCAAAAATCCACTCCTAGATTCTCTGCCTCCTTCTGCCCTCACTGTAAATGTTATCACTTCAAATGGGCTTTTTCCTTTTCATTGTTTAGTCCCCAGTTTTCAGTAGTTATGGAAAATAATCATTGAACTTGACACTTACTTGTTTGTAATTTATGGGAATAAACATGTCTTCAGATAGACTCTGTAACTGTTTTGTTTGTCAGTAGTTGCTACGGTTTTGTGAAGGGCCTGGAGTGTAGAAAATGCTACGCAAATGCTAGCTGAATTAATTAGGCTGAAGTGGAGTTTGCAAAGAGGCAAGAACTCCTAGCAGGTTAGAGGTTGCTCCCCAGACATTCTGCCATCTCTCTCAGTACACTTCCTGCAAAAGCTCTCTTTGGACTATTTTGATGTAGATTGTATTCCATGTGGTTTATTTATGGAGTCAGATCTTTTACTGGGATGATAGTTCTGCTGGATGGATTCTAAAAAGCTCCAAAATATTCTATTTCAAAGCTCTTTATTGCAATCTTTTATTTTCTGAACTTCTGCTGGCATCATTTCAATGATGGAGCAAAGTTCACTAAAGATGTGGCTGCCTACATTTTATAACCGTTGTCCTCTTGCATTATACAACTTCAAAATCTTCGTGTAGTTCATTATCAAAGGTTAATTGAAATTGGACATACTGAGTTTCATAATCGTTACCAGAACTCTACTCAACCAGTCTTTTCTAAGAGTAGGTGTCTCAGAATGATCTAAATTAAACACCACCTATATTCTGAGCTGAAAAGTAAATTAGTTGTGGATTTGTTTTATTTTTGGTTTGTTTGATTAGAGTGCTGCATATTACTAGAGAATACATTATAAAGAAAACCCATGCGTAAGTCACATGATAAATAAACTGTAAAATGGAGTTTTATTAAGAAATACATAATGTAATGTTTTTAAGATAGTGAAGCCCCTTAACTTTGGCCACTACCATAGCCTAGGAGATGTGCAAAGAGGCAGTATGTGACTTTTGAAATTAAAAAAAAAAATTACTGCAGCCATTTTATTTTTCATTTTATTCAATGTAAATCTAATCACTGCATGATTAGTTCATTTACAAGTGCATTTAATAAATTGTATAATAGGATTGGAAAAAAATTAAGCAGGCAATTTTCCATGTAGTTCTCTGCCCAATTGTGTGAGGTTATTTTTAAAGAGAGATTTCAAAATAGATTTATTGGTATTCCATACCCTAGAGCTACAGTTCACATGTCCACAACTAATAAGCCACATGTTTTCCTACTAAAACATAGTCACAAAACTAGAGAAAAGTAAAGCAATGCAAAAACAATACTCTATTGATGGCACTTCCAAGAAATTGTAAATTTACTGGAATCATGCCAAATTGTAACACTTGACATTATATCTATTCCGTGGCTGTAAACCGGGGCTAGTATAAAGCAACTCTCCGCTGCATAATGGATGCTGTTTTTGCTTGAAATTAATTGCACATGTGTTTAATTATATAGGAGCCCTTGAAAGTGATTATATAAAATGTTATTTCTTCTTGGTCTTGCTTGGATCTCTCAAATTATAGTTCTCTAACTCTGAAAGCAACAATGAATTTTAATAAAGGGCAGGGTTTGCAAATTACTGTTGCCAGGCTGCTGCCAGTGACTGAAAAGCCTTTTAGAAACTGAGTGAAGTTCTATTGTCTTTGTTCACTTCCAAGTGAGAAGGAGCTAGAACTACTTGACTAAGTCTCCAGAGGGCGCTGTGACAATGAAACTCTGGAAAAGCTGCCACATTGTAAGTATCTGTCATTATTTATTGGATTTCACCGTAAAAGATTTCTATCAGAAATTCCTACAGCATTATGATTTGTGTATTTCAATAACAAGTATATTTGGTAAGAAAGTCTAAAGTCTTCGCAGCTTTTCCACCATTCTTAGAACCTGATGTAGTTCTTCCTACTGCTCTATAAAAGACTGATTTAAACTAATTATCATTGGATCAAACTGCCAGATCTAGCTGTATTCAGTTTAGTAGGAAAATAAGAAAGTATAATGATTTAGTAATGTATTTATAGGTGTAGAATTTATAGTAACAAATACTACATAGCGTTTGAATATGAGGTGTGATCAAAAGTAAGACGGATATTTAAATTTAAAAATTTTAAATGATGCATTGCCCTTAGCTCTCCTCACAAGACTCCCTTTCACTTCCAGCACACTTATCCTATCCTACTTGCCACTTGCTTTTGGTACCGGGGATCGAACTCAGGCTCTCGCACTTGCGAGGCAGACGGTGGAACCACTGAGCCAACTCCCTGGCCCTACTTTCTCCACGATCTGAAGCGATTTTAGTTTCCCACTAATTGAAGACCTCTCTTGTGAGTGTATTTAGTTGCGCTGTCCTGGCTGCCTCAGTGTCCTGAATCCATTAACAACATTTACCTTTCATGATGAGTTTGACGTTGGGGAAGAGCCAGAAGTCACAGCAGCACAAGTGGTGAAGAGGTGCACCAGGCCGCGCGCAGGTTTTTACAGCCCTGCCTTTCCACTGGATGGCTGCTAGCAATGGCATTCAACCTAACAGGACTTCCAAAACTGCTACAAAGTGTCAGAAACATCGGCATTAGTAGGATGGAAGTAAGGCGAGTTGAGGGAGATGAAAGGCAATGTGTCTTTTACTGTAACAAATTTTAAACTTTATCCACCATATATTTTGGTCACCTTTATATGTAGTTCTATACGAAACTAAAATAAGAAAGTTTACCTGAATCAAATTTTTGAGATCATCCCACTTTTTTCCTGAGCAGGTGTCCAAATAGCAAGGCCACAGTAGTTTTTGGAAACTTATGAAATTAAAGAAGTATAAATTCTCATTCATGATCCAATTTATGAAGGATAATTTTTTATCAAACATATATAATTTGGCCGGGGATGCTGTTGTACCCCTATAACCCAGCACTGAGGAGGTGGAGGCAGGAAGATCATAAGTTCCAGCCCAGCTTTGGCAATTTAGGGACGTAGAAAGACACTGTCACAAAATAAAAAAAAAAATAGATACAAAAGTAAAAACATAATGGGGATGAGGATGTAGCTCAGTGCAAAGGCCCTGGGTCAGTCCCCACTAATTTATATCTATCTATCTATATCAGTATTTATATATTTATGATATATTTATATATAAATATATATAGTATAATACATTTATACATGTAAGCAAATCCCACTGAAGAGCTTCAAATAAAACTTGCAGTCCCTACATTCAAACCTTTCTACTTTATGTGTACTAGTAGTCCTACTCCTGAGGCACAAAATATTTCAGCCCTTCTGGTTTATTTGGTCTCAATAGGAGACTAAGACTTTGTGAATAATATATAAAAATGCCATTCCTCATTTTAGCTTTTAGACAAGTGAAATAAAAATTCTGTTAAACAGATGAGAGTTTCACTCCCATAAAGCCTACCCCACCTCTTTGCCTATCTTGTCCGCATAAGTGGATGCCTATTTTTAGTTATATTAAGGATGAGTGTTCATGTGACTAAACTCATGGTAATATTATTTACCTGAGATTAAATTAGTTAACTATAATTATATTTCATCTCTAGTAAATATTTGTTTTCCCTACACACATTTATTGATCACCTCACTTTGCACTTGCATAATTTTCTATATTTATCTTATTACCTGAGATCCTTTACTAGTTCCATCATGAAGAAAATATGTTTATGACTTTTGTTGCAAATTTCTGTGTAAAATTTTCCAAGCTGATCTAAACTCTTTCTAGCTATCTGAAAGTATACCCATATTAGAGCAAACTATAGCCCAAGATGGACATGGTTCCCTCTTAGTTCGAAGGCTAGGTGAGACTTAGAGAGCTTCATGGGAACTTCTCTGATCAAAGACCTCATTTATCCCAGATTTAATGTAATTTGTGACTTTTATCCCAAGGAACTATTTGTTTTTATACAAAACAAGGTAAGTAATTCTTCTCTTTGACACCACAGAAACATGAATTCACCAATTTAAGCTTCTCAGAAAGTTGCTTTATGAATTTTAATGGTCATATTTTTTCCATAAATTCTACCCTGTACAGAACCTACTGGGATGCCCACATTAATTTAGAAATAGGATAGAAGATGGTATGGCGAGTGCCTGTAATCCCAACACTCTGGAAGATGGGACACAATGGTGAGGAGCTCAAGCCCAGGCTGGGCAGTTTAGCAGTTTACGGAGACCCTGTCTCAAACGAAACCAAATAGAACAGGACTGGGAATGTAGCTCAGTGGAAAAATGCTGGGTTCCTTCCTAGTACTGCAAAACAAAACAAATAAAGAAAAAAAAACCCAAAAAATTTTTAAAAATCAAGAAAGTAAAGAATAATACTGAGCAAGCTTCAGCTTATTGTTTAGGGTTGAGGTAGACAATCAGTATAATGCTTTACTTTGTTAAAATTGTAGACCAAAAGTTGGCCCACTGTGGCCTTCATGGCAAAGTTGATACACTCTTTTTTGTATATGAAATTCTTTTGGACCTATCTACAGGTGTATTATAAACATCTACTTCTGCGTGGTTAATCAGTTGTTATGAAAACTATCTGGTATCCAAACCTTAAAATAGTTTCTCTCTGCTTCTTTATTCAAAATATTTGCAGAACACTGAAAAAGGCTGCAAGTTTTAGCGCATAGTACTTTTAACTTATTTGTACTTATATAAAAATATTTCATAATGACAAATAAATGCATATTTTAGAGAAGGTGGTCACTTCACTTACATGTAATTCATTATCGTGTCCATTTATAAAAATTCTTTACTAGATTTCTGTTATTTTTTCAATGTTTTAGAATAATACCAAATGAAGCAGCTATCTGAGTGAAATAATGTTTTCTCATATTCTAGTGTTCGTTATTCATGTACATATTCAATTTTACCTATTTGTTACAGGAAAATTTTTACATTGTTTATTTTATCTTGATTATTCATTTTAATATAGTTTTTATGTTTTCCTTTTGTCTTTTCAACTCATGGTAAAACCCCTCAATCTCCTGCAGATTGCCTGTTTCTTTTTACATTCTCCTTTATCCTCAGACTCGTACAATCATACAGAGTTATAAACAGCAGCATCCCTCGAATTTCCTCATGTCCCTATATGCCTTGGGAATCCAACCCAATTAGACTGGTTTACGAAAATCTGAGCCAATTTTTAATTTTCATATATAAGTGGGAAATGCTATATACAATCATCTCTCTATTGAGGATGTTCAGATTGTCAATTCCACAATTTTTTCTGCACTAAAATTATGTGCAGTAGATTTCTCACACAGATATTTACACATATTACCAATCAGTGTGTACAAAATAGATATTTACTGATGCTTTCATTGTTTTTCCGTTAGTGTTTCTCAAACATGATATTCTGCTATGGACTTGGACTCCACAGACTCCTGTGTTCCTCAAACAGATTCAGGCCTGCAAGGTATGGGGTGTGGACAAAGTATCCACGTTTGTCCTTTCCCTGTGTTATGTTAGGGTTCGATATAGAACTAAAAATCGCTCTAACTTTGCCTACAAAGCTTCCTCCTACACTTTTAAATTAGTAAACTTAATCTGGATATGAACTTGTCCTCCTTTGAATAAGTACTACTGTCTTGGATCTGTCATGAGACTTTTATTTTTCTTCATAATTGCTTAGACAAGTTAAGACTGCCAATTAAAATATTTTGAAAGCTCCTTTGCCACAAGAATTCTCAAATTTCAGAACTGCTTTTCCTCCAGATTTATAATTAAGTGTAACATCAATTTATTAGGCGATATTAAAAGTATCAATTAGGCTCTGTTGATTTGAAAGTAAAAGGAAAGAGAAAGGCTACGTAGTTATTGAGTTTGTAGTCTACAGAGGGGATAGTTACGACAAAACAAGCAAGGAAACAATTAAATTATATTAAGTGAATTTATAACTGGAATACCTGTTACTTATCAATCTATTACAAATCATGACAGGGTTTCTCTGTCTGACTTCAGAGTAGTGTGCAGGGATAGGATGGGCCACTCACTTTTCTGTCCTCTGTGACTAGTGCTATGCCTGCGGACTAAGGGCAGTCATTCTGTATTTGTACAATTGAGTCTTCCCATGAAAATTTAGGAATTCCTCATTCTCAAGTTACAAAAGCTAGGAATAACTAAAAATGCATAGTTTTTCTTCATTTTGTCTTTAATTCTTACAGTAAAGATTACAAATTTAGAAAATTAAGTATATATAAAATTGGAACAACTATTGTGTAAATTTTTTTTAAAGTTTACTGTAAGGAAATGGGTTTTTCTGCATGGAATAATTCACCTGAAGATCCATTAGTAATTCAATAAATATCGTGTTTAAGTTTTGTGAAAGATAATCAATACCACATATTAAGATGCATACATTTTTAAATATTACTGTTAAAATTATGAAGGCAAATTAGTCCCAGTTATCACCCACAAGCAATAACTGTGTTTGAATTGTTCTGAAATGTCTTTTCCCTAAAGAATACCATTTTAATAACAAATAGTATTAATATTATTATCAATGAGGTTATTAATAAAATAATATAACCAAATTGATGAATAAGGGCGTGGATGAGAATCATGTGCATTTCGTATACCATATTAAGTCCCATTAACGTTTAGGGTTTCTAAATATTTCCACTGTTGCATTTTCACTGTGTTTTCCTTAGAGCTTATCGGACAGTCGTCAGACACCTGGACAAGGACTCAAATTAAGACTTTCTGATGCTGTATTCAGGCGAGTTACTTGGTACCGATGCACATAGAAGTCTCCTCTTTGATGTAATAAGGTCATAATGATTATAATATCTCCTCTACAGAGTCCAGACGTGGAATAAATAAGATCAGCCACGAACCAGCACTTCACGCAGTGTCAAGTACTATGGACTACTCGGGAATTGTTGCAGAGTCTCCGTAATGAGAAACAGAGCTCCTTGCAACAATTATTTTTGGTTTGTATTGTAATATTTTCATGGGCGAAAGATGCATTCGTTATCTGCTTCCTATATAACTCTGAAACATCCTATGGTTAATTAAAATAGCTATATGAAGTAAAAGTTCACTAAAATGACTTCCATACAACACAATAATCTGTCCATATTTATTTTAATAAATATTTAATATATGCACATATATATGTCAACTCTAGGTTCGTATATAGTATTTATGCATTTATTTCAACATTTATAGACCCAAGTTGACTTTCATTTCTTTAAATAAACTTAGATGTTGAAAAACACGAGAGCAAATTAGGTATTTCTTTCTAAATGAAGGTATCTCCTTTAAGCTCTCTTCCTAGAACATGGTCCTTTTTAATTTAAGTTCTTTATGAAATGTTGTACAATATCATGGAACGGCATGTAAATTAATTCAGTAATATCGTGGTATAGGCTCTTTGTAAGAAGAATTGCATTGTTTCACAGAATTGTCTTGTCATAATGGTTCATATTCTTTAAAATGTAGATTCACTTTTAAACTATAAAGCTTGAAAGTAAACTGCAAACATTCATAATGTGTGATAGTGTTTTATTTACCCTTTCCACAAAAAGGTGACCCCTACTGTGCAGCTGAAAAGTGTGCTTTTCACTAGTGATTCAGTGAGAACCGAAGCCTGCGGTCGCTGGCTGCTGAAGGGTGGTAAACCCGCTGGAGGATTTTAACAAGATCACGCTTGTGCTGCAGTGAAACCATTACTTTAAGGATGTGAGCTGCTTCGTCCTATCCATGGTGTAGGATTTTTCCACGAGAGTATAACAAGTGTTACTACCGCCACACTTAAGAAAAACACCTCTTCCAGACTCAGGAATTCAAGGAAGTCTCACCACGCTACTGTGAGAGCTAAATTAGAGGTATGAATTGGTGTTGAAGCCAATTTCACAAAGTAAATGCAATGCGCTTCTTTCTACAGAGTAAGTCTAACGCTGTCTGAGATGCTGGTGACGTGATAGTAGCTGTGGGGAAAACAAATATTTGAAGTTCCCAACATTTCTCAATTAGGTCTTCCCTGGGGATGAAGCAGAAATAAGTACTCAGTGGAAATAAATACTCAGCAGAAGTTGACTTGATCATGTTAAATATAACATGGGATGAATTTAACAATAAGAAGTGGTATAGTCAAACAGATTTAGGTAATGTTTAAGAAAATGCACTTTTTTATCAAGATGACTTTGTGCCACAAAAACCATAGCTTAGCTAATCAGTATTATACATTTATATATATATATTCATTATTTTTCTCTCTGTATTTTAGGTAAATAAACCTCAAAAAATCTTTCACTTCCTCTCTTCCTTTTGCATTTTCAAAACACTTGAAAATCTCTCTTTAAATATGCATGGTTATTACACAGTACTAAAAATGAAGCATGACAAATAATTAAAGCCATTCACATCATGAAAACGCAGGCACACAGTCGACCTTCTTCGCAAAACTTGACAGTTTTCCTTCTCATAAAAGTGTGTGTGTGTGTGTGTGTGTGTGAAAGAGAGAAGAGTTAATGACTCATAGTGGTTTCCACCTTTAACAAACTTATTTGCAACTCATGGATTTAAAAAAAATGCACCAATTTAAAGCATCATATTTTACTTTTTACAATGAACCACCATTTCAAAAAGAGAAATTGTATCTATGCCTTTTCCAAGTACACACCCCTCTTTCAAACTTGAGTGTCTTAATCAGAATTTTCAGCTTGGATTTGATTCCTTCCATAGCATTTCACATATTTATGGAGTATGGACACTGGAATATCATAATTTCTGCTACACGATTTTAAACTCCTTCAATCAGAAAATTCTGATTTTATTGAAATGATTATGGTAACAAAGTACATTTAAAATATATTTAATCTATTTCATGGTTTCTAACATTATTAAATATGAAAAATATCACAGGATAATTACAGCTATTGTAGCATGTACAATGTGCATATTTTAATAAAGTTATCATCAGCATCATATGAAATAAAAGCTGCTACTTGAATCTCTGAAAGTTTGAATAACTTGACAAAGGAGATCCTAATCTAAGCCTGGATTTAACCCTTGAAAGCCTAACCTCTCCAGAGCATACAGGACAATACTCGTGTACACAGAGATTGCACTGTATCAAATCATAAAGGTAGATTTATTCATTTTAAAAAGAAAAAAGTATCTTCCTGAGTTGAAATAGTCTTTGTTTTAAGCCAGATTCATTGAAAAAATTATTAAAACTTCTTAGATACTACGCTATGACTTTCACAATTTTCTGAAATAGTTTTCTAGAACCCCAACAATGCAGAAGGAGAAGAAAGTCACAGTATGACAGTATGGCATTATTTGTAAATGTTATTAACCAATTAATTTAAATGCAGAAAAGATAATATTTTTCTCTTTTTACAATTTTGTGAGGTGTACTAAAGATTACTTTTTTTTTTTTTGGTACCGGGATCAAACTCAGGTCCTTGCACTTCTGAGGCAGGTGGCAGAACCACTGAGCTAAATCCCTGGCCCAATATAGCTTTTCTTAAGTTTCAAATTAGGTAATGGTTATGTCCTTTTCACTTTAAAGTGTCCATATATCAGAGAGAATTGAGATCAAATCTGACCTCTAGCCAGTCTTTAAACCTCGTTTAGTACTTCTTTCACAAATATAACAATTCTTAATTTACAGAGTTTTGGTTAAAAATAAATAGAATAATTGACAATTTAATATAGTCTTAATATAACCTCACTTTTTTGGTTTTATAGATGTGTATGAAAAATTCATTGTACTTCATTTGTTAAAAAATATATTGCAATTTTTATGAAAATATTTCACAGTGTCTGTTTTTAGCTCGGACGGAAAGGTAAATCTCTGATAAGGATATTTCTATCCATTTCAAATGGAAAGCAAAGCACTGACCAACATATGTTTCTAAAATTTTGTTTAATACTTCCCAGTCTTATTGGGGAAAATAAAAGGAAAACTCAACATGAACAAAACAGACTCCAGCTGTCCCTAGAACTTGACAGATTTGTACATTTAACCTTTCTCAGACTGTTGGACCAGTTCTTGTTAATGATGTCAGTGAAATTGCTAATTAAAAAGGAAGCTCCTTCAAATTAATTGCAGCTGACCTTGGACAAAATCATTATATTCTAAATGGACATTCAACTGACGGTAAAATAATTTCACTCAGAATTTGGTCATTAGCTTATGGCTGCAAGCCTTCTTTTCTGGATGTTACTTATTCTTAAGTAAACATGCCAATGAATCAATTTCACACTAAAATTACATTTCCAATGTTACAAAGAATAATTCAAGCATATAAAAGCAAAAAATAAAGCCTTGATAAATCTGAATATGTTCACTTTTCTCTTCTATACCACACATTTCTGTACTTATTCCCAAATGACTGGAGAGAAAATATGCAGACACAAACACATAGGCAAGCAGGCCAGTACAGATAAAACAAACGTTGTTAAATGTTAATAATAGCTAGATATCAAACGATCATATGAGTATTTTTACTAGTGTTCACTTTTGCCATTGTCTATACATTTGAATTTATTTTAAAAAATATAAAGAAATGTTGGAAAACCCCAAATTATCTTGCAACTGACTTCTAAGCACCTCGGTTGTTTTGTTTCCTCTGATGGCTTTGGTCTGCCATAGAGTCTCCTTGCTGTATTTATATAACACTCATGTGCAATGCGCACACCACAGTCTTTAGACCTCTTCCCTCTACCTAGAATGGTGACCATTAGTCATTTACGTATTTGTCCTGGATTTCCTTGAGGTCTGCCCTCAGGCGTTGTCTTATCACCAAAGCATTTCTTCATTCGTTTTTCCAAAGGGCACTTACATTCAGTAATATCTTTAAAACCTAATTTATATTCCTCAAAGCACTTACTGCTATCTGATGTATTATAAGTTTATTAAGCTGTTTTTTTTTTTTTTTTTAATCTTCCCTTATTGAGTTCAATGCTAGCTTCGGAGAGCAGGGAACTTGTTCGTGTCTGCAGAGAGATCTCAAGACCCGAAACAGCATTTGCTGGCAGCGGGGTGGGGGTGGTGGTGTCAGTAAAATGGTGACAACATGAAGTTAAACATTATGAACTTATAGAATTCAAGTTAAAAATTTGGATGATTTGAAATCTGGGACTGTGATGTCTCCTCCTTTGTTCTTTTTGATCAGGATTCTATCGGCTATTCGATGTCTCAATTCTAAATATATTTTAGGATGGTTTTGTTCTGTGAATACTGCTGGTATTTTTCATTATATCTATATTTCATAAATGAATTGCAATAAACACATATCACTTTTGATAATATGACCACTTGGACAATATTGTTTCTACTGTTCCAGCTACAAGGAAAATTTCTCTATTTTCTAATTCCATTTTCAATCTTTTATTTTTTCAGCATGTTACAGTTTTTGTTATAGATATTTTCCACTTCCTGGGATTGAGTTACTTTCTAGCTATTTAGTTTTTTGAAGTCACTGGAATGGAATTGTTTTCCTGATTTCTTTCTGAGTGGATTGAAAGAGCTATTGATTTGGGGGATTGATTTTGTATTTTGCAACTTTACTATTTTTTTTTTTAATTCTAAAAGCCTTCTGGTGGAGTTTTTGCATTTTGCAACTTTACTATTTTTTTTTTTAATTCTAAAAGCCTTCTGTTGGAGTTTTTGGTCTTCTTGAGAAGAGCCATGTCACATGCATTCCTTTCCTATTCGATTCTTTATTTCTTTTCCTTACCTAATGGCTCAAGTTAAATTATTGAGTGCCGTGCTATGAATGGTGAGAGCACCCACCCTTGTTTTGTTCTTCATGTTAGAGTGAATATTTCCCGTTTTTCTCCATTGAGTACAATGTGGACCAAGACAGCATGGTACCTGCAGATACATTCACCATAGCCTAGAATTAGGGATGCAGAGGCAATCCCCGAAACCTGCCACCTCCTCATTGTTTCAGAAAGGGCCACAGAGTGTATGCTGGAGAAAAGATGATGCTTTTATAGGTAGTGCTGGAAAAACTTGTTATCCCCATGCAGAAGGATGAATATAAATCCATGTCTCTCAGTGTGTACTAAAATCAAATAAAAACTTGATCAAAGTCCTAGAAATAAAAAGAAAAGTACGGAGTCTTTTGGGAGATAAAATAAGTAAAACTCTTGAGGATCCAAGTATAAGAAAGGAATTTCGACAGGAAGTTCTGTTGCACAACAAATGATATCAAGAATAAAGAAGTGAGATTATATCAAATTGAAAAGCGTCTGTACAGCAAAGGAAAAAAACAGATTGCAAAGACAACTAGAAGAATGGGAAGAACTACTTCATAAGTTATTCCTCAGAGAGAGAGGACTAATATCAGAAAATATATACAGAACTCAAAATATTTGACCTTCAAAAATAAAAGAACAGGTTAACAAATGGGCATTGAAACAATTAAACATTTGTCAAAAGAAGAAACACAAATGGCCACTGAGCACATGGAAAAATATTCAGCATCTGTGGCCTTCAGCTATCTGCTAATCAGAATAACACTGATATTCCCTCTGACTCCACGCAGATTGGCTGTTATCTATAAATAAAAAGATACAGAATCAGAGATTTAGCTCAGTGGTTCCAGCAACTGCCTCACAAGCCCAAGGACTTGAGTTTGATCCCTGGTACCAAAAACAAACAAACAAAACAAAAAGAAAAAATACCACAAAAAGCAAAAACATAAATGCTGACGAAGTTGTGAAAAAAAGTGGTGAAATTTCTACATTGTTCTTAGGTAGGCAAACTCATGCAGCCACTATGGAAATCAATATAGAGATTCCTCAAAAAACTTAAAATGGAAATCCATTTGACCCATGTATACTATTGGCTATCTACCCAAAAGTGTAAAATGTCCTCTATGACAGTGATGCAATGTATACCCATGTTTAGAGGAAAATTGATGGATCTGGGAATCATAATTATAAGTGAAAGAAATCAGACACATGAGATTAAATGTTACATAGTTTCTCTGATGAGAGAAAATAGAAAATATAAATAAAAGTAAATAAAAATATAAATGAAGAGCAAAATAAAAAAAGGTGGTAGGAAATAGGGAAGTAGACTTTTGGAGATGGGAACAAGATGTGGGGAAAGGGAAGAGGGGAGGGCTAGGGGAAAAGGAAGGTAACGATGAGCAATATGCAGTATGCAAGCCGGGCATGGTGGCGCACGCCTGTAATCCCAGCACTTGGGAGGCTGAGGCAGGAGAATCCCCATGAGTTTGAGACCAGCCTGGACTACATAGTGAGTTCCAGGTCAGTCTCAATTACATAGTGAGACCCTGTCTCAAAAAACCAAAAAAAAAAAAAAATGCAGTATACATATGTACCAGTTCTCCAAGATGAGTGTAGTTATCGTGTCACCAGCATATACTAACAAAAACGTTCAAATGTACATGTTATAAACATCACTGTCCCTAAAGACTTTTGAAACATTTTACTAATTCACCAAGGGTGTGTAAGTTAGGTAGAGTTCCAAATATTCTCGCATTATGATATGTTCCTTTTTCTAATGCTTAAATTTAGCAAATAACTTTTGTTGAAAATGTACTATAAATTTCAAGTGTATTTACTAATAAATAAAAATAGGGAATGTTTCCCTTTTTTCTCATACATGATTTCAAGAAGCCTGAAGAAATTAGAAGGAAGTGATTGTGATATTTGTCTTTATCATTTTTGGTAACTTATCCATTAGTAAATTCGAGCAAAAATCCCAATGAATAACATGTCATTTTAAAGAAAGAAGTTCTAATTGTTGTGAAATACTAATTTAGTAAATAAAAATTAAGAAGTGTGAAATCTTGAAGCTAGCATATTTAAAAAATTTGAATCCAAGGAACTGTCAAAAAGAAGTATTCTTCACTTATTATCATAAGTAAGAGTTGTAGATGGTTATTCTATGTATTTAATTTATTTACAGATGAAAATACATTTACAAATTATAAATAAATGTGACCAATATTTTTGCACTTCTAAATTAATGTCATATTGGTAACATTTTTGCTAGTGAAAACATTTCAGAATAACTCATATTGAAATAATTAATTTGACTTTTTTTAATAATCAGGCGTTTAACTTAGTTGTAGGTTTGATTTTAATAAGTATTGTCATTGTTTTGCAAATAATGTGATATACTTTAAAATAAACAGGAAGTTCCTTCATCTATTGCTTTAAATTCTAGATTTTCACATGATGATTCTCTCTATTCTTATGTTTTTGTTGGTGAGCTCACTTACCAAAGAAATAAAAGCTATTTGTATGGTCATACTCTTCTTGCTTACGGTTTCTGGCCTATACTTCACTTGCTTCTCCTTAAAAAAGAATATTTAATATCATTAAATTATTGTAATTATTCTAATAGCTTTCTTAACAAATCATTTTTATAGTAAAACTGTACTAAGTCCTGAATTCTAACAGAAAAAAAAAAAGGTAAAGCAGATTGTATCGCTGCCTTCACTGGGCTTTCTTGAATTTGATTTCAGTGTATCATGATTTTTAAGAATTTAACTACTATTTTTAAAAGCGCCACCTGATGTATGTTCTACGACTTGCTAGTTGTGACCTTGGGAAATTATGAAATTCTCTGTGCTTCGTTTCTTTCTGTGTAAACAAGTATGAAAGCAGCACCTGCTCAACATAGGTGATGCAGCTCTAACAAAATCTAAAAGCATCAACAAGACAACATGGTACGTGACAGTATCTGTCCTTACTGTATCATGATTAATAACAGGTGAATTATTATGAAGATTGTATTTTACCAATTTGACAATCATGACATACATATTTATCTATTCATTAATACTATTGCATTCATTCATTAAGTATATATTACTTTAAAAAAACTAAGTATTATTCTACATCTGTTTGTCTTTCTGTGTGGTGAGCTTGTGTGTGTAAGCTTCTATACATTTGTGTGTTGGTCCAAGGGAAATATTGTGATAAAAGACATGACTTTTTACAATTAACATGCAGAAGAAATTATTATCCACTAATAATTAGCAATGGATAAGTATAGAAATATTCAAAGGAAGATACCAAGAAAAAACTGAAAATTTTGAGCATGTATTGAAGATGAAAATAGTCGTCTGCATATTTTCTAACTAGTTATTTTAGCATTTAATCCCTGATGAAGCCAAATGAGTTTTACTATGTATTTCTCATCAGAAAGATACCCTGCAATGTTATTCCTTTAGAGACATATTTAAAACTTTCAGAAGTAGTTTGGATGCTACTGACTTTTTTTTTCTCATTCAATTTATTGGCACATTTTAGGTATACACTACAGTTACATTCATCATTGGGATCTTGTAGCTTTGCATGACAGGTCTTGGTTCTCATTTTTTCCCCTTGTCCCTGCCCTCCCTTCATCCTCTCCTCCTGCCTTCCCTATTTACAAGTACTTTATTTCCTTTTTAAAATTTTCTCATATTTTTTTCTTTTCCCTTATTTCCTTTCCCCTACCCTTCCCACTTCCCCTACACCTTTAGCCCTTTTCTTCCTATTTCACATTGTCAATTATACTGACTTTCAATAAACTATGTTTGCCCTGAATTCTGTTCAACTTATATTTTAGTTTCAGCTGTTTAATAAAAGTTCATTTATTGTAACTTACACTAACCATTTTTACTACTGAAACTGGTCATCCTGTTTCTATTTTGCCTCAATAACCCATTCAGTCTTTAACTAAGTCCTAGCAGATATTACCGTATACCAACATCCACAATCAAGGGTTTATATTTTCCTACAACAGCAAACATATTTTGTAAATATGTGACTGAATAACAATGAATTATTATTTGTACTAAAAATCCATTTATGTCAATTACCACCCTTGGACTATGTCACTTATGTAACTACATTGCATTATTGATTTTTTGAATCCATATTTTAATAATACATCTGCTCTAATAAAGTATGAATAATAATTTCACCTATCTAGTACACAGGTGAAAGCTGTTCTTGGATCATAAATGTGTCGATCAGCTTTTGCTAAAAAAATTTTATGAAATATTTAAGCATGGTTTCTTAGCAAGACTTTTTTTGTGCTTAGAATTTAAATAATATATTGTTTGAATGGAGTAAAATATGTTACCACATGGATATCACACAATAATAATAATAATTTGCCTAAATCAGTATGCTTTTAAACAGAGATCATCACAATTATACCAAAATTTGTGGGCGTTTAGGACCATCTGTCTCTTCTGATGTGCAGAAGATGTGGATTGTGCAATGACTAAATTCTGGCTCGAGTATGGATTCGCTTCTTTAAATTTGTGATTCCTTTACCTTGTTCACTTTTGTTTCTTATTGTGATGTAAGAGAAATGAAATACCATAATATCAGTTTCATATGCTTACTGAGACGGGAACGCTCCACATCTGTGTTCCTGTACTTAAAATTCAGCTTGAGGTATAAAGGTTTCCCGTCTAGGCAATAAAGAGGGGGAAAAAAACCACTACTGTTCTTTTTTTAATCCTAGGACTCTGATCAGTGTGAGAACCATGAAAATGATTGACTTCAGAAGGCCTGTAACTTAAATTCTATATTCTATGCCTATGCTGCATTAAATATATGTTTATATCTATTGTAAAGAAGGTCTAGGCAAGCAGTGATATTTGCAAAACTCTTAAGATTACCAAAATGCATCACGGAGGCAGCTAAAAGAAATTGATGAAAGAAAGGAGAATAGCTGTTTTGAACTACTTAATTGACAATATCTAGGAAGAATATTCAGAAAAAGTTTCATTTTGCAAGTATGTGTTCTCCCTTCTGTGTTAGCTACTATCTAAATCATTTTTTTTTTTGCTCTTTTTTTTTCACTCATGCGATTTCCACTCTTTTCTATCTCATGTATGAGAATTAACCTGATTCTGCTAAGGAGTCAATTTGGTTTTCAGGGAACACTTTCTACTCCTGTTTACTGGAAGGAGAGTGACAAAGAAGACAATGATGGACTGAAATGGAAAGACACTCAGAAGTACAGAGACAAGTTTCTTCGAGAACACGCTACTGAACCAGTGGACAGAAGGGAGAACCAAGCAGACACACAAGTCAGAAACAGAAACTTAAGAGAACTCAGATTTGACCTGTGCCTGGGAATCTCCAAAGAAATATTTCTTCATGAGGTTAGTATTATGTATTTCATTGTAGTAGTTCATCCTTTGTTCTTAGTTTTGTTTAGCAATAAATACAATAGTGTTTTGCTTAGAGGCATGTAGTGTGAAGTTGATGTAAATAAATCCTCACATCAACATCTTGCATGCACACCCCCTAATGCTGTCATGCTCACAAATATTAAAATGGACGAGAGTTAGCATAGCTGTGATACGATTTCAAAAATATAGTCAGTGTATGATTTAGATAAACTTATATAAGCATATACAAGTTGACACTGAACACATATTTTGCAATTTATCATTTTCTTAACTTTATGAGTGATGACATAGTTGCAGAGATGGGATTTATTTGTCTGTCTGAAAAAGCAGATGTTTCACCTGGAATGATTTCTGTTGTACATAAGGTCATTCCCAAGCCAAATTCTCTTGCCACTAGCAATTGGTGTGCCCAGCCAGTGTTCCACAAGTTAGCTGAAATTAACTCAGAAAACTCATGTCATTGGGGGAGAAATGTTGTGTCTGGATTGCCATCACTTAGACTTCTATTTGAGATACAAAGTCTAGATTCTCAGAAGGAAGCAGTGTACATCAGGAAGGTAAGATCACACTGGCATTCAGAAACCTTTAAATTCTATTCCTGCCCCCGAAGCAGGCTTCTTTTATGATTTTATTAATAATTTGCCTGTCTGAAACTGTTGCCTGATCTGTACCACCAATGCGATAATTTCTTAAATGCTCTATGAAAATATTACAAATATAAAATGTGATACGCTTAGGAAATACTGTGACAGTGGTGTGAAGGGACAACATTGCTATCATTAACTTCATGACATTGTTTCTGCTGAACTTTATCTACATTCATCACTTCTAAAATTAGATATCCTACCACCATCTCTCTGTTTCATGAAGAAAGTGAAAAAATAGTACCGCTTGGGTTTTAAAATAAGCAAAGTAACTTGTTCTTGGTCTCTTTCTTTTCTCCCCACATTAAATTTAAATTTCCTTATTTTTATCTTTTATGTGATTCTCAAAAAAATGGGGGAAGGGAGAGATAACAAGAGCCAAGAAAATTAGAATATAACACGTCTTACAGAAGCATGAAGGAGCTATCAAAAGTTCTTTAATAATTACTCTTGTAAAATGATGCCAAAAGAAATTTTCGACTCAACAGAGAGAGGCTGCAGGGCTGTGCGTTTCAGGATTGTTCCTTTCTCATCCAGAGCCCGAGTGGACAGTATTCAGAAAGAATTATTGGCACTGGTTTGGCTCACAAGAGACCAAGATACTTATGAGGATGCAGATTTGCTAAATGAAAAGCAACATAACATCTGAAAGTTGACCACAGGTATCACATATACCTATTCTGTGACGTGCCTTAGAACTTTAATAGGAATGATTATAATAGAATTTCATGCAAATCTCTGCAAAATTTGTCTGTCTAGGTGCCCTGATACTAATGCCAGAAGGTTAATATTATTTTTCACCTGGTATGTGTTCTTGTGATTTTCTAAATGGTGCCATTTGCACCAATGATTTTTTGTTATCACGTTATCCTTGGACTCCCCTTTCCCCTTTGTCATAAAAAGAAATAAAATGTCTTACATACATGTACCATCCAACTCATGATGTAATGCAAAAATATACTAATAAAAACAATAATAAGGATAAGAGTTAGGTCAAATACACTTCATTCATGCCATTGCTTGTTAATGACAAACTTTAAAAATTATACAGTAGCTATAGTTTATGGTCTGAATGCATTTTGGGTAATTCACTCCCATCTTCTTAGAAGGTGTTTGCAATCTTTTAATTTTGCCATTATAATTTTATTATGTACACTCTCTATATTCAGGATTTATCTTCTCTCATTCCCAAATGGCTAATTATGGAAGTATAGTAAAAATAGTAACAGTTACAAAAAGAGATGTAAAGTGTCATCACACTGAGATTTGCCCAATCTCTATACCAGAAAAGACATCATGCTCAAAGGATATTATGAAGTAGGATTTAACTTTACCTTTTAATAATTATTTATTTGTTTCTTTGATTTTTTGAGACAAGAATTCACTATATTGCTCAGGCTGGTCTTGAACTCACTACATAGCCCAGACTGCCCTCCAACTGACAGTGATCCTCCTGCCTCAGCCTCCTGAGTAATGGGATTATAGGTGTGGGCTGCCACACCTGGTTTACCTTTTGTTTTTGGTACCAGGGATCAAACTTGGGACCTTGTGCTTGAGGAACAACTGAGCTAAATCCCTGGCCCTGGCTTACCTTTTAAAATATAACAATTCATTTAGCTCTCTTGAAAAAAATTGCCAAACCTATTAATGTTCTCATATTTGTACACACATAGGTCCTCCTTCTACGCCTCTTCTGCATTCTTTTTGTTGACATACTCAACTCTGTCTCCTAATCTTCCAAGTATAGCGAAAGAATGTGATAAAATTTAAAAAATGCATTGCTTTACATTTAGCACTTAAAAATACACAGACGTTACTCTCAAACAACTCTGGCCAAGCATCATTACGGAAGGGGCAATGGATTTACTTGATCTAGTGAGATTGTGGTAAGAGAAAAACCTCAAGATATTTCCTTCCTATTGCATACATCGCATACCCATACATGGCAAAAGTAGAATGTCCTCCAATTCAAAATTCAAACAAATAATTCATCAAGTCCAATAACTTCCCTCCTGCTCCCCTCATATATGGCTATAATTTCATCAATTTTTAATTTTTATTTTTTTGATACTGGGGATCAAACTCAGGATCTTACGCTTGCAAGGCAGATGCAGCATCACTCAGCTAAATCCCTGGCCCTATTTTCATTTATTAAAGGCAGAGTTCTTTTAATTAGTGTTGTACACCATCTCATTAATGATTAAAAAAAAGAAAAAAGAACGCAGAATTTGAAAGAAACGATCAGTAATTTTCTCTCTGCCTCGTTAATGTGTGTGAAGTCATAATTTCATTATAGTTATATTCGAAGTACCATATCTATTCAGTAACACATAACGTTATATAATGAGTAGAAATCTATTCTCAGAATATGAATCCTATCTCAGAAATTGTTTCAAATGGAGATTTTGTTATACAGGAAAAAAAAAAACCACTTATTTTTTGTTGTTTCCTTAACATGCAGAGATATTGAGTTTCCTTCTGAATGACCTATTGCTTCATCTTAAATGAGTGAGTGTGAAATGATATATGCTCTGTGAATGAGGGGCAAGTCATTTTTTCCTCTGAGAGTCTCAAAAACCAAGGGATAGGGGAAAAAAGTGTTGTCACATAAACGTACACATGTGGGATTTTGAAATACATGCTCCCAGGGACCGTCTCTTGACATGATTGAAGTGTATTTGACCTAACTCTAATCCTTATTATTGTTTTTTATTAGTATATTTTGCATCATTTTATGAGTTGGTCAGCACACATACTTGAGACATCTTAATTCTTTTTACTTTCTGATTCCCTTCCCTTCTCAATATCTTGACTATTACACTAATATTATTATTGGTGAATTATAACTACTATAGGGAACTTAAGGAAAGTTTTTTGGTGAACATCTGTTACAGTTTGATAATTAAGGGTTAATGAACAACATTTTACTGTAATTCCCTTTTTGTAAGTACCAGATGCCTAGTTGTAAGTTTTCTCCTCAACATGAAGATAGAAAGTTATTTTTAGGGAGACTGACTTTTTTCCTTCAAAACGTACATATTTGAAACTAGTATATAAGTTGATATAGGTGTAAAAGCAGACTCATTAGCTATTGTAGAGAGCTGGAATATAGAGACACGTAAGACCAGAGTAACAGCCCTGTGAGGTGATTCATGAACCAAGCTACAAAGGAAATGGTGAGAAAGTATCAAAGGAAAGTTCCATAAACCATATGGTCAAGCGACACCAGAGAATGAAGCCTGCTGCTCGCGGTGAGACAGAATCAACAGTCTCACCGTTGAATCCAAGAGCTCTATCAATCACGAAAAGATTTTGTTCAACAGCCTGGATGTGCAGATATCTCAATGGCCTGAGTCTTCTTTGAAGAAGAAAACCATGGGCATGGTTTGTATGAAATTGTACAGCAATGTGGGCACTTGAATAGAAATTAAATTTATTTAAAAAGAATTTTAAAAGTGAAGCTTCTCACACATCTTTGCCAGTGAAGTCATACATATTACTCCGTATTTATTCATTTTATTACTCTGCATGTACATAAATTTAATACATTGTATTTATTCACTCATATAATCTGTATACATTGGGGCTTATTTTAGCGACATGGACAGATTGCCAAGGATTATGACAGAGATAATCTTAGCTCATAAAGTTTATAAATTAGTGAGTGAAGAAAAAGTAATTTCAATTTGCCAAAAGAAAATATATAGAAAATATATTTAAAAGTATAACCCTGACATAACTTCGCTCTCCAAACCTTTAATATTTATAAAGTTTAAATGGATGAGATACATCATTAGTTCCTTTGTTGCTGAAACTTTATGCATGAGGTTTTCCTACCTAATGTTTTTTGCTCTTTCCTCACTCCCAGTCCTAGATGGGATACTGTCCTTGCTACATAATTTGTTTATTTTTATTTTTTTATTTTTGGGGTACTGGGGATCCATCAAACTCAGGACCTTGCGCTTGCGAGGCAGGCGGCAGAGCTACTGAGCCAAAGCCCTGGCCCCGCTACTATAATTTATTGACATATTTGCACCTAGTAAAGCTCATTACACTTATAATTACTCTTTCTATATTTCAGACTTTTGAAGACAGGGTGATGACTGCTATAGAGGTGATGAAAAATCCAATGAATGGTTATATAATAAACGAATAAATAAATAAATGAGTGATAAAGTGGGAGGGGTAGGGGAAAGGAAAGAAGGGAAAGGAATCAATATGACAAACGGAAAAAAAAACAGAAACAAAGTCTTTATAAATAAGGAGGGGTGGAGGGGTTGAAGGGAGGGCAGGGAAATGGGAAAAAAATAACAACCAAGATATATCATATAAAGGTGCAAATTCCTAATGATGAACTTCATTATACTATATACCTAAAATGTACCAATAAACTTAAAGAAAAAAATACAACAGTAACAACTTGATTGTCACTGATAGTCCTCAAAACACTACTTATTTCCTGCATCCCATCACGCTTGCTATTTTCTGAAGCTGTAGTGAAAGTCCTCTACGTGAGTCTTTAGTTGGCTGTCCCAAATCAATTCAAAACTTACTTTCCGCGGTAATTTGGAGTTGGGGGAAGCACCAGAAGCCACGAAACAGCAGATCTGGAGACTAAGGGGATGAGGACAAACTGTAATACTTTTATGACTCAGCAGCAGCATTCACCACACTCTAATCATATCACGCAAAAGCGAGAGGATTTCTAGAACTGCTTCAAGGTGCAGCTGGAAATGGGAAGGGAAGGGAAGATGTAACAGGGAAATGAAAGTGAGCAAGATGTGATATATGCCGATTCCCCAGTGTGAACGGAAGTACACATGGCAAATATATACCAATAAAAGGAATACAAAAATCATCAAAGGCATACGGTTTCCAAAGAGAAAGGAGGAACGTAGCAAGCATGATGAGATGAGTGTGTTTGAGGTACAGAGGAAAGGGTATTTTCGATGAGATGTCACTGCAGTGAGTTTTTACAGTAATAGTGTTTTAGTGAATCATAGTACACTTCTACCTCTCTTCAAATGTTTACCATTGTCTGCAATACCTAACATGGAGCGTATTGTAGGCCTGAAAATGATCAAGAGATTGTTGAACTGAGTTAGTTATTTCCATATTAGCAGGCCTACGGGGTCCTGAGATGAGAGGATCTACATCCTTTGGTTTCTGATGCTTTCAACTCTCACACAGATAGAAATGAAGGAATACTATGGTTACTAGTGAAGCCTGATTGTGAACAGTTGGTCTCCATTGCCACAAGTCTTAAAATTAAGCAGGTAATCAATAGGAAACAGTGACATCTGTTTATTAATTAGAGTAAGTTTGAGAACACTTAATATTTTGAACCTCATTTCATTTTTTGTAGAATTATGGAACCTATTAGAGCAATCTGCAAATATCCTTTCAGGTTTAGATTTTTTGATAATGCTTGTGATGCCTACCTGATTAAATCTGCTCTTATAATCTTCACGTCTTTACACAGCCCCAGAGATACGTAGTCTGAGACTAAGGAGAGCTCGCGTTAGTATCACGAATATGAGTTGAGGTATTCTGAGACCAACATCCAGAGAGTGAAATGGAAGAATTCTTCTTTTAGGAAAGAAGTATGGATACAAAGGCAATCCAAAGGCCAGTGAACCCTCCACTTCAAAGCACTAGCTACTCTGATCTATTTCATATTTTAAAGATAAAGTTAATTGAAAAAATTCACATTACCCTGAGAATTACTCTGTTGTCAGCATCTTAACCTCACTTCCAACTGGTTTTGGTTTCATTTCAGCTCATTATACTATTTCTAGTCTGTTTTCACTATGTTAATTTTTCAAATGTTAGAAAATGGATATCATAATTTCTATGATGTCTCCATTTGTGCCCTCGAGAATTTTAATTTTTCCAGCTAATTTTTTCACATGAACATTATTTTCAGTAATCTTATGGCATCATCCTGTGTATTTAAAATTGTGCTTTTATAACACATCTGAAAAATTTAAAATTAAATTATATTAAAAAATTTTAAGAAGAGATTTACAGAAAATTTATCTTTCAAGAAATTTTATTTTTCAATTTAGTCAATGTCTAAAAACACATTACACTTTTAAAAAATATTTTTTGGGGCCGGGGATTTAGCTCAACGGTTCCGCCGCCTGGCTTGCAAGCACAAGGACCCGAGTTCAATCCACGATACCAAAAAATAAATAAAATAAAATGTTTTTTGTTTCAATGTCTTTAAATTACCGCCACTGTTTTTCATATTTTAATGTGTATCAAAATCACTATAGATGAGATTAAAATGTGCAATATCAAAAAGACTGAGGTGAAGGTAAATATGCTATTTTCTGATACATTTGTGTGATGATAAGTTTCTGGTTATACAGTTTTTATTTTGAATAGCAAGTGTCTACGCAGACCAACAACAAAATTAAAAGAAAAACTTGGAGATTTCACTTGTCATGTGGAAAAGATGTATATATTCATTATCAAATCTGCACCAACTTCTATGAGAGGAGTAATGTCCAGGGTATTAGGGAATAACCCTTAAAGTAATAAAATCACTGACCCATGGTATATGATGACCAAAAAACGCTATTTATTGGCTCACTGGCTTTCTTACAAACACTGTTCTCATAAAACCTTAACCTAAAGTAACAAGACAAAAAGAGAAAGAAAACTGTCTGTGTGACTCTACTGTTTCTCCCACAAATGTGTCTCCATCTGCAACACATTTACTGTTTCATAACAGTACCCTTTTGTGTAGGCGCAACATTCAGTTTTTAATACTTTTAATTTTTCCTTACCAACATTTTAAAAAGTCATATTAGGGAAAGGTTAGACTTTGTAGGTCCAGAAATTGTACATACAAATTTTTTTGTTTTTTGTACTGGAGATCGAACCCAGGACCTTGTGCTTATAAAGCAGGTGCAGATCCACTGAGTTAAATCCCTGGCCCCAAATTTTAATGATTGATTCTTACAAGTTCCTAACTTATTATGCCTACAAAATTAGAGGCTAATCTTACTATTTTCTTTATTTTCTTTACATGTAATATCTCATTTATTGCTCACAACCCAAGTTTGCAAATTAGTAACATAAGACTGATAAAATTGGAAGGTTAATCTACTAACATGCAGAAATAAATGGCATGCCCTGATGGTATGCTTTCCTTCACTGTGGTGTGCTATCTACAATACGCCTTAAAAATCAGCTATACCAAAAATCATTACTTAAGTATTTTTGAAGTAAGTAACTGTTAATATTCTCAAAAACTTCAAGTCAAAATCTGTGCCATTTTATTCGGTGCAGAGTTATCAATAAATAATATACACATGTTTTATCATTAATTTTATTGTACATTTTAGGTAACAGTATATTAACATTCATTATTGAGAGTTTGCATCTTTATAGAATATGTCTTTGTCCTTACATTTTACCCATTTCTTGTCCTTCATTCAGCCCCTCCACCCCTCCCTATTTACAAAAACTTTGTTCCCATTATTTACTTTCTCATATTTATTCTTTTCCCTTCTTTCCTTTTCCCTACTCCTTCGACTTCTCCTAACCCTTTGGACCTTTTCTTTCTTTTTCTCATTATCTATTATACATTCTGTTCTTTATTTATACTTTCAGTTTCTCACACCAGAGAAACTATTTGGTATTTACACCTATGGATCCTATTTATTTCATCTGAGAGTATGGCCTTGATATGCATCCATTTAGGTATAAATGTCTCTAGTGTCTAAATCTTTATGGCTGAGTAGTACTCCATTTCATAAATTTTTATTTCTTTATCCAGTCTCTAGTTGAAGGGCAATTGGGCTTTTTCCAAGTCTAAGCTATTACAAAGTGTGCTGCTGTGAAGAAGAGTGCACATATACAGTTCACTGTGGTATGATTCTTTAATTGTTTTGGGAAGGTACCTAGCAGGGAAATAGCTGAGTCAAATGGGACTATGAGATATCAATCTAGCAGCTGCTACATGAAGCAAAGAAAGACTGTTCAGAGTGAATGAGGAAACAGGATAGAGTGCAAATGACATAAAACAAAACAAAACAAAACAAACTTTACACAGAAGTAATGGCAGAAAACTTCCCAAATGGGAAAGAATTTGACATACTGATAAGTGAGAAATACAGGACTCCAACTAGCCATGAGAAAATAAAACCAAAAACAAAAAAACTACATGTAGGTATATAATAGTTAAGATTCCAGAAATCCAACAGAAGAATTTCACAAGATGTTAGAGAAAAGAAACAAATCACATACAAAGAAAGCCCATCAGAATCACAGCACACTTCTCAACACAAACCCTTGAGTCAAAAAGAGCCTGGAGTGAAATATTTGAAGCCCTAAAGAAAACAAACTCCAACCCAGATTGATGTACCCTGAAAAACTCTCTTTCAGAATTGATGGAGAAACAAGATACTTTCATGACAAAGAGAACACGAGGAACTTCATGAATATGAAACCAGCACTCCAAAAATTTTAAATGATATCCTAGGAAAAGACAATGAGGATCTTAACCCCAGGAAGCTCAATAGCATGAATCCTTCGGCAAGACGAGAAATTAAATGCAAAGGGGGAGAATCCAACAAAAAGAAAAAGTCATGACAAGGATAACCATCAATGTTAATGATCTCAATTTCACAATCTAAAGAAGTAGACTGGCAGAATGGGTCAAGAAGCAAGATCCAACAATATGCTGCATAGAAGAAATATACTTAATTAAAAAAGAAACTCATAGATTGAAAGTGAAAGGGTGGAAAACAATACTCCATGACACAAGAACCTGAAAAAAAGCAGGAGTAGCTATCCTTTTTGCATATTAAATGGATTGCAAACCAACACTAATTAAGAGAGACAAGGAGCTACATCCTTGTAAAGGAAACAATCTAAGAGGAAGAGATGACAGTCATAAATAGTTATGCACCAAATACTAGTGCACTCTACTATATAAAACAAATACTAATGGACATGGAAAATCAAATAATACTAATACAATGGTAGTGGGGGACCTCAATACCCCACTGTCACAAATAGATCAACTAGACAAAAAACAAAACACAACAAAACAGCAAAAAATGCGATACTAGAACTCAATCAAACTCTTGAACAAATGGTCTTAACAGAAGTTTACAGTGTTCCATCACACAAATCAGAATCTTACTATTTTCTGAGAAAATTAAATATGCTCTATATGCTGTGGTTTAGACATTAAAAAGTCCCCTAGAGGCCTCATGTGATCGGATCACTGAAGGGCGCTATCCTCATCAGTGGATCCACTTCCTGATGAGGTCCACAGTCATATGTGTTGTCAGAGATGAGGCTGTGGAGGAAGAAAGGACCTCGTGTGGGACTTAAAAAAGTGTATTCTCCTTCTCTGGCTTCGTGCTTGTCTTTCTGCTTGCTGAATGTCATGGGTTGATTGCTCTGCCGTCCTATTTCTTCCTTAGCACCTACTGACCAGAGAATGAAATGAGCCAAATAAAACTCTTCTTGAAGTTACAGATTTGGGGCATTGCATCTCCATGGGGGCAAAGTGGTAGAGACAGATATTGGTACCAAGAACAGGGCTGTTGCTGTGAATATACTTGATCACATGGTTCAGAAACCTTATGAAATTGTTTGCAGGAAGGGTATAGAAAGGCTTTGAGGTGAAGGCTTGTAGCAAGCTAAGCTTGATGTATGAGTATGATCAAAGCTCAGAACACCAAAATGCTGATAAAAATAGATACATTAAAGGCTAGACTTGGGAGGTTGGGAATGAGGATTCCATTGGTAGTTGGGCTATTGGCATCTGTGTTACGCTTAGGCAGAAAGTTTGTGTACCTATTGGCCTTGTCTGGAGATTTTGTGTGAGACTGAGATTAAGGACAGAAGACAATTAACCTGGTGGGAGAAAGTCCAGAACTGTCTGGTTGTGGCCTTGTTGCTGGTATGTCTTTAGTCTGATGTACAGTGATAATCACCAGTACTGGAGCCAAAAGGTGTAAAATGTTTGCAGTTCCAACAGAAAGAAAACACATGAGAGTTAGGGCCACAGAGAGCATGGCTGCTGAAATGATTGGCATTAGAAAGAATCCAAGTACTTTGTGTCATGACAATGAGAACGCTGGTTTAAAGGCATCTCAGGAATCACAAAACACTACCTCTGCAGGTGCAAAAGTATAAAACTATAAAGTCTTCATTTGAAAAGAGAGCTCCTGGTTTCCTGCTGGGGAAGGGTCAGCTAGAGCATCTTTCTCCTGGGATTCATTTCACCATGTTCAGCTGTCTAGGCACTCAGAGGTCTCTGCAGTCATGACTCAGGAAAACCTGATGACTGCTTGGGCTTGTGACTGAGCTTAGCACCCATGTGGTGCTGGGTTCTCAGGATTGTGGAATATGGGCGTTGAGTAAGGGAGGCTTCACCCAGATTTGGAAGAAAGCCCTGGGAGGCTGGGCAGTGTGGCCCTCATAGGGCAGTATAGAAAGCTATGAGAGTGAAGCTAAAAGTCCATTGGAAACCCCAGGAATTTGGAGATGCTAGGAACACTGAACATCTGCTGAGGAAAGCCACAGGACTTGCTTGAGCAGAGCAGCTCTAAAGGAGAAGTCGTGACAACTGCAAGCTGCCATGCCCTAGAGTGGGCCACCCAAGCCCTGTGGAACACACACCTTGCCCCTGATGAGTAAAACGCTCCAATGAGCCAATCCCCCGCCTAGCACGCAAGGCTTTGGAGGGATATGTTTTGTGTCAACCGTAACATTTCACCTTGATACGGAGCCACATAATTCATTGTTCATCCTTCTGGCTTTCAATTTTGTTTTAGTCTCATTTCTTTCTAGTCCCCTGTTCTTCCGTTTGAATGAAATGCTTACCCTGTGCTACTGTATGTTGAAAGTAGTTAACTCATTTTTAAAAAATTGTTTACATGGCCTCATAGATAACATTTTGCCAGTTGAAACTGAAACTTGGAAACTTTTCAGCAGCACTGGAACTGCTAAGACTTTTTGTAGTTGTTCAGAGGCGGACTAAATGCATTTTACAGAGAGATGGACAAAAGCCTTTTCGGAGCAGGTGCAAAATGTGGTTGAGATAAAATGTATTCATCAAAAGCTTCACGTGTTTAGAAGGTGATCAGCTCACTGTGATGCTCTGGTGATCGATCAGTGGACACCTGCACAGATGAGTGCAGTAGGGAAAAGGATTGTTAAAAGGCAGGGCCAGGGTGGAGGTGGGTCACTGCATGTGTGACCTGAAAAGCAGAATTCTCTCGCCCCGGTGCCTCCCTTCTTTCTCTGGCTGAGACAGGTGGAGACTCTGTTCTGCTGCCGGGCCCCTCTGCCTTGCTGTTTCTGCCTTGGAGCCTACTGCCATGTACGAAACTATGGGCCAAAATGTACCTTTCCTGCCCTTTAGGTTGCAGGTTTGGGGTATTTTGTCTCAGTCACGGGAAAGTGATGAAGACAGTACAGGTTCACGAGTCAATAATAGAATTTCAGTTGAAATTATAATGTCCAACTGATAGCTCACATTCAGTTGAACTAATATGTGGTTGATAGCTTATTTGTTTGATGACTGTAATCTAATAATCATTAGATTCTATTTAGCAAGCTCTTAACTATATAGTAAAAATATGAATATTACAAAATATTCTCAGAAGCTAAAATATGTTGTTTTCAAGATTAAAATATCTTTACACTTATAAACAAAGGAGAATATTAATTATGAATGGGATGGTAAGTATAAATGAGATAAAACATCAAAAAGGAATGAAATTTATTTGATCCAAAGAAAGCAATAATGTGGAAGAAAATAAAAACATTAAATAGGTAGAACAAATAATGAATAAGGTAGCACATATTAACTCTCGTATGGAGGTAATTAATTATATACAGCCTATAAATATCAAGAGAAGAAAAATCATATGGTACAAACAAAATTTGCAACCACATTATGTTCATAAAAATGCTTGTATTCAACTTTTAAAAATTGAGTATAATGATGAAACACAAACACACACATATAGAGAAAGCAAAATACACAGACAAAAAATTTGTTAATACAAATAAAAATAAAATCACTATGTATTGACAAATAGCAGACAACGCACATCATGATGCAAGAGGCGTCATGTTATGAAGGGGATAAAGCTTAATGATGAAAGGTTACATCTCCCACAAGGTATACCAGTTGTAAAAATGCACGCATCCAATAACAAAAAACACAAATATATAAATCACAATTAATGGAAAAATAGAAAAATTCATATTGTTGACAGAACAAAGATCAAGAACTGAGGAAAGGCTGAAATGTGTTCCCTTTTTGAGCTAAGTTCACGTGTTGCCTTTTGATAATTGCTGGCAGAAGATACCAGGCTTCTGAGTAACAAAGAATAGATTATCATCTCAGCAATACTGGAGTTTCAGCACTTTCCTGTGTCAGTTTTCTGAACTCTAGTTTCAGCACTTTCTTGCAGCGTTTCTTACAGGCTGATGAGATGAAGTCTAGTGAATATCTGAACATGCAATCGATTTTATTTTATTTACAGCAGCTCTGACCTCAGGAAACCTTAACTTTTTTATAATAGGCAATAACTATACATTCCTTTTTCTCTGGCTGAATACTAGCTATTTTCCAAAGTTCTTTACAGTGAAAATCTTCCTTGAAAATAGAGTTCAGAATGAAGGCAGTCAATACCATTTTGAGAAAACATGAAGAAATCTAAAGGACTGATAGGAAATTATCTTTGGTTATTACCCACTCCTTATTTCTTGGCTTCTAGAAAATTTTCCTTTGAGTATACTGCATAGTCAACTAGTCAAATTAATCTTCCTGACAGACACTGGCATCAAATCTGTTTAATTTTTGCCATGTAGAATTTAATTAAGCACAAACAACAGGACTCCAAGCAGAAGGATGATGTCAACCTGCAGAATTGATACCAACTATACCCTTTAGAGACCCAAACTTAGCCAAATGAACAAAGTTACAAACATCATGACCTTGGAAAATAAGGTACTATCGTCCTTCAGTGGCATGTGTGAATGACAAAATGAGGAAGGCTTGTAGTAAGATAGAATCAGTACCATTTGTTTGAAATTAATCTCTGTCTCTATCTATCTTATTTCTAGTTTTCAGGGTAACTCAGTGTTGTGGTTTTTATACAGACGTTCCCATAGAGCTTCATGTGCTCCTAGTCTGGGCTTTGGGGAAGTGACAGGACTATGGGATCATGATTCTCATCAGTAGAGTAACCTCTGCCATATCCCTCTGCCATTCCACCCTGTCCTGGAGTCAGCTGACTATACACTGAAACTTCTACGCACCGTAATTCTAAATAAACCTCTCCCCTTTTAACTGGTGGGTGCTGAGTATGTTTGTTCCCAGCAAGAAGAAGGTGATTAAAATAGATTTTGGTACCAGAAAAGTTGGGTCAGTGTTATGACTATTGACCTTTTGGCTGAGAAGCCTATGGAAATAATTTTTCTGGGGTAGTCTGGGAAGCTTTGGAGATGCCAGCTGAAGAACCAACCCTAAAATTCTGTAAGCCATGCTTGATGGGAGATTGTGGTCAGAGCTCAGAGGATCAGAACACTGGTAAAACTGCATACAGTAAAGTCCAGGCTCAGGGGGCTTCAGTTGGGAACAAAAACTATATTGACGGTTGCACTCTAGCTTATGTGCCTCAGTTTGCCCATCCTGAGACCTTCCTAGAGACTGAGATTAAGAGCAGCAGACTAAATAATCTGGCAGAAGACATTACACGATAGTCTGATGTTGAGGTGGCGGCTTTTAGTCTGCTCGACCTAGACAAGTAAAAGCAAAAACAAAAGACACAGATGAATGATTTTAAAAGGTTTGAGTTACACCAGAAAGGAAATTCCTGAAAAGTTGGGGTCTACAGAGATATAGTAGAGAAGAGCTTGTTTGCTAAAACTATTATCATTAAAATGAAGCCCAGAACTTTATAATCAGATAATAAAAAGAATGCTTTAAGGGTATGTGAGAAACCAGTAAGACCCCACCCTTTGGGCTCTGCCCAAATCGAAATACTTTGCTTTGACCACAGAGCCCCAGGGCATCATGCTCCAGAATGACAGCTATATGGCAAATTTTTTCATAAGGATTCAGTTCATAATGCTCATTGGTCCAGGAACTCAGAGACCTCTCCAGCCTCAACTGAAGGAACTCTGGCTACTGCTTCACCTGGCAGCAGACCTGGGGATCATCCACATAGTGCTGGTTTTAGGTGTGTGCAAAAAGTGGGGTGAGATTTCAGAAGAAGGTCTGGGAGGCCAGGCAGTGTGTCCCTGAGAGAGCAGTGTGTAAAGCTGTGATGGTGAAGCTGAAAGTACAGTAGAGACCCCAGAATGTTGGAAAAGCTCTCTGAGGAAAGCCACAAGGAGCGAGCAAAGGTCATCCTGCTGAGAAGCCTTAAAGATAACAACCAGCACTGGCAATGTTAGAGGAATGGGGGTGTCCGAGCCCTGTTGAGTTCACATCTTGCCTCAGCTTGTCCTGGGTGCTGAGCATGGAACTATGGGCTCTCGGTCTTGCTCTGGTCTCATTTCTTCCAATCCTATGGCAATATCTTGGCTCACCAGCGCTTCTCTTTAGAAACAGTTTGGTTCACAAACAGAATCATTTGGCCAAATTTTGCTTCTGTTCAGGAAAAGGCCGCCATCTTCTGAATTATGTAATGAATTAAGTTCATGAACTGAGGTACCGCTGGGTCTCTCCCTTTTGTAACGGGAACATTTACCCTGTGCCTTTATATCTCACCAGTATTTACATTTATTTTCAATTTTATAGGAGCTCCCAGCTAGGAGTTGGCCTTAAATCTCAGAGATTTTCAGGATTGATGAAACTGTTAGGAATTGGGTAGCTCTTACAGATGAACTAAGTATGCATTTTGTATACAGAGATGTGCATGAGTCTTGGGGGCCAGGGCAAAAATATTAGGGTTTATATCTAGACATTCCTCCAAAGCCTCATGCACTCACAAATGGAGATTTGGGGGGAATTCCTGGATCTCAGGTGTGTGAAACTCATCACTGGTTTAGTGTACTGATGACTTTACGGACGGGTACGATGTTGAGAGGTGAAGCCTGTGGGCAGAAACAGGTCCCTGGAGGTGTGGCCTGGAAAGATGTCTGTCCTTCCTCCTCTCTCGACCCCTTTCTACTTCCTGATCACCACGCCATGAGCTGCTTCTCTTCTGTGATGCCCCACTGCCCTGTCACCCTGCCTTGGAGCCAGCAGATTTCAGACTAAAACCTCCACAAACCATGAGCCAAAATAAACCTGTGCTAATTAACTGGTGAGTGTCAGGTATTTTGTACTAGCAGTGAGAAAGTTAATTTAAACACTCAATCTTTTCAAGTCTGTATTTCCTCATCTGGATATTGTGGATAATAATATATCCTCAAGGATTGTTAGAGAGACAAATTAGATATTAGATCGGTGAAAACATATTCTAAATATATTAGCCTACATCATTTTGATTTTACTCCACGTATTTTCTCTTTCCTTTGTCTAGGTAGTTTGTATCCTCTTAAATTCTTCTATGAAGCATGACTATTAGCAAAGCAGAATCTATTCTGAAAGGCAGGGACTTTTCTGATCTTAAATAATACATCAAGAAGAATGAGTTTGAAGAATATTCTAGAGAAAATGTGAAATTGAGGAAATAATTGTAACCTTTTTCCATATCAATAACAATAATAGCTGAAGAAATTATGTTCTGTTCATACTTGAAACTGTGGGAAAAGGTTCGTACTCGGGAAATATTTAAGGCACCTTACAGTGGAACTCTGAAGAGATAGGTGACCATAAATGAAGTTATACCTTTGTTGACTTATTTCATCAGAGATATCTTTTAATAGAATCGGGGCCGGGGATTTAGCTCAGTGGTTCTGCTGCCTGCCTCGCAAGCGCAAGGACACGAGTTTGATCCCTTATACCAAAAAAAAAAAAAAAAAAAAAAAAAAAAGACAATAAATAAATAAATAAAAATAGAATTGTAGAATCTTGAATATTAACAAAGCATTCACTATATTGTATACTAGGTTATATAACTTCTATATCGTAATCCTGATAAATTCCTTGAACGCTATTTCTAAGTGCTAGATATTTGAATGTCCGAGTATTTCCTGAAAAAAGAAGGTCATCAATACAAAAGGAGAAGTTGAAAAACAGAAGCAGGACAATACAGCTTTTTAAGAAAAGCAACCTTTAAAATCGCTCAATACAAAGTTACACCCAAGGCATTGAGTGTTAGAAATCTAAAAGAATAGATGTCACATCAAAAAGAAATACACAATTCAAGTGGGAGGATTCCACCCTGTCCTCTGACACACATCAGTGACTTTTGCAGAAAAGCCATCCATGCTGGCACCTGGGAAGAGCTTGTTCTGATAGTTATGATGTGAGCTGAATGCTAGATATTGGTGAGCAAGTAAATGTTTGTGAGAAAAAAACCCCAGAATGTACAGACATATCTGACAGGTAAAGTTCACATTTTCCTAAAATATTAATAGCGTTGTGATTTCAAAATACAGTAGTTTCATTTTTCCTCGAAGTGACTACATGATGGGGAACTGTGTTTTCACCTTATTTTAGTCTAATACATCAGGAGTACACTATCACTGAGACTTGGCTGGTATCCTGCAGTCCCTACCTAGGAGGAAAAGTGCTGTGGCAGCCTCCAGATGGGCCAAATTCAGCAATCTGCAAGTCACTTTCCATGCTCATGCCATGGGCAAAACGGACGAGAAGGGTCCCACTAAACTGCGCTCCGCTTCCATGGTGTCCTGAGCAATACCTCTACGGTGAGAATTCAGTAGCTGGGTATCAGAAAGGAATCTGAGATTGGGCTATTTTAAGGGTTATTATTTCAATTTTGGTACAGACAGGTAACAAGGGAATGCAGTTCATGCGTCTGCATACATGAAATGTTGAAGCATGAAATATTTAAATGCATATGATTTCACTATTTTCAGATGTGAAATTCTATTATAACTTTGGTGAATTTTTTTACTTAGTTGATAAATTTGGAGAACACGGGGCATAGACTGTACCTAAAGTATAAGGAAACTTCTCAAGGTTCACAGTAATATGTGTTTCTAAGTAGTTTTAATCAAGGTTTAAGGAGAGATATATGAAAAGGTTTCTTGTATACTATAAAATTATTCTAAAAATCTCTTTGTTTTTTTTCTTTTTTGGTTTAGTTTTTTGAGACAGGGTCTCACTATGTAGTTGAGATTGATCTGGAATTCACTATGCAGCCCAGGCTGGTCTTGAACTCACAGAGATCCTCCTGCCTCAGCCTCCTGAGTGCTAGGATTACAGGCATGTGCCATCACACCCAGCTCAAAATCTCTTCGAGTTTTTTGACACTTACTTTAAAAACTCTGATACTCCACTAAATAAACAAAAGAAACACTGGCTATACCCAATAGGTCTGTGTGAATTTGAAAAAAGTTGATTTTGACTTGTATCCTTCAATTTTAGTTCGTTTTCGATTATTGTATCATACTTCTTTATCTCCATAAACTCATGAAATAGTATGCACTACGTTTCATCTGCAGCTGAACAAACATACAAATGAAAGCTGTATATGGTGTAAAAACTTCTCACAACCTCCTTTGTAGAATGACATCTTCATTGAGATATAACAAAATTTTCATATTTTTGAAGTTCTTAATTCAATGATTTTAAGAATATTTACATGAGCACATTCTATACACTGAATACTTTGTCATCTTTTTGTCAGTTTTTCAAGATATATTCATAGTGCAACAAGTTTCGGTTCATCATTCTTTTTAATTCTCAGATAAGTTTCTATTGCAGAAATACACCAATTTTTTTTTAAAATCCTGTCATCTGTTTATGAATATTTAGGTCATTTCTGCATTAGACTAATGATATATTATGCTAAAATAAAGCATTATGTTCAATTTTTAAATTTGGTTTCTGTTTTCAATTCTTTCTCATATGTATATATTACTCAAATTCCTGGATCATATGGTGAATCTATATTCAACAGTTTGTGTTTATTTGCGTGTGTTTGCACACACGTGTGTGTGGGTATGTATGTAACTTTTTGAGCAACTGTTAAGCTGCAGTGTTTTAAGGCCCATAGTGTCTAATCTTTCCATGTCCAAATCACGATTGTTTATCTTTTTTTAACTACATAATAAACATAAAACTATCTTAGTATAATTATGATTTTCATTTCTTCATTGACATTAGATTTTTTTTATGTGCTTATTGGCTATTTTAATATCTTCTTTGTAGAACAGCTATTGAAAACTTTCCACTTTAAAATTAGTTCATTTGTTGATTTTTTTGTTGTTGCCTTTTTTGAGACAGGGTCTCACTATGTACTTGACACTGACCTGGAACTCGCTATGTAGCCCAGGCTGGTCTCGAACTCACAGGGATCCTCCTGCCTCAACCTCCCGAGTGCTGGGATTAACAGGCATGCGCCACCATGCCCGGCTGTTTGTTGATTTTTGAGTAGTACAAATTTTTGTATAAGCTACATAAAAGTCTCTTTTAAGAGATAATGAATGGAGAATATCTGTTCTTACACTGTGGGTTCTTTCCACATTTGTGATACTCTTTAAAGGACAAATGTTTTTAATCTAGATTTCAGTATTTGGTACTCTTTTAATATAGCTAAATTTGTAGCTTTAATTTTACATTTAAGACTATAAACTGTTTAGCGTTGTTTTATATATTGTATAAGATAAAGATCTAGATTTGTTTGGGTGTTAGGACATTAATTTGGCCCACAATTACTACTGAGAAATTGAGATTTTCCTCTGTTGAATTATCTGTTCACCCCATTAAAAATCAAAACTATAAACACAAGGATTTATCTTCAGACTGTCTTATTTTTTTCTGTTGTTGGATAGAGTGTTCTATATATTTCTAGCATATCTAACTAGTTACTAGTGCTATGTAAGACTAATATTTCCTCGTTCATATTTTGTGAAGTATTTGTTTTTGTTATTCAGAATGGAATTTTTAATTTGCCACTGATTTTTGCTGAATCGCTCATTTTCCCGTCTGTCACTTTTTGCTTCCTTCATGCCTCTCTGCTAAACTGCACAGATCTTACAATCATGGTGCCTTCCTGATAGATGTAACTTTTTATCATTATAAAATGTTATTCTTTGTCCTAAAATCAATTTCATTTAATATCACTATAGGCCACTAGCTCTGTTTTTGTTACTATTGACCTAGTATATAGTTTTCTTTTTACCTATTTGTATGCAAATCTAAACAGTGTCTTTTGTAGACAGAATTTAGGTGAATCATTTTTTAAAAACTTCCTGGCTATTTGAGCTTTTTGATTGAACTGCTGGGGTGCTTATTCTAAGTTTAAAGTAAATATTGGTTATTAGCATTTTTCTGCTGTTGTATATTCTTTATGTACTGCACCATTTTATTCCACTAGCCTTTCATTACTACTTTCTCTGTGTTTCTGCATGTGAATGTCATTTCTCTGTTGTTTGTTTTACACTATATTTGGAGTTGTTTTCTTATTGCTTGTCCTATAGACTAACATCAACATATTACGGTAAAATAACCTAGCTATAATTAATACCAGCTTATTTTCAGTAATGTTTCAGTGTAGTGCAAGTCTCTCTACTCCATTTTTGTTATTTTTATTATAATACAAGTTGAATCTTCATAAATTATAAGCCTATCAATATGCTTTTTAAAATTGTTGCTTTATGCAATTATTTTTAAAATCAGGAGATGAAAGATGAGTTCTTATGAACTGGTGTTCTTCAGGAAAAGAGTTGGATACAGTGGTTAAGAATAAAGACAAATCACAGCTTATCCATCCCATATGTACCATCTTACAAAGATAAGAAATATAAATTAGATGAAAATTAATAGTTTTATGTCATAAATAAAATAAATTCACATCTATATATGTAAATCAATTTAAAAGTGGGCTCAAGTTTCCTCACTTGAATTGTAACTCTAGAGTGTGGCTTAAACCTTTCACTGCACTGAATTAAATTGAATTCTTAAGTTGAAAACAGTCATTAAAAGGTATGGGAGGGGGTGGGGATTTGGCTCAGTGGTGCCGCCGCCTGCGTCAGAAGCGCAAAGGCCGGAGTCCCATCCCCGATACCCACCGCCCCCTCAAAAGATACCGAGCTTGCTGTTTGTAGCTTTCATTTATTCTTTTTTTAAAAGTAAGAGTGGAAAATAATTATACAGTTAGTATCACCTGTCTAATGAGAGGAAAACGTTCTTATATATAGCCTATTAAAGTAAAAGCAATTCCTAAATTGGTATCTATTTCATAATTCCTATCTTTTAACAATAAGTTAAATGATCTGTTAGCTAAAGATAGTGGCCTTTCTGTATGTATGTGTGCATGTATGTGTCTACATATGCATATATTGGGGGGTATTTTTGTTGTTGTTTTGAAACAAAGTCTCTGTATTCCCAGCTGGCCTTAGACTCACAGTCATCCTACCTCAGCTTTTCAAGTGCCAGCATAGTACATGTACTATACAGCACAACCAGCTTTAAATATTAATTTAAATAAATTAAACTGCTATCCAAAAGTATTTCCCATATGGAAATAGCTAAGTTATTTTAGCAACATTAATTTAGGTAAACTAATAAAACATCAATTTTAATCCCTGTGCCAAATACCTATCAGGAAATTAAGAGGTAAAGATGATTTAGCTTTCATAGGTTCATTTCCCCATGACTTAATCATTGCTCTAATTTGACAGCTTTCATGTCTTTATATCAAAATTTAAAAACTAAAATTGATATGTTCTCCTCAAAATGCTACTTGAGTTCTAAGGCATTCACATAAAATGATTCAGGCACTGTGTGGTCAAATGTTCCTTCAGAAAAATGTGATGTATAATCCATTTTCATTATGTTAAACTCAAATCGTACAGTCAGAATCTTCTCAGGTACCGTAAATTGTAATTAATTCTTGTTATCATCTTCCACACAAATGCTATTATTCTTTCAACCCAAAGGTTTTTTAATATTTAAGCAGCTTTCCAAAGAATAAGTCCAGTTTCTTAGCAGTAGTCCTTCTAATTTCTACAAATTCCCTATCTACAGTGATATTTCTTTTTTTTGACTCTCTCCACTTGTCAAAATCAATAATCTTCAATTTCCTCCAATGGATTTAATAACCATAAACTATAAACTAATGTCTGGAGCATTGATTTTCAGGGCAAATGTCATATCAAGAGAATAGTGCTGTTACCAAATAACAAAAGATGGTTCACATGGCACTAACAATTTTTACTCTCCATAGTTTTTATCAAGTGCATGAGAATTTTACTTTCTGTAGAAAATCATTTTGAAAATATGAAATGTGTTCTTTTTAATACTTTCTAGTTGACTGAAATTTTAACCTTTATCATTCTTCATTGTCTTTATTTCGAAAACCTTCAATCACTGTAACCATATATTTTAAATTATATTTCAATATGCTTCATTTCACAACTAATGGAAATTCACAGTGAAGGAAGAAAAGGTCATGTGTGTGTGTGTGTGTGTGTGTGTGTGTGTGTGTGTGTGTGTAGGGATTGAAACTGGGTCAAATTTAACCCTTTTAAAATAATTTTATTTTTAGGTAGGGTATTGCTAAATTACCTAATTGTCCAGGCCCTCTCTGACTTGGGATCCTTCTACCTCAGCTTCCTAGAGTGCCAGGATTACAGGCTTGTACCACCAAAACCAGCCAAACAGCTATGCTTTAATCTCTCCAAGTTTTTCCACTCTCCAAGAATTTCTCAGTTCTGAGTGGTCCAATTGCATCGATCACATCAAACTCAAAATTTAGGAAAATCCTTGACAGCAAATCACTGCATTTAAAGGTACATCTGTTAAAAATCTTAAGCCATTTCCTTACAACCATAAACATCGAATACAGCTACAATGGAGACATAATAGTTTATTGAGGGACAAGGTAAAGCAAACCATGAGTGTATCAGCACCAGAATTTGACACCAAGAAACGATGACGGCCCCATAGTAAAGAATAAATGCGGACTGGTAAACAGACTAGAGAAGACTTCCTTTAAGAAGGAGAGCACAGGAAACAAATGTTCTGCTTGGAGACAAAAGCACAAGATTTTGGCCAGGACTCCTGTGCACACACAAAAAAATCAGGAACTCCATGCTCATAAAGATAACACAGATGCATAAAAGGGATATAAAGCTAACAGAAAAGTGCAAAATGTAAGTCCAGCTATGACTTAAACCAACGTGTAGGTCTAAGATATCATGCCAGATTTCTGAAAGCAGGCCTCAGATTGTACCTGCACTGGAACAATAAATGGTACAGATAAGCAGTAGTTCGGGTGCCATGAGCGTTCAGACAGACATGGGGATAAGTCAGTTAAACAACAACAACAACAACGAACCAACAAACACTAATTTTTAAACATATAAATCTTATCAATTCTATGTCAGACTTTTCTTTCTGAAATATTTCTCCTCTGCATTTAGCTGCTGAGGCCTAAAACTTAGGATCTTGCTATGCTAGTTTATAGGCCACCTTGGTTTCATTCTCTGACGTAGTCACTTAATTCTCTTCCTGATCTAATTCTCTAGCTCTGCAATTCCTTTCCTATGCTTCACACAACCTACTCTTCCACAGCCAGCACCGTGCCTCCCCTATGCTCTATCTAGGTAGACCGGCAAAAGTCCAAATTGGCATCGCTGCTGAGATTACAATGAATGTCCTTACATGTTCTTACGATGCACACTTTGCTTGATGTGATGCGGAACAGTTGCCGATATGTCCGCAAAGCAATATCCCAATTCTTTTCTGCTGATTTTCCTTACCCTGTAGCTATCCATTATGATGAAACCTTGAAAATTTACTGGTATTAACAATCAACTAAAACGCACTAACTCCTCCTCCAATCTGCGGCAGCAAACTTTCCTAGTTCATCTTTTAAAAAAAAGTTTGGCAATACATTAATCTGCCTCCCATTTTTTATTATTTAATTAATGTTAGAGAAATTAAGAGCAAGATATTTTGTCGTTTACTTAAGTTTTATTCATATTTGTACGACAAAATCTAGGAACATGTTCAACTTTTACATGACCATGAAACTTGTAGGAGCAGGTCCTTTAATACATATAAGCATTAGAATTGCAACCTTTGTTTTGTCTTGCCGTTTTTCTGATAAAGTGCATGTCTTAGCATTTTCTACTTGTCCTATGAACTTTTCAACCATTCATGGATTTTCAATGAGCTTCTCTTTGAACACATTACTCAGTACTAATATATACATATTACTATATACTTATGTCATATATATCTGAATTATAATTGTTAAGAAGTTATATTTTCTCTTACATTTTAACTTAAAATTGAGGAAACTCACTAAATCTAATCAGTGTTTTCATCTCTTTCTGAGAAGAAAGTCAAATAACTAAAAACTCTTAGCATCCTATCTTTCAACTCATGGAGTTCTTCACATCTGCTGATTACATTTTATGTATAGGAAATATGTCATAATCCTTTCTAATTTAATCCGTTAAGAAAAATAATGAATCCAGTGCACAGAAAATCAAGGAATGATGTGAAAATTCTTGTAATACATGCCCTGAAAATATTCGCAGTGGAGAGTTGGTTTCAGCACTTCATAATTCATTACAAATTTTAAAGGGCTCCATGAAAATGGCTGATAATGGTCAAGCACAGCATCTAAATTCAAATCATTTGTAAAGACTGTCACTGGAACCTTCTATTCACAGGAGACTAATGATCCATTTCTTTCAACAAAATGCCCCATTAACATAAAAATGAATTTGACCATGGAAAAGGCTATTAAATTCTTGCAAGAGTTTAAAACATGGATTTTGATCTCTCCTTATATTATTAAATAATACAGCCTATAATTTCCCTAAAAGAGCAATGTATAATTGAAGTTCCATATGCCTAAAATGAAGAAAATTTTCTCATTTATAAAAAAACATGAAAATTAAGACAATAAAAATGGGATAGAAATCCTGAGGATTTTACTTTGTCCCACATCTTTAGGTTTCTTCTGGATCAAAAATTCAGGTTATATATTTGGTTTCCAGCAACACACAGCACTGAAGTCGTGATGTACTCCCATTGGCATTTTTTTTCATTTATTCATTGAAGTATGGATTTAGTACCAACTATTGCATGACAATTGAATAAAAATGTTACATATTTGGAAGAGAAGGCTAGATTCTAGAAGGCAAGTGGAAGAACAGGAGCTGATGTTAGAAATGAAAGAAAATGTTACATTTTCTCAGATTATGGATAGTCATGCACTCAGTTGGGAGTAACATGAAGACTTATCATGCAAAAGACATGATTCCCTTCTTAATGTTTCAAGTAAGAAGCAACAGCATTGGTCTACACAACTTAGAAAATGTGGATACTTAACTCCATAGCATATTGGAAAGAGAAAATAACTAGAGATGGACACTAGGTCTTGGATCTCAGCTTTGTTAATTTTATACAGCAAGACTTCATCACTTGATATCTGATACTCCCTATTTTTATTCTTTGGTTATTTTATGGTTATAGAATGGAGACTGTTTATTACACTGGAAATTAAAAAGAACACATATAATATTTCTGTGACCATGCTTTCACAATAATGAAGATGTAAAATATAAACATTTTTATAGAAAACAACTATGAAGATGACATACTTTTTGTTTCGAATTTCAGTGTCTTTGATGTAGGGTGAATTGAAAATGTTAAGGCTAAATGAGTAGTAGTACCTGATTAGTAATTACTCTTACTGTGTGTTAGCCTTCAAATCATTTTTATTTGAAGTGGAAATTTAAAAAAAATACAGTTACTATATATGGAATCAAAATGAGAAGACATTCCATTCCCTCAGAAATTAGTGCAAATAGGTTGTATTGATAAAAATACATGTATTTGTATTTTGGAAGAAGTTGTCCTAATATTTGCCTCCGTTACAGCAACATCTAAAATGTCTCATAAAAGTCTCAAGTTTGGAGGTTGGGCCTGGTTGGAAGGGTGAGTCTCATGGGGGGTGACCCAGAAGGGTCTATTCTTGTTCTCCGCTCCTCCGCTCTCTCTTTCTGCTTTCTGGCCGCATGTCTAGAGAAGCCTTCCTCTGCCCGGACTTTCCACCATGTCTTTTCCTCCTCAGAGCCAGCAGACCATGGACTGAACACATTGTAACTATGAACCACAAGAACCCTTTCCTCCTTTAATATGTAAATGTTAAGTATTTCATCCAGTGATGGGAAAGCTGACTACTACAGGCTCCTGGAGTGTTTCCCAAGAGTATCAAATGTAAGAACACAGGGTAAGTAGTTTATAAATTAACATTGTGTTAGTATAAATGTCTTGATTTGATATTTTAGCATCTATTTATAATGTATTAAAAAAATGAAGTATTTATGCATAACCTATGTCATTATTTAAACTTCCCATTCTGGACCTGACATAAATATTTAGAAAACTTAATAAATATATAAGAAGATACACCTATCTAAATGAAGAGAAATGCACTATATGAGAGTCTTACATGCTGTCAGAAAAGCCAGGAATATAAAGATTAGAGAAAAAGCAATGTCCAAGAAGAAAGAAGAAACAGAATGAATAAAAGAAAAAAAAGAAAGAAAATGGAAAAAAATATATTATAATCCAGTGCAGAGAATGTATACCTTGACCTAGTACAGTTGCGTTAAATGTTTCATAAGATCTTTGGCCTATTAGTTGGGTTTTCTATCTGTATATTTGATAATTAACTTTTTATGGTCTTTTAAGATAAATAAATGAATTAGATGCTGGAAAACTAAAAACAGGGTGGAGAGAAGGAGAAAAAAGAAGAGAAATAAAATATGTTATATACACTCCCCAATCCCTTGCATTGAATGTTAACATTTTGTACTGCAAACCTGAACTAAAAAAGGTTTAAATAAAAAAAGAAACAGAAACAAAAGTTTTATCTTAAACTTATGAAAGTATTCCATATTCTCATTTTGAGTTTGATATGAGAAATTGAATGGTTGTTGGTTATTTTATGATTCTAAACATTTATTTGAATTTCTAGGAAAATTACAGTAACAATTCAAAAGTGTATTTATTTTTCTTAGTGTTATTCATACATACAAAAGGTGAGGCTTTTTTTGTGTGGTAGTAAAAATGCTAACTGATTAAGATAAATTCTTCAGTAGATGTGCTGTCAGAAAAAATAAAGTAGGTGTTAAATATTAAAGTGTCACATGATAATTAGAATTTCTTTAACACTGTGCTGTCATTTTTGTCATATTTTTCAAACACAGAACATATATAGTAAGACTGCATCACATGTCAAAGTTTTTCCTTGGTCATACATTATGTTACATTTTATTTTCCAATTTGAGTTGGAAACTGGGTATCTCAGTGATAAGTTCTTTCTTTGAACAAATAAAAATAATACCATTTTGTACAAATTTGAAGCACACTTTTATGAGAAAATTTAGCTTGTGTGATAAACATACATCAGGGTCTTTGTGAAAAATTGCTGGTGAAATGGTATTCATTGCTTATTGGGAAAATTAAAGGTTCCTGAGATTGTTAAAATATTTTCCATTGTAAACAAGATCATATCGGTTTCACTCAAGACGGCACAATGAAATAATACAGTTATAATTAAAGAAATTTAAAGATAATTGAAATGTAATCTAATAAGTGTCAGATTAATTCCTTAAATTAAGATTATGAAAGGTTTGTAATTACACGCACAAGAGCTGCTTAAAAATTACAGAAAAATAAAACAACAAAATTAGTGGAATGAGAATTCTCATTTACACTATAAAAAAGGTTATGTGCCATCCAATATAAATAAAAATTTAACACCTGTTGCTTTCTTATCCCCAAATCTTTTTCCAAGTCACTAAATGAGAAAATGGTACAGATAAATAAAAAAATTCTGTCTTCTCATGTTAATCAATTAGTATCTGAAAATTTTCATTTGGTTAATTCCTCATCTGAACCCCTGTCCTTTTTTTTTTCTCATTGAGTTTATTGGTACATTTTAGGTATACAGTGCAGTTACATTCGTTATTGGGACCATGTACCTTTACATGACAGGTCTTGGTTCTCATTTTTTCCCCTGTCCTTTTTGATTGCCCTGATCTGATTTCAAATTTCCTTTGTGTCACTAAGTTTAAGAAGATTCTTTAGTTATAGTCTTTTGTCCACAAGCCAACAAAATTTCCCAGCTTAACAGTAAAATGGTTGATGAATTTGTTGCGTTACAGTCTTTGATCCCATACTCCTGGTCTTATTTTAGTTTTTTGGTGAAATTTTAATTTATAATTTTTTCAAATTTCATATCAGAGGCAATAGAGTGATATACACATGCATATATATATATTCCTCTTTATATACTGCAAATATGTATGTAAATATTCATTTTATTTTGCTGTTGAATATAAGAATCACTTTTTATTTATCATGTTAGAGTCCAGATTTTAATTAGTCTAATCTCTCAATCTTTTTATAATGATGATGTATTCCTTTTGGCTTTTCTGTGTTAGAAAGTTTTCTTTTCTTGTAATCTGATAATGTTCTGCTGCATTTCTTTGTGGATTATAGTTTCATTTTTACACTTAATTATTTACAGCCATTAAGAATCGATATTATGGTACATGTGTGGGTAACACACTATATGATTTATAGTGCCTTCTGATAAAATAACAAAAAATACTCCAGAAAGGCACAAGGAGACACTGAGTCAACTTATAAATGTGGATAGAGAGATCCTTAGAAGGTATGAAGTGGTTTATTCCACACCATAGATAGATCAACAAGCCCCATCGTGTAACAGTGGGAACGAGGGAAAATAACGTTCGCTACACTCACAGCTCTCTGGGTGTATGTAGAAAAAGCTATAGTTTATGAAGCACTTTTGAAATAATACCACTGCCACCAAAATCTAGAAAACTTTAGATAATAACTGCTTACCTGAAAGATTTTCCTATCAATTTGGACCTTTACAAGGTCATTGAAAATTGGGGGAGCAAAAGTTTTAAAACTTTGGTCATTTCTGTGGCTCTAAATAAAAAAAAAAATGGAACAACAGAAATTCCCCTGAGGTTTACTCAGCGTAGCTTTTCATTTCTTTCCCTTGAAAACACTCATGGTATTCTGCATGTAACTGAAACAGAATACGCTTAGAAGTTTCACAGTTCATAACGATATACGCACGTTATGTACGTGTACATGGGTCAATTTTTTTGTTATTTCTTTGGTAGTATGGTACAAATAATTGTATTTAATCCAAACAACTGAAATAAGTAGTTTGTTATGATTCGCCCAAACTTTTACTTTAAGTTTTAGGTATTATCTCTCCTAGCCACAAGATCTGTGAAAGATGTTTGTTCTTTGACTCAGGGCCTATAGAATTATCAAAAAAGTTCTGCAGACTTGTCTGTGCATTTACTAACAGGGCCCTATTTATGTAACACACGTTTTTCGGTTAATTTCTACACATGCCGTGGCGTCTTCTTTTCCAGGGAACTGGAAACCCTCACATTGCCCTGTGAGGTCCGAGCTGCAGCTTTTGAGTAGACTGCTTCTTTCCACTTCTACGAGGATTGTGATGCTTATCACTAGAAGAACGCACACACATGGGTGGCGCACGTGGGACAAGTGTCGTGTCTCTTGCTTCAAACTGGAGATGGGTGGCTCCGTTAGAGCGTCATTATTCGGGGAAACTTTTATCTAAGTTGAATGTCTTTACTCCCAATTACACTCAAGTAAATTGTCCCTGAGATTTTCTTATTTGAATAATATTTTAGAAAAGACAAAACAAATAACAGGGTAGCAGTGCTCTTTTTCCTAAATAAGACTTGAAAAAGGCTATGGGACATGTCTAAATATCATAATTTATATGAATACGTGTTATATTTAGTATATATGATGGGACAGGAAAGATACTAGCTCACATACCAAATACTGTGTACTGGGAAGAAACCATTTCAAATTTAGTTTTCATGTATTTTTATGCCCTGGATATTTAAAATCAAATAGTAAGAATCAAATTTTATTGTACTGCCTTACTATATTTTGGTAATGGGGAAATAAAAATTCATAAATTAACACATATATATTAATTTATGAATTTTATAATATTTTGGTACTGGGGATCTAACTCAGGTCCTGTGCCTGCAAGGCAGGTGGCAGCACCACTGAGCTAAATCCCTGGCCCCTCATAAATTAATTTCTAAACCAAGCTAGTAGTAAACTTAAAAAAAAACAACTATGGACACTATCGATTAGAGCAACTATCAGAGTGTAAGGGCTTCCTGTGAACAGGAAAATATCTTTGACATAGATTAGAATTTTAAATGGATCAATTCTCTATCTACATTCTATCATTTATATCAAAATGGTAACTCATAGCAGTTGGCAGATATGACATATTTACCAATATACAGAAGAGAAGAAAATGTATTGTGAAATGGCATTAAATACTGTTTGATTTTTCTTTTCTAGAGAATAAAATCCTTGCACACCATTCTATCTTTGCTATATGAATCACAAATATTAAATAAGCCATGTAACACTAAGGTCAGCAATCTTTTATTTTTAGCTTTTTTATCATATGGAAAATTTTGTATTTTTTAATTGCTTCATAAAGAAACTAGTGTGTGAAAGTCAAAGATTTTCAGCTAAGCTAATATTCATGAAATGTACAAATAACACCCGTATATATCATGGATTTTAAAATTAAAAAGTCAATGTTTTTTCTAAACTATAATCATGTAATGTAAATATCTGTATGTATTACAAATTCTAAAAGACTAAATATAGCTCTTGTCTGCCTTTTAAGAAACTCATGTGAGTTTATCCTGTTAGAGTGGGAGGTAGATCAGATCTTTTCCTGACTACTAATCAAACTTTTAGATATGTCAGATGAGTTTTACAAACTTTCTGCATGTCAGATGAGTTTTAACTGTCATTTATGCAGCATTTACAGATCCCAGGTATGCTTTTAAATGGGAGACAGGTATAAACAATGAATAAAATATCTTCTATCCCCATGTGGTTCTCACAGCTTATTTTGAGCAAAAAGTTCAACATGAAAGGGTATAGTATTGTGAGAAGGTGTGGACATATGTGAGCACACCGAGAAAGGGCTTTGAGCACGGAGCCCAATTTTCGATTCCAAGAATGACTTCTGGTGTTATTATGGCCTGCACAGAATTTGGAAGGGTAAGTGTGTAGGATGTATGTGTATGGGCCGTCTTGAGCAGAAGAAACAAACTGAATGAAGATTTAACCATTATAGGAAAGTATATGTACAAATTTAATACATGTTCAAATGACAGTTTTTATAAATTGATACTGTGGCTGTGGACACGACTGCAACAGCTGGACAGAGGTATTTGTAAAGTTGTATGCTACTCTGTGCTAAAATGAGATGTCTAAGACATTATCACTTAATGTCTAGTAGCATTCACAGTATCAACAAAGCTAATCTAAGGTAAATACTCCGAAATAATTTACATTTTCCTAATTTAAAATACTTGAAAAATCAACTGATTACATCAAACCTACACATTCATTCCAACACTATATCTTGTTTTCAGAGAATAGCTAGAGAATGGATTTATCTGTGTTATTCTCGAGGGGAGTTTGAACACTTGGAACTTCTTTAGAGAAAGAGAAGACTTGTGGCTAGAAGGTCACATTAGAATTAGGATGATTCGATAGTTAAGTAGGTTGACTATGTGGAATCTTAGGGACAAAACGTTCTCTGTTGACAAAAGACAAGGTCTTCGCATGTATGATAAGTTTCTGGTATTGTGCTTCAAGGGATACTGAACCTCATATATTTTTAAAAGTATTTAAAGATGAATAGCCATTAATTCTTTATGAGCCTAGGTTTTCTTTATTGCTACAAACTAATACATATAATTTGATAACAATCTTATCTTCCTGCAACTCAGTTGTTTTGCCAGAGAATAATTTACTTGATTATGAGTTACAAACTCTATTAAATTTCACGGGGATGCAGTTTCAATGTTTAAAGCTTAGGAGTTGAAATGACCACTGAATTAAAAAAAAAATCATTAAAGTCCTTTTATGTTCTTGGGCTAATATTTTAATAAACATGTATGAGAGAGAGGTAAATGGAAGAGCAAATAGTATAATTATTTTTATACATGAACTACTTTTAAAGTATAAAAATATGTAGGTTCCCTATAATGCAAGAATATATTTCATCTTCCATATTTAATGTTAATAAACATTATCATAATTTTTCTAACAATATATTTATTACTATATTATACTTGGTCAGAGACTTTTATGCAAAAAGTCTCCACAATGTATAAACTGTAGGACATCTTAGTAAATTTTTATACTAAAGACCTGTGCTTTTAAAAATTGTTAATCATCACTGTTTTTCATCTAATTTTCTAGGATGAAAAACAATTTATGTAAGGTCACTATGATGGCCCAAGAAAATAATTCAAATGTTATATACATACTACTGTTATTACCCAGATTTTGATGTTTCTGAATTAAATGTAGAAGTGATTACAATTTTATTTATTTGTTTGTTTATTTATTTATTTATTTTGGTACCGGGATTGAACTTGGGCCGTTGTGCTTGACAGGCAGTTTCCAGAACCACTGAGCTAAATCCCCAGCTCTAAATGTGGAAATGATTTTAATAGCACATTTGCTAAGTCTGAGCATTTAACATGCTTATCTTAATTACTTAGAGATATATAGCAGGAATCATGATCTAATTACTATCTTGTATTTGAAGTAATTTTCCAGACAATATTCTTATTTGCCTTAATTGTTCTTTTATCTATTGAATTTTCTAATAGCTACATTATAAAATTATACATCGTTGCAAATATAAGATGACTATTACATATAATATATAATATGTAACAATGTCTATCTATGGTCCCTCAATATACTTGCCTTATATTACTTTATTTCTACAATAAATGATTCTCTAAATAGTTGTGTGCGTGTGTGTGTGTGTGTGTGTGTGTGTGTGTGTGTGTGGTTGTCTTTTACGTTGCAAGGTAAGATTTCTATACTCTTTGCCCTTGGTAGTACTTCATCATTACATGTTATATTTAGTCCTGCTGAAACCTGTGATATAACCTTGCGTGGAATATAGGCCAACTGTTCTTCTCGCCTCCCATCTCTGGAAAGTATGAGTATATTATGTGATACCGCCAAAGGAACTTTGAAGATGTAATTAAGTTCAAAGACTTTAAGAGGAATAGTAGTGTTTATTATTTAGATGCACCCACGCTATGAAAATCTGTGAAAGTCCAGACACTTCTTCACTTGGACTCAGAGATGTGTGGAGGAGGAAAGCACTAGACAGACACATCTGAAAGGGAAACCAGAGGGATTACAGCTGCAGAGGACTCAGTGAACCATTTGCGGGCTTGCAGATAAATGGGCCATGGACAAGGAGAGAGACCAACAGGAGCTACAGGTACCCTGTACCTGACAGGCAACAAGTAAACAAGGGTCTCAGCTCTCCAGCTTCCAGGGACTAGATCTTGCCACCCACCAGAATAAATTTGGCAGTACACTTTTTCCAAAAGGATTTGGATAGGAGGCACTCAGCCCACTGAAATGGTTATTTCAACTTTGTGACCTCAGCAGAGAATCCATCAGGGGCAACTAGAAGGACTTTTTACTTATAGAACTGTGAGATAACATATTTTGTGTTGTTTAAAACTATGAAATTTTTGGGAATTTGTCACTGCAGCAACGGAAAACAAGTATATAGTATAAAAGATATCATTCACAAATCAATACTTGATGATCAATATTTGCAGAATGACGACCAATCCCTCAGGACTGCTGAATGCCTAGTATCTCATATTTAAAGTTAGGACATCAAAAACATACACTGAAATAATCTATCTCCTAAGTCACTGCATTTTCTATATTTATGTATTTTATGAAAGGAAAAACTAGCCTAAAAATATCTTTACCTTTTGGTTAATAGAATACAAATTTTTAATTAAAGAACTTACTGGGAATTATTGCATTACTAAATTCTTCTTCAGTATTGCCAAAATTGTGCTCAAAATTTGTGGTTGCTATAAGAAGTTAAGTTGGAGAAATTAAAAAAGAAACACAGCTATTGTGGAAAAAACTTAGAAAAACAGTGACCGTTACATGCACAGTGAAGAAAAGTAAATTTTTCACTGCATCTTCCCCTGCTAGACAAAAGTCTGTGTAGAAATGTTTTAGGTAGAAAATAGTGTTCAAAACTTCTGTAGATGATATTGCTTAATAATATAAAAGGAAGAAAATAATTTTACTCCGTTGTTTTGTAAAGGATTTTTTTCTGGTAAGAAATGTAGCACTAGATGAAAGAGTGTTTAGTTTTTTTCTTGACTCAGATGCACAATATTAAAATTCACATGGGAGTGTTTCTATTTTCAATATGATTTTCTTGTGTGCTTTTAAAACACGGTGTAGTTTGAATTACTTTGTGCTTTGTAAAGTAACCACCCATGGCCTAGGAATGTAACTCACTGGGAGGTGCTTCCCTGGCCAGTGCAAGACCCTGGGTGCAATCCTGGGAGCCTCAAAAAGACGAATGAACAGAAGGAAATGGACCAACCATTCCTATTACTTTATTTGTGTCTCTACAACAGAAATAGACCCGTTGAGATGCATTTTAGACATTATACTCCCAATGACATGAGTTCAAATCTAATATGATATTACTATGTTTAAAGGAGGGATTTTCTCCTAAATAAGACATATTATTGTTAAACCACAGAAATTGTATTTAAAAATCTATACTTTCTGTCTGAAATCCTCAGTAATGTATTACTTTTTTGCCATTAAAACTTTTTTCATATGTAATAAAATGACAATGTACTGATTGTGCCCACTTTAACAACATCAGAAGAACTTGGGTAAAGGGTAAAGACAGAAAGGTAAAGACAAAGGGTAAAGACAAAAAAAAAGTGAGTAGAAGGAAAAATGGAAATAGCTTCTGTTAAAGAGAAGAAGAGAAGGTGAGGGGAGGAGAAGGGATTGGGAAAGAAAAAATAAAAATGTGTCATGTACAGGTACGAATTCCCTATGATTGCAACCACTCTGTACGTCTAAAACTATACTACTAAAAATAGTAAAACACACAAATCTTTTCATGAAAATTAAGACAATAAAAATGGGATAGAAATCCTGAGGATTTTACTTTGTCCCACATCTTTAGGTTTCTTCTGGATCAAAAATTCAGGTTATATATTTGGTTTCCAGCAACACACAGCACTGAAGTCGTGATGTACTCCCATTGGCATTTTTTTTCATTTATTCATTGAAGTATGGATTTAGTACCAACTATTGCATGACAATTGAATAAAAATGTTACATATTTGGAAGAGAAGGCTAGATTCTAGAAGGCAAGTGGAAGAACAGGAGCTGATGTTAGAAATGAAAGAAAATGTTACATTTTCTCAGATTATGGATAGTCATGCACTCAGTTGGGAGTAACATGAAGACTTATCATGCAAAAGACATGATTCCCTTCTTAATGTTTCAAGTAAGAAGCAACAGCATTGGTCTACACAACTTAGAAAATGTGGATACTTAACTCCATAGCATATTGGAAAGAGAAAATAACTAGAGATGGACACTAGGTCTTGGATCTCAGCTTTGTTAATTTTATACAGCAAGACTTCATCACTTGATATCTGATACTCCCTATTTTTATTCTTTGGTTATTTTATGGTTATAGAATGGAGACTGTTTATTACACTGGAAATTAAAAAGAACACATATAATATTTCTGTGACCATGCTTTCACAATAATGAAGATGTAAAATATAAACATTTTTATAGAAAACAACTATGAAGATGACATACTTTTTGTTTCGAATTTCAGTGTCTTTGATGTAGGGTGAATTGAAAATGTTAAGGCTAAATGAGTAGTAGTACCTGATTAGTAATTACTCTTACTGTGTGTTAGCCTTCAAATCATTTTTATTTGAAGTGGAAATTTAAAAAAAATACAGTTACTATATATGGAATCAAAATGAGAAGACATTCCATTCCCTCAGAAATTAGTGCAAATAGGTTGTATTGATAAAAATACATGTATTTGTATTTTGGAAGAAGTTGTCCTAATATTTGCCTCCGTTACAGCAACATCTAAAATGTCTCATAAAAGTCTCAAGTTTGGAGGTTGGGCCTGGTTGGAAGGGTGAGTCTCATGGGGGGTGACCCAGAAGGGTCTATTCTTGTTCTCCGCTCCTCCGCTCTCTCTTTCTGCTTTCTGGCCGCATGTCTAGAGAAGCCTTCCTCTGCCCGGACTTTCCACCATGTCTTTTCCTCCTCAGAGCCAGCAGACCATGGACTGAACACATTGTAACTATGAACCACAAGAACCCTTTCCTCCTTTAATATGTAAATGTTAAGTATTTCATCCAGTGATGGGAAAGCTGACTACTACAGGCTCCTGGAGTGTTTCCCAAGAGTATCAAATGTAAGAACACAGGGTAAGTAGTTTATAAATTAACATTGTGTTAGTATAAATGTCTTGATTTGATATTTTAGCATCTATTTATAATGTATTAAAAAAATGAAGTATTTATGCATAACCTATGTCATTATTTAAACTTCCCATTCTGGACCTGACATAAATATTTAGAAAACTTAATAAATATATAAGAAGATACACCTATCTAAATGAAGAGAAATGCACTATATGAGAGTCTTACATGCTGTCAGAAAAGCCAGGAATATAAAGATTAGAGAAAAAGCAATGTCCAAGAAGAAAGAAGAAACAGAATGAATAAAAGAAAAAAAAGAAAGAAAATGGAAAAAAATATATTATAATCCAGTGCAGAGAATGTATACCTTGACCTAGTACAGTTGCGTTAAATGTTTCATAAGATCTTTGGCCTATTAGTTGGGTTTTCTATCTGTATATTTGATAATTAACTTTTTATGGTCTTTTAAGATAAATAAATGAATTAGATGCTGGAAAACTAAAAACAGGGTGGAGAGAAGGAGAAAAAAGAAGAGAAATAAAATATGTTATATACACTCCCCAATCCCTTGCATTGAATGTTAACATTTTGTACTGCAAACCTGAACTAAAAAAGGTTTAAATAAAAAAAGAAACAGAAACAAAAGTTTTATCTTAAACTTATGAAAGTATTCCATATTCTCATTTTGAGTTTGATATGAGAAATTGAATGGTTGTTGGTTATTTTATGATTCTAAACATTTATTTGAATTTCTAGGAAAATTACAGTAACAATTCAAAAGTGTATTTATTTTTCTTAGTGTTATTCATACATACAAAAGGTGAGGCTTTTTTTGTGTGGTAGTAAAAATGCTAACTGATTAAGATAAATTCTTCAGTAGATGTGCTGTCAGAAAAAATAAAGTAGGTGTTAAATATTAAAGTGTCACATGATAATTAGAATTTCTTTAACACTGTGCTGTCATTTTTGTCATATTTTTCAAACACAGAACATATATAGTAAGACTGCATCACATGTCAAAGTTTTTCCTTGGTCATACATTATGTTACATTTTATTTTCCAATTTGAGTTGGAAACTGGGTATCTCAGTGATAAGTTCTTTCTTTGAACAAATAAAAATAATACCATTTTGTACAAATTTGAAGCACACTTTTATGAGAAAATTTAGCTTGTGTGATAAACATACATCAGGGTCTTTGTGAAAAATTGCTGGTGAAATGGTATTCATTGCTTATTGGGAAAATTAAAGGTTCCTGAGATTGTTAAAATATTTTCCATTGTAAACAAGATCATATCGGTTTCACTCAAGACGGCACAATGAAATAATACAGTTATAATTAAAGAAATTTAAAGATAATTGAAATGTAATCTAATAAGTGTCAGATTAATTCCTTAAATTAAGATTATGAAAGGTTTGTAATTACACGCACAAGAGCTGCTTAAAAATTACAGAAAAATAAAACAACAAAATTAGTGGAATGAGAATTCTCATTTACACTATAAAAAAGGTTATGTGCCATCCAATATAAATAAAAATTTAACACCTGTTGCTTTCTTATCCCCAAATCTTTTTCCAAGTCACTAAATGAGAAAATGGTACAGATAAATAAAAAAATTCTGTCTTCTCATGTTAATCAATTAGTATCTGAAAATTTTCATTTGGTTAATTCCTCATCTGAACCCCTGTCCTTTTTTTTTTCTCATTGAGTTTATTGGTACATTTTAGGTATACAGTGCAGTTACATTCGTTATTGGGACCATGTACCTTTACATGACAGGTCTTGGTTCTCATTTTTTCCCCTGTCCTTTTTGATTGCCCTGATCTGATTTCAAATTTCCTTTGTGTCACTAAGTTTAAGAAGATTCTTTAGTTATAGTCTTTTGTCCACAAGCCAACAAAATTTCCCAGCTTAACAGTAAAATGGTTGATGAATTTGTTGCGTTACAGTCTTTGATCCCATACTCCTGGTCTTATTTTAGTTTTTTGGTGAAATTTTAATTTATAATTTTTTCAAATTTCATATCAGAGGCAATAGAGTGATATACACATGCATATATATATATTCCTCTTTATATACTGCAAATATGTATGTAAATATTCATTTTATTTTGCTGTTGAATATAAGAATCACTTTTTATTTATCATGTTAGAGTCCAGATTTTAATTAGTCTAATCTCTCAATCTTTTTATAATGATGATGTATTCCTTTTGGCTTTTCTGTGTTAGAAAGTTTTCTTTTCTTGTAATCTGATAATGTTCTGCTGCATTTCTTTGTGGATTATAGTTTCATTTTTACACTTAATTATTTACAGCCATTAAGAATCGATATTATGGTACATGTGTGGGTAACACACTATATGATTTATAGTGCCTTCTGATAAAATAACAAAAAATACTCCAGAAAGGCACAAGGAGACACTGAGTCAACTTATAAATGTGGATAGAGAGATCCTTAGAAGGTATGAAGTGGTTTATTCCACACCATAGATAGATCAACAAGCCCCATCGTGTAACAGTGGGAACGAGGGAAAATAACGTTCGCTACACTCACAGCTCTCTGGGTGTATGTAGAAAAAGCTATAGTTTATGAAGCACTTTTGAAATAATACCACTGCCACCAAAATCTAGAAAACTTTAGATAATAACTGCTTACCTGAAAGATTTTCCTATCAATTTGGACCTTTACAAGGTCATTGAAAATTGGGGGAGCAAAAGTTTTAAAACTTTGGTCATTTCTGTGGCTCTAAATAAAAAAAAAAATGGAACAACAGAAATTCCCCTGAGGTTTACTCAGCGTAGCTTTTCATTTCTTTCCCTTGAAAACACTCATGGTATTCTGCATGTAACTGAAACAGAATACGCTTAGAAGTTTCACAGTTCATAACGATATACGCACGTTATGTACGTGTACATGGGTCAATTTTTTTGTTATTTCTTTGGTAGTATGGTACAAATAATTGTATTTAATCCAAACAACTGAAATAAGTAGTTTGTTATGATTCGCCCAAACTTTTACTTTAAGTTTTAGGTATTATCTCTCCTAGCCACAAGATCTGTGAAAGATGTTTGTTCTTTGACTCAGGGCCTATAGAATTATCAAAAAAGTTCTGCAGACTTGTCTGTGCATTTACTAACAGGGCCCTATTTATGTAACACACGTTTTTCGGTTAATTTCTACACATGCCGTGGCGTCTTCTTTTCCAGGGAACTGGAAACCCTCACATTGCCCTGTGAGGTCCGAGCTGCAGCTTTTGAGTAGACTGCTTCTTTCCACTTCTACGAGGATTGTGATGCTTATCACTAGAAGAACGCACACACATGGGTGGCGCACGTGGGACAAGTGTCGTGTCTCTTGCTTCAAACTGGAGATGGGTGGCTCCGTTAGAGCGTCATTATTCGGGGAAACTTTTATCTAAGTTGAATGTCTTTACTCCCAATTACACTCAAGTAAATTGTCCCTGAGATTTTCTTATTTGAATAATATTTTAGAAAAGACAAAACAAATAACAGGGTAGCAGTGCTCTTTTTCCTAAATAAGACTTGAAAAAGGCTATGGGACATGTCTAAATATCATAATTTATATGAATACGTGTTATATTTAGTATATATGATGGGACAGGAAAGATACTAGCTCACATACCAAATACTGTGTACTGGGAAGAAACCATTTCAAATTTAGTTTTCATGTATTTTTATGCCCTGGATATTTAAAATCAAATAGTAAGAATCAAATTTTATTGTACTGCCTTACTATATTTTGGTAATGGGGAAATAAAAATTCATAAATTAACACATATATATTAATTTATGAATTTTATAATATTTTGGTACTGGGGATCTAACTCAGGTCCTGTGCCTGCAAGGCAGGTGGCAGCACCACTGAGCTAAATCCCTGGCCCCTCATAAATTAATTTCTAAACCAAGCTAGTAGTAAACTTAAAAAAAAACAACTATGGACACTATCGATTAGAGCAACTATCAGAGTGTAAGGGCTTCCTGTGAACAGGAAAATATCTTTGACATAGATTAGAATTTTAAATGGATCAATTCTCTATCTACATTCTATCATTTATATCAAAATGGTAACTCATAGCAGTTGGCAGATATGACATATTTACCAATATACAGAAGAGAAGAAAATGTATTGTGAAATGGCATTAAATACTGTTTGATTTTTCTTTTCTAGAGAATAAAATCCTTGCACACCATTCTATCTTTGCTATATGAATCACAAATATTAAATAAGCCATGTAACACTAAGGTCAGCAATCTTTTATTTTTAGCTTTTTTATCATATGGAAAATTTTGTATTTTTTAATTGCTTCATAAAGAAACTAGTGTGTGAAAGTCAAAGATTTTCAGCTAAGCTAATATTCATGAAATGTACAAATAACACCCGTATATATCATGGATTTTAAAATTAAAAAGTCAATGTTTTTTCTAAACTATAATCATGTAATGTAAATATCTGTATGTATTACAAATTCTAAAAGACTAAATATAGCTCTTGTCTGCCTTTTAAGAAACTCATGTGAGTTTATCCTGTTAGAGTGGGAGGTAGATCAGATCTTTTCCTGACTACTAATCAAACTTTTAGATATGTCAGATGAGTTTTACAAACTTTCTGCATGTCAGATGAGTTTTAACTGTCATTTATGCAGCATTTACAGATCCCAGGTATGCTTTTAAATGGGAGACAGGTATAAACAATGAATAAAATATCTTCTATCCCCATGTGGTTCTCACAGCTTATTTTGAGCAAAAAGTTCAACATGAAAGGGTATAGTATTGTGAGAAGGTGTGGACATATGTGAGCACACCGAGAAAGGGCTTTGAGCACGGAGCCCAATTTTCGATTCCAAGAATGACTTCTGGTGTTATTATGGCCTGCACAGAATTTGGAAGGGTAAGTGTGTAGGATGTATGTGTATGGGCCGTCTTGAGCAGAAGAAACAAACTGAATGAAGATTTAACCATTATAGGAAAGTATATGTACAAATTTAATACATGTTCAAATGACAGTTTTTATAAATTGATACTGTGGCTGTGGACACGACTGCAACAGCTGGACAGAGGTATTTGTAAAGTTGTATGCTACTCTGTGCTAAAATGAGATGTCTAAGACATTATCACTTAATGTCTAGTAGCATTCACAGTATCAACAAAGCTAATCTAAGGTAAATACTCCGAAATAATTTACATTTTCCTAATTTAAAATACTTGAAAAATCAACTGATTACATCAAACCTACACATTCATTCCAACACTATATCTTGTTTTCAGAGAATAGCTAGAGAATGGATTTATCTGTGTTATTCTCGAGGGGAGTTTGAACACTTGGAACTTCTTTAGAGAAAGAGAAGACTTGTGGCTAGAAGGTCACATTAGAATTAGGATGATTCGATAGTTAAGTAGGTTGACTATGTGGAATCTTAGGGACAAAACGTTCTCTGTTGACAAAAGACAAGGTCTTCGCATGTATGATAAGTTTCTGGTATTGTGCTTCAAGGGATACTGAACCTCATATATTTTTAAAAGTATTTAAAGATGAATAGCCATTAATTCTTTATGAGCCTAGGTTTTCTTTATTGCTACAAACTAATACATATAATTTGATAACAATCTTATCTTCCTGCAACTCAGTTGTTTTGCCAGAGAATAATTTACTTGATTATGAGTTACAAACTCTATTAAATTTCACGGGGATGCAGTTTCAATGTTTAAAGCTTAGGAGTTGAAATGACCACTGAATTAAAAAAAAAATCATTAAAGTCCTTTTATGTTCTTGGGCTAATATTTTAATAAACATGTATGAGAGAGAGGTAAATGGAAGAGCAAATAGTATAATTATTTTTATACATGAACTACTTTTAAAGTATAAAAATATGTAGGTTCCCTATAATGCAAGAATATATTTCATCTTCCATATTTAATGTTAATAAACATTATCATAATTTTTCTAACAATATATTTATTACTATATTATACTTGGTCAGAGACTTTTATGCAAAAAGTCTCCACAATGTATAAACTGTAGGACATCTTAGTAAATTTTTATACTAAAGACCTGTGCTTTTAAAAATTGTTAATCATCACTGTTTTTCATCTAATTTTCTAGGATGAAAAACAATTTATGTAAGGTCACTATGATGGCCCAAGAAAATAATTCAAATGTTATATACATACTACTGTTATTACCCAGATTTTGATGTTTCTGAATTAAATGTAGAAGTGATTACAATTTTATTTATTTGTTTGTTTATTTATTTATTTATTTTGGTACCGGGATTGAACTTGGGCCGTTGTGCTTGACAGGCAGTTTCCAGAACCACTGAGCTAAATCCCCAGCTCTAAATGTGGAAATGATTTTAATAGCACATTTGCTAAGTCTGAGCATTTAACATGCTTATCTTAATTACTTAGAGATATATAGCAGGAATCATGATCTAATTACTATCTTGTATTTGAAGTAATTTTCCAGACAATATTCTTATTTGCCTTAATTGTTCTTTTATCTATTGAATTTTCTAATAGCTACATTATAAAATTATACATCGTTGCAAATATAAGATGACTATTACATATAATATATAATATGTAACAATGTCTATCTATGGTCCCTCAATATACTTGCCTTATATTACTTTATTTCTACAATAAATGATTCTCTAAATAGTTGTGTGCGTGTGTGTGTGTGTGTGTGTGTGTGTGTGTGTGTGGTTGTCTTTTACGTTGCAAGGTAAGATTTCTATACTCTTTGCCCTTGGTAGTACTTCATCATTACATGTTATATTTAGTCCTGCTGAAACCTGTGATATAACCTTGCGTGGAATATAGGCCAACTGTTCTTCTCGCCTCCCATCTCTGGAAAGTATGAGTATATTATGTGATACCGCCAAAGGAACTTTGAAGATGTAATTAAGTTCAAAGACTTTAAGAGGAATAGTAGTGTTTATTATTTAGATGCACCCACGCTATGAAAATCTGTGAAAGTCCAGACACTTCTTCACTTGGACTCAGAGATGTGTGGAGGAGGAAAGCACTAGACAGACACATCTGAAAGGGAAACCAGAGGGATTACAGCTGCAGAGGACTCAGTGAACCATTTGCGGGCTTGCAGATAAATGGGCCATGGACAAGGAGAGAGACCGACAGGAGCTACAGGTACCCTGTACCTGACAGGCAACAAGTAAACAAGGGTCTCAGCTCTCCAGCTTCCAGGGACTAGATCTTGCCACCCACCAGAATAAATTTGGCAGTACACTTTTTCCAAAAGGATTTGGATAGGAGGCACTCAGCCCACTGAAATGGTTATTTCAACTTTGTGACCTCAGCAGAGAATCCATCAGGGGCAACTAGAAGGACTTTTTACTTATAGAACTGTGAGATAACATATTTTGTGTTGTTTAAAACTATGAAATTTTTGGGAATTTGTCACTGCAGCAACGGAAAACAAGTATATAGTATAAAAGATATCATTCACAAATCAATACTTGATGATCAATATTTGCAGAATGACGACCAATCCCTCAGGACTGCTGAATGCCTAGTATCTCATATTTAAAGTTAGGACATCAAAAACATACACTGAAATAATCTATCTCCTAAGTCACTGCATTTTCTATATTTATGTATTTTATGAAAGGAAAAACTAGCCTAAAAATATCTTTACCTTTTGGTTAATAGAATACAAATTTTTAATTAAAGAACTTACTGGGAATTATTGCATTACTAAATTCTTCTTCAGTATTGCCAAAATTGTGCTCAAAATTTGTGGTTGCTATAAGAAGTTAAGTTGGAGAAATTAAAAAAGAAACACAGCTATTGTGGAAAAAACTTAGAAAAACAGTGACCGTTACATGCACAGTGAAGAAAAGTAAATTTTTCACTGCATCTTCCCCTGCTAGACAAAAGTCTGTGTAGAAATGTTTTAGGTAGAAAATAGTGTTCAAAACTTCTGTAGATGATATTGCTTAATAATATAAAAGGAAGAAAATAATTTTACTCCGTTGTTTTGTAAAGGATTTTTTTCTGGTAAGAAATGTAGCACTAGATGAAAGAGTGTTTAGTTTTTTTCTTGACTCAGATGCACAATATTAAAATTCACATGGGAGTGTTTCTATTTTCAATATGATTTTCTTGTGTGCTTTTAAAACACGGTGTAGTTTGAATTACTTTGTGCTTTGTAAAGTAACCACCCATGGCCTAGGAATGTAACTCACTGGGAGGTGCTTCCCTGGCCAGTGCAAGACCCTGGGTGCAATCCTGGGAGCCTCAAAAAGACGAATGAACAGAAGGAAATGGACCAACCATTCCTATTACTTTATTTGTGTCTCTACAACAGAAATAGACCCGTTGAGATGCATTTTAGACATTATACTCCCAATGAGATGAGTTCAAATCTAATATGATATTACTATGTTTAAAGGAGGGATTTTCTCCTAAATAAGACATATTATTGTTAAACCACAGAAATTGTATTTAAAAATCTATACTTTCTGTCTGAAATCCTCAGTAATGTATTACTTTTTGCCATTAAAACTTTTTTCATATGTAATAAAATGACAATGTACAGATTGTGCCCACTTTAACAACATCAGAAGAACTTGGGTAAAGGGTAAAGACAGAAAGGTAAAGACAAAGGGTAAAGACAAAAAAAAAGTGAGTAGAAGGAAAAATGGAAATAGCTTCTGTTAAAGAGAAGAAGAGAAGGTGAGGGGAGGAGAAGGGATTGGGAAAGAAAAAATAAAAATGTGTCATGTACAGGTACGAATTCCCTATGATTGCAACCACTCTGTACGTCTAAAACTATACTACTAAAAATAGTAAAACACACAAATCTTTAAACTAAATGACAAAAACAAAGATCCAAAATGGCCTCTGATTAGTTCAAGTTCTGTTTTTTTTTAATTTGTTGGTACTGGGAATTGAACTCTGGTCCTTGGGAGTTCAAGTCAAGGTCTAATGCCAAATGATTGTGTGCTGAGTTTCCAGAAACAAAAACAAAATTTCAGTTGTGTGAGCTTGTTAATTTTCCATTTGGCCGTTAAGTATCTGGAAATCTGTGCTACTAAACAGAATTTTGAGGAATTCAGGATTTATCTTTACATTTTCTTCACTGCACTAACTTTCAAAGATTACCACTTTTTTGCTGTTGTCTTGTTTTTTGTTTTGTTTTGTTTTTCTGTTAGCAAGGCAAAGAGAAAAATAGTGTATGTTTCCTGGATCACAGTACTAATCAAGTCTAACCTCCTTTTACTTTCACATTTCATTTCTTTCTGTTTTTCCTACAATTTAATGGTCTCATCTCCTAAGAAAAGCGGAGGGAAGGCTTTTCCTATCCCTAGGTTCAGTGGCAATGAAATGGCAAAATCCACTATCTCTGGCATTTTATTGTACATAACTGATAAATAAGAAAGCGAAACTTGTGAAACATTGGAGAGACCCACATAAAGTTGTCTTCTCCTCCCACTGACACGTTTGGAGAATGCTGGTTTGACTACATTAAGTTGGGAAGCAGTAATGATTGTATCCCGGTCACTTACCTTCATAATACACTTTAAACCCATGGGCACTCACTGCGAAGTCACTGGTCAGGCGCAGTGAGAACACAGATTTGGTACTGGTCACTGGTGGTGGCAGATGGAAACCTGTTAACCTAAAAGCAAAATAGAATGACTTTTTAGTGCCGTTGTCACTCTATCTAGTGGGGGTAAGGAGAAGTAAAGGTTATGTTAGCACATTTCTAAGCTTTATGTAAATGTATAGGACATTCCGTTTAGAAGTCACTCATCAAAAGCAATTACCATGACTATATATGTTCATTAATTTAAATATATACATGTGCATTGCCCTTTATGATGTCTGTCATATTTGTTATTTATCTGACAAGCTGGATAAATTGGAACTTTGGGAAATAAGAAGTTGTAAGATTATTTTGAGCATATTTAATGCCATTGGTTATAAAAACTGACCATTTTTGTCAAGCAAATTATTATTACATCCTGAAAAAGTATAGGTATTTAGATAACGCTAAGAATGAAAAGATGAGACAAATAAGAATAGAATCTTGAAACAAAAATGACTACAAATGATAAGTTATTTTTTTCTCAATTGAGTTCTATGATATTGTAAACAGTTACATATTGGTAAACATTTCTCATATTTTAATGTAAGCAATATTTGAAAACATGTTTATAATTTATTACTTATTTTGATAAAAATTATTGCATATAGCTACAAGCTTGAATTATAGGAACGATGATATAAAATTGGCATCTCTCTAGAGATAATAATACTAAGAAAAAAATATATATATTCATGGGGCATTATCTTCCTAAAATACAATAAAACGATAAGGTACATTTTTAAATCACCTTTTATATTCTTTGCTTAGACATGCTTAACATTTTAATTATTGTTTATTGATGTATATAGGAGAACTGCATACAATGAGATTGATATTTTTGTTACTTGCCGTTGATTAACTAATATTAAATATGTTAGATTAGTTTGTACTCAAATTACTATTTTCATTTTTTTGCAGCAAATCTTGTTTGTTTCTCTCAAATCTGCTTATACTCTAAAAATTATTAAGAAAACAAAGACATTTTCTGGGCTATATCAATATTAGCCTACTTAATTTAAAACAAAAATTGTGAAAAAGTTCAATGATCACTTCATCTTTACATATCCAGAATACACATATGGAATTTTAAAATAAATGACAATTTAAGAAGAAATGACTGCAATTCACAAAACTGAGAATTTCCTGCATCGTCATTTTATGTGTCTAGTGTCTGGCTCAGTGGAAAGCCTCTATATTCTCTTGTGTGAATTTTTTCAGTATTTTTCAATATATTAGTTGATGAATGTGAAGAACTTGGACTGACCTATATTACTAGCAGAGAGAAGAAAATTCGTGCTGCACAAAAAACTTCCAAGTTAGTTGCACTGCACTGAGAACCATATCAATGAATGTTGTATATTGTGTAGCACTGCAATCCTTTGGTGTACCTTTCCCTTGTAATGCATGTTTATTCATGCACTATTTAAATAATCACGCATGAGTCATTTGAAAAATGTTCTTTGCATGAGCTGCAGAGCCCTTCCAAATACTTATACACTTCATTGCACATTATCAAAAGATCACATTTATTATTATTATTATTGTTGTTGTTGTTGTTATTATTATTATTATTATCATCATCATTTGGTACAAGGAGTCCAACTCAGGACCTTGTGCTTGTGAGGCAGGTGCCTGTACCACTTAGCTAAATCCCCAGCCCGACATTCATTTTTATTGCTGCTGATCTTATCAAAAAGGCCTTAAAGTGTGGGAAACTGCAAGGGTTAAGCGGCAGGTTGAAGTTTTCTAAATGTTTATTTTCTTCTTGAAAGCTGAGATGTATCTAAAGGTGTAGGGGAAGTGTAAACGTAGGGGAATGGAAATAAGGGAAAAGAAAAAATATGAGAAAACAAAAGCGTAGATTTATCATTGACTATAAATGCTAACTGAAGTGTAAAGACACATAGTTCACCTGTCAGTCTTTAAGTCAGTCATCAAAGGTATTCCATGAAAAAGGGGGTAGTTCAGGAATACATCAAACAGTTCTCTGTTTCTCCTGGAAACAACAATCATCTATTTGATAAACACAACACATTTAAATGTATGTTTCCCTTTTCATCATGTTACTCAGTAGAGTACTACAGGATAAAACACTTGATTTTTTTGGCGGGGATCCGGATTCCACTTTGTAGTTCAGACTGGCCTTGAACTCACTATGTAGCCCAGGCTAGCCTCAAACTTGCAGCAATACTCCTGACTCAGCCTTCCAAGTACTGGGATTAAAGGCGTGTGCCACCACACTAGGCTGTAGGCTAAAAATTTAATGAAGTAAACACTTTCAGTTTCAACAGGGACACTCTTGAGTGCATCTGGATTTTATTTTTGCATTGTGCGACACAGTAACACAATGATAAATGACTACAAGCCCTAGTCTGAGGCCACTCATTAAGCTGGGATAATGCACCAGCAGTCGTATCCATCATTGTATTTTGTCTCTTGAGGGCGAGTGTCAATGCAGTGAAAAAGGCAAATAACATCTCAGTCCTATGGAAATGGTTTCGTGTGGGCCACTTGAAGAGGTCTCAGGGTCTCAGGGGCTCAGCATCTCAAGATTCAGGGACCACATCTGATAATTTCTGCTGCATAAAAAGCCACTGTGTATATATTATCATTTATTCATTCTACCAATAGTGTGTACGTTCAAGCTTCTTGTAATTCTTCCAATATGTTTCCATCAATGTGCTTGTAAAAGCCCTCTCTCATCTATTTGCAGCAGCTGTAAGAACTCTAGGATACATTTAAAGTTCTTAATTTTCCTCTTCATGCTATGTAACCTGTATCCTGCTAGGTGCATCGTGAAACTCTTTTCTAAATTTCTTTGTAATTTTTTGCTTTGGCCCAGAGTTAGAGGTAGATCTCTTAAATTACAAGCATATGGTGTAGCTGTAGTTACATTTTGCTACCAATGCAATTCGCCTTTTAATTATAGTCAGATAACACTCTTGGCATGAATGAAATCTTTTTTAATTCATTGAGATTTCCTTTATGGGTCCAATATTACAAAATCTATTGTAAGCCCAGTTTTCTTGTAAAGCACGCATGTGCTATGTTTCTCTTCCTAGTCCAATTTAGCCCAGACTTACACAGCACCCACTGTGATCTCTCAGCTATGTCAGTTATTCAGGTCCAGCCAGAGCACAGCTCGGCTTATTCTCTGCTTAGCTTCACTTGGGTAAAATTAAGGCCGCAGCTGAATGGCTGCCTGGGGGCTCAGGGCTGCGTCAGCTTCCACTTCAAAGCTTATGAGCGCTGCTAGAATTCAGGGCCGGGCAGTAACGGTTCAAGCGGCATTGTGCTGTGCTTGGGCACCTGCCCGTAGCCATTCCCTGACTTGGGGTCGCACCAGCGCGGACGTCGCCGTGCTCCCTTTGGGTGCCATTTGGTGCTGTCGCTTCTTCTCTGGGGTTCGGTGCTCGTGGAAGTCGGTTGCGCCCACGTGGGTCATTTAAACGTGTATTCCTTCTAAACATTTATAACCTCAATTCTATACGCACAGCTTCCTGTGCCCAGGGATGGAATGTAGTCACGGGTTTATGGGAAACTTTATTCTGCCAATTACAACAGCTACTCAGTCTGTCTTTTAGGTGAGTTTACTCATTTTGTGAAAATAGTTCCTGGATTGACTCTGCTTTTTATACCTGATGTGCTACTGATTAATGATATTTGATAAAATATCCCAATACGACTATGCATTTTTATATTTTTATGGAACCTTACGTCCATGTAAAATATAGTTGCATTACATTCTTGGGTAGATGGAGGTTTAAATCATTATATCTCCTCGTGATTTCAATGTTTTGTGTTTGCGAAGTAGCATTCAATTTCTAAAAATGATTTCATCTTAAACTTTCTTTTTGGTAACAGTGATATGTCGGCAACTTGCCCTTATTAGAATTAAGATGGAACATCTTTTGACCTTCAACGTTTTGATATCCTTTTTTTTGTAGATATATCACATATAGTTAGATTATGCTGTGGTTTCCCTTTAGTGCACACAAAAGAACATAGAGGGGGTTCTTTCCCAATCTGTGTCTAAATATGACTCAATTCATGCTTATAAATATCTTCGATGAATCATAACGTCCTCATTGAAGTTTACATGAAAAACGATCCAGAATGCTGAGTTATCACAAACTAAACATACTTCTTATGAAGAAATATAACATAGTCTAGGATACGGAAGTCTCCTTGCTGTTTCCTTTGTCACTACTGGTCCTAGTTCTCCTCCCAGGCCACCACCACTCTGACTGCCTACCAGATAAATGAGTGATGCACGTTCCTACATTTTACAGATATTCAGGCATATGATAAAATTATCCTGCGTGGAGACTCTTCGATTTGATGTTATATTTATATTATTATAGCAGTGCTTTTGTTTGTTACTACCTACAGGTATAAAGATTAAAAATAAAACGTTTCTCACTTTGGAAGTTTAGAATATTTTTCACAAAAGAATAAGGAATTGTTATCATAAAAAAGACAAATGCTTTTCCAATACACATAGATAATTTTTGTTTTTCAATTCAATTAATGAGGGAAGATGTACGTCTTAAAAGTTACCTTCAGATGACAACTGTATTATTATGAAGACTTGCAGTAACTTTTTTGGCTCCTTTTAAGATACTGTTTTACCGATTTGAAAATAAATTTCTATATATTCCATTTACCTTTAAAATAAGATTTCATTTTGTTTTGTTTTTAATTGAGTTTATTGGTACAATTTAGATATACAGTATAGTTACATTCATCATTGGGATCTTGTAAAGATTTCATTTTGTAATTTGAGGTGTGTGTGATCAGTACTTCAGCATCTCTCGTTTGAACTTTCAGCTTTAAGAATTCAGTTTCCTGGGCCTTATGAGCCTGGCATTGGTGCTACTGGAAGTACAGGTCATGAGAGATGTCCAACCTAAGTACCTGCTCAGCTAAATGCAGGGGCAGAAGAATGTGAGCTCCCTGTGAATTGCTTTTCAAATCAAGAGTTGTCTCAAGAATGTAAAGGAAGGTTCAATTGTTATGAAAAGTCGTATTCTTTATAAAGAGCCTCTTGTTCATAAGAAGTTACTTTTCTCCACATAATTAACCTCAAAAGTGAAGGGGAGATCATATACCTCTTTCACACCTATTTGAAATATCTTTCACAATAGAACATAATTTATTTTCAGGTAAAACTAATAAATTTGCATCTTGAAAATATGAGATATAAATGTATATGTTTCTATGCATTTCACCTGGACTTACTTTTTCTAGGTAATATAAAATCATAATACTTTATGAGTAACAATATTTTTTCCATAGAGTCGTTTGTATTGATTCAGACATTGGTGAAATTTAGTGTTTTGTGCATATTGTTAAATTATTACGTTATCATTTATGTTTCCCTCACGTCAATGCAGGATAAAATTGCAAGGTAAAAGACTTTTTCTTTGAAAAGGATAACACACTGCTGCTGCATTTTCTCTGACTTGCAGTGCAAGAAATGGCAACTTAGAAATGATCAGTAAACTGTTTAAATTCATATAGCTGCCAGGCAAGAGAGCAAAGATACAAACCCAGGACATCCAACTCCAAGCCATTTCTGTCCTCACTACGGCTGCTCCCATAAGGGAAGTGATTTTTCTGTGAAGGTAAAATGTATTTCTAATTCATCTCCGATTCTCCGTAAAGCCATAGAACTTTCTTGACAAGTGTGTTCTATAGATAAAAGAATAATTTTACCCACAACATAGCTTTAAGTAGTCCAGGCTGGCAGAGACTGGATCATGATAATGAAATCACTGAGTTAAGGATGAGGAAAGCATCAGGGAAACATAATTGGACTGTAGTTTTTTATAACTTTACCACAAAAATCATCAGTGGATAGCGGAGATATTTCTCCCCTGGAAAATTAAATTAGATTGACAGGAATCCTACAAATGTCTAAGAAGCATGCAGTATAAATTTCCTTCCCCTAGTATTTTTAATAAAAGTTAAAATCCAGAGAAGAGAAACTTTGCTTTGTGCCACTGCAATAATCACCATTTTCTCTCACTAGAAAAATTGGCTCTGAAAATGCACATAAATTTGGATTAAAGAATAATCATCTCATTAAAAATTCTGCACAATTTGTTTTATTTTCATTATTATTTACTCAGTATTTTGTTATGAGTCAAGTTTAGTCTATGACTATTATTCTAGAATAATGTCTCATCTGAGAAGGTGGTCCAATATGTTGGATATGTTGGACCTTTTTTGTTTTTTTTCTTTTTTTTTTGGTACTGGGGATTGAACTTGGGTCCTTCCATTTGTAAGGCAGGAGGCAGAACCACTGAGCTAAATCCTCATCCCCAAGGCTTTTTAATAATTTAGTTAATATTTTCTAATTTATTTCTTACTCTTTACATAATTTCCAACTTTATCTTTGCATTTTGTATTTTGCTTAGAAATAGTCTAATAAGTAGTTCATTTTTGTATGTATTGCACACTTAGAGCATGTGATTCTATAATTTTTCATGCCCTTTTTTGGATGAAAATATACATGAAGCATTATTAATTAATACTATTAAAGTTAATTATTACAGAATTAGTAGAAATTTAAGTTGCAAAAATTAAATTAAGTTGCACTTAAAATGTCAATGTATATGTTCTCTAAATAAAAGTTTATTAGTGTAAAACTTATTCTAAGTAATCAGAGTTAACATGCCATTTCAGAGATTAATGTGATGGAAAACCTTAAAACATCATGTGTGGTAGACCAGAATGATATCTGCCTCATTATCTAAATCTGTTTATTTTAACAGTAAAATGTTTTTTTTTTTTCTGGAACAGATGAGATTCAAGGATGATTTAATCGATGCTATCCGTAATAACAATAAATTATTTTAAATATGTATCTTATATTGTGTCTACCAGCTGGTTTTATATATTTGGAACTTTCTCAAGGGTGAAGAATGAAAATGAAAGCCACGGTTTTGGATCAAAAGGTTAAGGTCATGGTTCTGTTTTCAGTCGCAGGTGAAAAGCAGACATGGAAGGAGGAAGGCTGGAAAAGACAGAGGGAAATAATGGCAAAGGAAACAGAATGGAGGAGAGGGAGAGCAAATGAGGAGGAAAGGGTGAGGGAGAGAGAGGGATTCTGAGGAATTTTATTAGAAAATAAAAGTGACCTACTTGGGAAGCTGAGGCAGGAGGATCACAACTCTGAGGCCAGCCTGTGCAGCTTAGCAAAACCTTGTTCCCCCAAATCAAGCCTTGGGATGTAATCCAGTGGGAAAGTGCTTTCCTACCATTCATGAGGTCCTAAATTCAAGTCTCAGTAATCGAAAAAAGTGGCAATTTTACCAAAGATCCTAGAGTGTTAGGACTTCTATTATAGAACTCATGCTGAGTGGCCTGGCATCATCTCTGGAATGACAGAAACTTCCCTAAACATTAGTGTCCTTGCCCTTTCTTCTACACTGTGGCTGGCTACTGTTAAGATAAATTGTGTTATACCACCAGCATTCTTGCAGTGATTTCTCATTACTCTCGGCCAGATTTCTGCAGATGAATTATCTTACAGCTTTACTCTGGTTCGACAGGTCTTAAAAATGATGCAGATATATACAGGAAATTCTCGGCTGAAAGAAACTACTAACCTATTTAATTTTAAATTGAACAGAAAAACCCTGGGAACAAGCTGGTATTTAAAGTAATGGCTTTTCTCTGAGAATAAATCATGCACACCCTACTGATCCTGGGATACATAAAGCACAGCACAATAATAAGTCATGGTTAGGTACAGATACACGGGGTGTTTGAAATAGGAGAATGTTTAATTTTTAAAAAAAAATTATAGTAAAAGACATGTTACCATTAATCTCCGTCAAAACAGTCCCCCCTCTCATTCTGAAGGCCTTTATACCATCCTTCTTGTCACTTTTTAAAGAAACTCTGGACGTTCCCTCTTGTGAGTATCTTAGAAGTGTAATAAAAACTATGGCGAACGCTACTGCTGAGTGTCGTCCACAGAAGAGACAGGCAGTTTAGGTGTCCATGAGGCAGCACTGTCTAGGTTTCTATAGGCAGAACTCTAGGGTGTGTGCACAGTGATGAAATGGCTTAATGATGCATTTCTGAGAACATATTCCCATGGCTGAGTGATGTACGAGAGTTGAGATTTTTCCATTTCATGTTCAAAGTGGCCATTTTTGTTTTACAGATAACCGAGGTCATTACTAGTGCTTTGCTTTTCATCCCTGCAAATTCACGATTTCCTAAAATTTGGCAAAGGCTCTCTTTGACCGTTTAGCTCCAGTCTTATTCACACAACTTTCATTATGAAATATTATCATACTTGAACTATTTCAGTTTTTTTGTTTTTCTGTCTGAATTCTGAAAGACGTGTATAATGAGTAAAACCATTATCTCTTGAAGAAAATTTAGTTTTCTTTCCTCAAAAATAGAGATGAAGAATATTCTCAACTCAGTATAGTTAGAGGCACCGTTTCTATAAATCATTATTTTTAGTGACATCAGAATTTGATCTTCAAGTTTAACATTATATCCAGAACCCATGCAATTTATGACCAGATTTTTTTAGAAAGACAACCATTTCAACATGTTTTCTTTCTACAATGAATACTACAAATTTACCTTAATATTTCTTTTTACTTTTTCTCAACTCATTGAATAATTAATCTTTAAGATTATAAGTGATTATAATTCCAAAGGCAGTCTAGTCAAACTACTGAAACATGTTGAAATACACAAAGTTATGGCAGGCAATTGATCGATGTTAGGTCTTTAAATTTATTTTAAAGGGTCTTCAGCTTGCATATGTAACTCTGAATAACTTTTTGTTTTTAGATTTGAGGCTTTTGAGAAGTAGTTGCTGCTAAAAATTATGAGCTTGCATTCAAATATGTACAATTGAAAAACACATATAAGCTGCTTTGGTATTGAACAAGTATCTTTTCCATAATAAAGTGGGAATTATCCAATAGTTATTATAAAATAATCATGTGATTTAATGTTCAAAAAATACCAGCAAAATGCCTAATACTTGTCAATGTCATTATTATCATAATTGTTTTAATGACAAAGCCATTCTGTTCACTTTTAGCGAAATTACATTCAGTTCTAACTCCTGCAGAGGGAGCCACCTAGGCTGAATCTCAGTGCAGCCACTTGCCACTGTGTGACAGGGGCTGGTTATTTTCCTCCCCTTCTTCCTCATTGGCAAAGTATCACTGAAAATGTCACCTACCCCATAAACCTGGCTCTTGCTGACTGGGAGCACATCACTGGAAAAGCACAAGGCACCGGACAAACACGGCAGAATGCCAGCTACAGTTGCTACCCACTCCGGAGAAAGAGGAGGCATCTGAGAAGCACACACCTTGCAGAGCTTTCTTCTTGAAACACCCGAGTACTGATAATTACAACAAAATCTGAAGTATTTCAGTCAAATGTAATCATTTTTCAAGTAGGTTCCCAGGTTGTTTTTCCCCTCCAAGCTTAGTGTTCCTAGCTTTCAGCACTCCTTTTGGTCATTTTATACGTAAATTAGTAGAGACCTATCATATGCTCTTTGCTTAAATTAAACTTGAGGTATGATTGTGTTCAACAAGGAAATGAAAACAGTGGTGGATGTTCTCAAATAGAAAGATAGACACCAAAGCCAGGAATGGTGGTGCACGCCTGTAATCCCAGCACTCAGGGGGCTGAGGCAGGAGGATCGCTGTGAGTCCGAGACCAGCCTGGGCTACATAGTGAGTTCCAGGTCAGTCTCAACTACACAGTGAGACCCTGTCCAAAAAAAAGAAAAGAAAAGGCACCTAGATGGAGGAGGGAGAGAGCAAGGAAGGAGGAGGAGAGATGGGGGTGAGGGAGGCGGAGAGAGATGGGGGCTAGAGAGGCAGGAGGGAGGGAGAGACAGGGAGAGAGACGGCAGGCAGGGAGAGAGATTACCTGTCTTTAAGAACTTAAACCTGTGACTAACTCCAGCCATTCTCCCCCATAAACACTACCACTCCTTTTGGGTATATTTTTTTAAATCCCTAACTGACAATGTTCTCCTACACGCCTCATCATGGGAATTTTAATGGATTTCTTTATGATTCACTTATGTGCAGAAGCATAAAAACAAGACCAGAAAGCACAGTACTAAGATGAAGACTTTGAATTGTTCTTCTATGTTGGCATTTCTTTGTTTGATTTACTTATCTCCTCTACATTCATAAGAGGTTAACTCAAAAGTTTATGGCTCCTGCTATTTCCTAGAAAGGTGTGCACACTGAACTTCTCAGATTTAGCAAAACATCAAATATGCATGACTTGTAAGCTATAAAGGAAAACATGTATGTATTAGAAGTGTGGACATTTTTTCCCAAACATCAAAGGAGTGATATATAAATATAAACAAATACATAATATATAAAGTACATGTAATATATAATATATAATACATAATATAGATGTATCTGTTTATCTATCATCTACCAGTCTATGATGTCTTTTGTTTGTGATGTAGACAAATTATGAAAATACAATTTTTAAGTCAAAACATCAATAAATATATTTTAAGATTCTTTGCCATTTACCAGCTTTGGGGATTTGCAGATGAAAAATATATCCCCACAAGAAGTACTACATTTCACAAAAACACAAAATACTGTAATTGAGAGTTTGAATAAAGCTTTAATATAATTAAAGATGTTTTGATTGATAGTACAACATTTAATTTAGACACTTGAACGTTTAGAAAAGTTGCAATTCCATTTTTGAAAATAGCTTGGTATTGTTTCCAAGTCAGTATCAGACAGAAGTGATCGAAAATACAACAGTTACTCGAAGATATACATGAACACTGCTCTTTCTTTGGGGTATATTTAAAAATAGGGGGTTTTGGGTTTTAATTATTTCCCCATCCCCAGAATCACTTTCTCTACAGTTATCGTCATTGTACTTTGAGATGCCTATCACTGTGTGTGTTTACATCTCCATATAACTGAGGATTAATATTCCATCTCAAAAACATTTTCCTTGTAATTTTATTTGAAATAAACATAAATTTTCTTCATTGAACTATAACATTAAATATTAATTTTAGCAAGTGGTGACATAGTGACAAAAATTATATGCACAATCATTTACATACTTGGTGAGTTCAGAAATTATTTATAAATTAAAGTAATAATATTAAGTGATCACTTTTTCCTGTCCAATACAAAATTGAATGATTTAAAAATAAGCACACGTTATATCCAAGAATTTTAAATTGGTCTACTGATTAAGATTAAACAATAAATTACCTTTAATACTATTATGAATTGCTTTACTCTTTACTTTATGAAGTTTTTAAAATTACACATTCATGCAATCAAGAGAAAATAATTGTAAAATTTTCTACTTCATGACCTTGAAGATGATTAACCTCAAATATTGGTAAACATACTTATATAATGGCATAAATATTTCATTTTTATTTTGTAAATAATGTCTTCATGTATTTTAAAGTTTCATTTCAACATCCTAGACATTTCTGTGAAGTATTTACTAACACAGGAAATGTCAAATTATTGACATTTTTTTGAACTGCAGCAAATATATATTTTATTTTTCAGAAAACTATAAACATGATTTGAATTTGTATTTGTCCATTATTTATCTCTTGTGAACATAAAAGTATGTATAACATTATTGCCACTATCTATATGTTTATTTAGGTAATTAAAATTGAAGTATAATAAATCAAACTATCAGAATATTTCAATCAATGATATTTCCATAATAACTATGGTAAGAACACACTAGGAAAATTAATGCAAATTTTATTTTTAACATTACAAAGAAAGAAAGTCATTTACAATCATATATTTCCTTAGCAAAGTAGTGTAAGTCTTAGGTGATAAGGAAAGAGAGGGTAACTACAAACCTATATACCTGTAATTTATTTTTCTAATTTTGGATTCTCTGGAGAGCACTTGGTTGACAATTACACTTTGAAAATAGACTGAAAATTAGATTGTCCTGGGATTTCTAGATGTTTACTCCTCTATTAGTAGCCACAAATTGATCACATTCTCCCTGGCTTAATAAGGAAACACGAGAGATTTTATCAAAAAGGTATAAAATCATCTATAACACCTGAGTTGCAGAGTAAAATCTTTTTGAAATAACTACATATTATAATATGAAAGGACCAAAATATATAAAAAGTAAGTACCAACAGACAAACATCAATGATTATATCATAGTGAAAACAACAAACAAGAAAAAAAATTTACATTCTCACCCCTCAAAATTATTCTATTTATATTCCATGGACAAAGTTACATGATGTAATTTTTTAGAAAATATCCAGTAGCCTTAGGAATTAGCATTTTACTATATCTAATTACTAATAACACATCCTATGTATTGATTTGATAGTACTTAATTTAATGATTTGTATAGTTTTTACACTATAATATCTCTTCTGTTTCTTGAAGTAGTCTATATATCTCTAGATTAGGTACAGTTTTGTTAGTGTAGCATAGAAATTATAGAAATAGTGTGCTGTGTACTCTGATATAGGGTTAAATAATTGGGAAGAAAGGAATTTAATTGTATACTTTTGAATTTCTAAAAGAGAAGTCACTGCCAAGCATAATATTATATAATAATGTTTATAAGTGTTTAAGATAATTCTCATTCAAAATATGATGTTATTGTTTGGTAAATGGTGAGAAATGATCAAGAGTTATTCCAATAGTGTAACTTTTAGTTTTAGTTCAATAAAAATCTAGCAGAAAGAGGAAACAGAAGCATGATTGTAAACTATGCATTAATTAATATATGCAAATTAATACTATGAAAGCAAAATTGATTGTAAATTTAAATTAGACAAATATATAGGGGATTATCATCAAATATATTCATTAGTCCTCAGGAACAGAGAAACTGACTTCATTTGCACACTAAAATATTTGCTGATTTTATGAGAAGTTTGGAAAATGTTTGTGGATAACAAAACTGCACTTCAAGGTATTAGAGCCTGTTAAGTATTATAGCTATATTCATAGTTGTCAAATCTAATACTAAACTAGTTCAATTTGAATTAAAATTTAGAAATAAACAGGATTTCAGCAAATTTAATAGAAAAAGGGGACAAAGTGAGAGGAGAGATGGGAACACAGGTAGGTGAAAAATAAAAACCTACCCAATGGTCATTAAGGCCAAAATTCACTGTTCCAGCAGGCATTGTATTTTGTGTCATATTTAAAATGCTCTGGAGGGAGCTGGAGTTTGAGCTCAGTGGGGCAGTTGAGGATGTGTGAGGCTCTGAGTTCAATCCCCAGCACCCCACTCTGGCACCAAATCCCAGGGAACATGATGTTTTAATGCTAAATCTTTACAACCACGATCCAACTTCTGTATAGTGGATACGGAAGTGCATATTCCCAGGAAGGAGAGTTCATCTAAGTGTCCGATTGCTCAATGCTTGATCAACGTGTCTATCTAAGTTGAAAGATCAAAACCTGAGAACTAGGAGAAAGTTATCATTCTTCCTCTTTCTCTTTCTTTGTCTTCTTTTGCTTCTGTCAAATGTGCAGGTCATCAACTACACAAGTTAATCAACTAGGCAGCTGCAGGAGTAAGAGTGTTGCTCTGAAGATCTCCTACTACTGCAGGTCTCCCCTGATACAGTAGCAGAAGTGTCGTGGCCCCCTTTGGGGCCGGCTTCTACTGGGTGGCGCAGCCCTGGCTCCAGTATGTGCTAAAGCACCCGATCCCCCGCACGGGGTGCGGTGTCATCACGTGTCACTGAGCACCGAGTCCCCGAATTCTGCACATTGAAGGCTCTCATAGTTTTTGCTCTGGCCTTATTTTCTCTCTTTAGTGACTTCTACTTGGCTCCTTATCCATCTTTTCCTTGCTTTCCTCTTTACTATTTCCCTGAATTACGTTCCTTCTGCTCTAGTTCTGTCCCCTATGGTTTCCATCGGCCCCCAAGACAAGATGATTGGAAGGCGATTGGGTCATGGGCCACCATACTCATCAGTGACTTCATCCGTTGACGAGTTCAGGAGCTAACTGTGCTAGAAGTGCTAGAATGAGTTGGAAGTCGGGACTGGTGGGAGGCGGTCACTTGGAACCATGGCCCGGAAGGGCGTTTTCTTCCCCCCTTGGTCCTCCTTCTCACTTTCTGCTTCCTGGCTGCTGTGAGTTAAACAAAGTTCCTTTGCTAAATCCACAGCCCTTTATTTTGCTGCTTCTGCCTTGAAGTCAGCTGACCATTGACTGGACTGACCCAAAAGTGTGAGTCAAAATACATTTTAAAATGTGGATATCAAGCATTGCATCCCCAAATGGAAAAGAAACACCTATTCTGAAACCAAAGTTCACAAGTGAGTATCCACAGATAAAAAATAATTTCCTTTTATTTTCTACAAAAGATGTAAGAACAAGAAAATATAGAAAATAAGATTAGAATGCAAATACCTCACTCTCTGTTGCCTTTACCTGAGCACTACCTTGCAGATAATAAAATCAGATTAATCTGTATCATTTTTCTTGGCTGAATATCTAAACTTTTCCATATATGGCATGCTCTCTTCACTGAAATTAAATATATGTTTTTGAAATCTTAATGAATTGGAATTAATGTTTACATGTGAATCCATTGTAGTCTCTGCACCATTAGATGCGTCTTGCTGCTCCAAGGTACTACACCACATAGTTACGACTGGGTTAATGAAATATCAGCTAAGGGCCAGTCACAGAACCCTTGAAGGAGAAAATTAACCATGCTTTCAAAATTAAAATATGTAAGTAAATGTAATTATTTGGGATACCTTTTATATAAAATCAGAAGAACAATTTTAATTAATGAACTTATATTAAACACTACCAGATATGAAGTTTCTACCATGACTCAAGTGTTCAACATACATTTGCATAAACACCCATAACCTACAAGACTATACATGGCTTTATGATCCCACTTTGACAGATAAGGAACCAAAGGCCTAAGAAGAGTAATTTCATGTTAAAAGCCACATTATTAATAAAAGAAAAATTCAGAAATTATAGCTATGCTCTTATTGCTTTTGTATTAGGGCTCTCGATTAGTTTACTAAATTCTAAATGACTTAACCAGTTTATTAAAATTATTCTGACATTGGAAGATAACATCAATGTTTAAAATATAATCCATCATTTCTGCAACTAGAAGGTCACTTTGTCTGGAATAGATTTAGTGAGGTGACAAATCAAATTCAGTGATTGTTATAAGAAGTAGGAAAAGCAGAAATAGAGAAAATCCATATTGATCATATTTCTAAGAAGCTTTGCTGTAAAAACAACGTACGTTATATTGTGATTGACCTTGATAAAGAGCAATCCTGATTACAGACTCAGGAGAGAACTCAATGAAGTACTGAATTAAAATATAGTAAGTAGTAGGCCAGTATTTTTAAATTACCTTTGCTGATGATTATTGAAAACTTTTCTCTGTGCCATTCACATTCAAGCCACAAGACCTGTGAAGATGACATTCTTATATTCCTCCTTTTCATAAAGCTTAGAGAAGTTACATGATTTGCTCTCTGTCTTCTGTTTATTAAATGGAAGAATTAGAAGTCATTACATTTTTTCCAGACCCTTAAGCACATGTTCTATCTACTATAACATGACCAAATCAATCGTATGAGATGATATTCCAAAGGAATAGCACCTGCAGCCACAGAGAGAAGAGCAAAACAACCTTCCATAAAAATTAACACAACAAATAGTGCTGCTCAAAAGTAAGTTATCTATAGGCAGATTGAAAATAGTGATATACAGTAAGGTCAAAATAGACCAAGTTAGCACACTGGCAAAGTTTGTGAGCAAAAATGAAATTCATAAAAATAGGAAAGCCTTCTTCAGTATACAAATACAATATTTGAAAGTAAACATGTAGGCAGAGGACTCTAGAAATGAATTCTACCAAAAGAAAACAACAACAACAATAACAACAACAACACAAAAAACAGGAGAGACATTAACAGGAAATCAATATCCCATGAATCCTATGCTATCAGACACAGAGTACCAGTAGACTGGTACAAAATATCTTTCCTATAACACTGAGATTCCACCTCACCCTACAAAGAATGGCTGCTATCAAGAAATCACACAATAACAAATGTTGGCGGGGTTGTGGGGAGAAAGGAACCCTTCTCCATTGTAGGTGGGAGTGCACTCTGGTGTAACCACTATGGAAATCAATATGGAGATACCTCAAAGAGCTGGGACTAGAGGTTCCATTTGACCCAGCCATCCCTCTGCTGGGTATCTTTCCAAAAGAATTAAAGGAATCATACCACAGTGATATATGCACACCTGTGTTTATAGTGGCACAGTTTGCAATAGCTAAAACTTGAAAACAGCCCATCTGCCCATCAGTTGGAAACTGGATAAAGAAGATGTGTTTTTTCTATAAAATGGAATATTACTCAGCCATAAAGAATGAGAAATTAGGTTCAGTCATAGGAAAATGGATACATATTGAGGATATACTCCTAAGTGAAATAAATAAGTTATACATGTGTAAATACCGAATAGTTTCTCTGGTGTGAATAAACTATAATAGTACATAAGATCCTAATGAGATAATTGACTATGTGAAATAGGAAGAAAAGGGCTAAAGGTGTAGGGAAAGTGGGAAGGGTAGGGGAAAGGTAATAAGGGAAAAGAAAAATATGAGAAAGTGAAGAAATGAAAATGAAGTGTTTGTAAAGGGGGAGGGAGGAGGGGGTGAAGGGAGGGCAGGGACAAGGGGGAAAAATGAGAACCAAGACCTGCCATGTAGAGGTACAGGATCCCAATGATGGATGTACCTGTACTGTATCCCTAAAATGTACCAATAAACTCAATGGGGGAAAAAGAAAAAAGAAAATATCTCTCCTGTTTCTTGGATAAGAATTGCAAGCTTTCTGCAATCAGAAAATCAGCCAACATTATTTCCAACAGTATCAGCCCCTCACAGACAACCCATATTTCTGCATTCCATCAAAGACAAAAACTTAAAAAAAAACAAAAACACTAGGAAGGGCATTGGATGGTATCTGGTTGCACCCCAAAGGACCTAACCCAAAAACTAAAGATGAATGAATGCCAGGCATAGTGATCCCTGCCTACAGTCCCAGCACTGTGGAGGCTGAGGCAGGAGGGTCACTAGGAGTGTGAGTTTGAGGTTGGCTTGCGCTCTGTTGTAAGCTCAAGACTTGCCTGATCTGCATAACAAGACCCTGTCTAAAAACAAAAATCAAAAGTTTTTAAAGCACTGTAATAATAAAAGCACTTGATAGATTACTGGGTGATAGGATGATATGGATTAGTGCTGCTCTCTAATAAAATTAAACACAATGTTATTTACGTTTGTCCGTACTTCTGTGATATAAGAAATGCATATCAGTGCTTGACAAGAATAAAATTTTATATTATAAAAATAATAAAATTGTATGATATTTGTACATTTTCAAATTTCATTTCATTAAATTGAGGAAAAGAGTTTGAATATAACTATTTCAGATTTCAAGAACTTATATTCTACAAAGGTAGAAAAGATACACTCCTAGCAATCAAGACCTATTGTAAAATTATAATAGTTCAGTCAGTAAGATTAGTATACATTTGAACTACATGTAGATCAGAATCTGGTCACATATTTACTGTAAATATATAACTTTCAATATTAATGCTGAATATATTTTACTTTGAATTGAAAGCAGCTTTGGGATTTGATATTTGGATCAGTTCATGTCACATATGAAACTTAGACTGACAAATTATTCCAAGAAAAGGTAACATTTAATTCAGAAGAATTAAAGAAATTAGAATTTTATTTTAATCAAAGTAATGGTAATCTGTGTCCTATTACTTATTCAAATATTTACCATTTACGTCATGTTGGCCTTAAGCATTAGCAGTACAAAGACAAATATAGCTACCTCTAATTGCAAAGGCCTCTTAAATTATTCAGCCGGGATTTAGCTCAGTGGTGTGGCTGCCTTCCTAGCAAGCACACAGTCCTGAGTTCAATCCCCAGTATCCAAAAAATAAGAAATAAAAAAATAAGTTATCCAGCCTGCTCAAGACAAAGAGCAGGTTATAAGTTCTTCTACATTCATTTCATTTATGTTCATGAGAATGGCCAACTGTCTTATTTTCAAACAAATATGGGATTTTCATTATGATGGGAATTTGCAAGTTACTATTTTCCGTATTGTGTAACTGATTCAGACACAAAGTTTTAATCATTCCTAGATTCTGTAGAGAAATATTTATGTATTTATTTATTTAGTTATGTCGATGCTGGGAATTGGACCTAGGCTGCCACACTAAGCTACATGCTTGGCCCCTGCTAATGTTTCTCTGGAAACCGGGTCTTGCCAAGTCACTTAACTCTCCAGGCGGGGCTGGAACGTCCTCTCCTCCTGCCTCAGGTTTCTGGGATTGCAGGTGTGGGAAGCCGCTGCAGCTGGCTGAGTGTTCTGCTTCCTATAACGTACACTTTAATAAGATGTAAGAGTAAGCAGAGGGAGCAGTGTTTTAAAAATGAAACTGATTGACATAGAGGAAATTTGAAAATATTTAATCAAGAAATCGCGACTCAAGATAGAAGTCAAATATTAATTTTCTGCACTTGAAAAATTTAAGATAATAGAGAAAAATAAAGGCAAGTGGCGGATATGACAGCCCCTGCTGAAGAAAGACAGGAGGAAAGAGGACATTTTGTCTCTGAAAATTTTCTCATTGCACATATATTGTTTATCAAAAGCAAAAGCAAGATATTTCATTTGGAAAATAATTCACATGACCCAGATCACTCTCTTATTTACCCAGTCATTGCTACTGAAAACACTAGGTAAACTCATTCTGACGTGTGCGTTTTGGGAAGGTCTGTCTGTGATAAACAGTAGAGGCACAAAATTGGGATTTCAATTGACTATTGGAATCATGGAATTTTTCCTGCATTCTTGGAGACAGCTGAGTTTTAATGTACAGTACTTTATATTTTTCATAATTAAAGTAGTGTTTAAACTACAATTCCTTTTTACACTTATGCTTATTTTAAAATATTTTAATGAGCTGTTTATGTGTTATCGTGCCATAACAAAAACACATAATAAAATGTTATGTGGCACCGCTGTGCCGTCAACGAGTATGGAGGAAACAGATACCATTCTCTAGGTATGAAGATTAATTTTGTTCTTACACACCGTCTTGGTTACTTTTCTCAATGCAGAGACAAAACACCAGACACCCAAGGTTAAAGGAGGACAGGTTTACTGCAGCTCACAATTTGTAGAGGTTTCAGTTCACAGTTGTCTGGCTCCAAGGCAGGTAGAGGGTGGTGTAGAGCAGGCAGGCAGAAGGCTGCACGTGACAAGCAACAGGCAACAATGGCAGCTCCCTTTCAGTCTCCTGTATCTTCTCCAGGGTGCCCGCCCTTCATGAGATTAGCACTCAATCCCCTGACCCTAGCATGCAGGGAGAATCAGTCCCGGCATCAAATCCTCCATCCCAGCACCACACACCCTAGATCCAGCCATCACTGAAAAGCCCCTCCTGTGACTGGGTGAGGCTCTGAGGGACACAGACACAAGCCACAAGGCGCACCATTTTGTAATGCATGTTATTATTTATTCCAGTAACTTTCAAGGCATATCAGGAGATTTTTGAGCCTTTAATTGAAGATAAAGTGTTGAAAAAAGTCCAAAGTTAATGAGTAGGAAAAAGCATTGCCTGTCTTTACACAGCCATTGAAAATACACCACAACATATAGATTACAAAACCATCTTCAAACCTGAAAAATGATTTTTTTAATTTCCAAACCAATAAATAGTACACAAAAATATATGTATAACTAAAATCACTTCAGTCATTCCTATATTTCCTTCTAGGTTTTATCCTTTTTGTGTCAGGTTTATATAAAAAATTATTTTATCCAGTCTCCAACTGATGGGCAGTTGGGCTGTTTTCAAGTTTTATCTATTACAAACTGTGCCACTATAAACATGGGTGAGCATATATCACTGTGGTATAATTCTTTTTGAAAGATACCAAGCAGAGGGATGGCTGGGTCAAATGGAACCTCTAATCCTACTTCTTTCAGATATCTCCATATTAGTTTTCATAGTCTGCCCTCCCACCAACAGTGGAGAAGGGTTCCTTTCTTCCCATGACTCAGTCAATATTTGTTATTGGTTGATTTCTTGATAGCAGCCATTCTTTCTGGGGTGAGGTGAAAACAGTGTTGTTTTCACCTGCATCTCTTGAATGACCAGTGATGTGAAACGTTTTTTTCATGTATTTATTTGATGCTTTTACTGTTTATCTGAGAAATGTGTGTTCAGATGATGTGGTTTTTCTATAAAATGGAGTAGTACTCAGCCATAAAGAATGAGAAATTAGAGTCATTCATAGAAAAATGGATACATATTGAGCATATACTCTTAAGTGAAATAAATAAGTCACACGTGTGCAAATACAGAATAGTTTCTCTGGTGTGAAAAACTAAAATTGTAAATACGATTAAAATGGTATAACTGACAGTGTGAAATAGGAAGAAAAGCGCTAAAGGTGTAGGGGAAGTGGGAAGGGTAGGGGAAAGGTAATAAGGGAAAAGAAAAAAAAATACAAGAAAATGAAAAAAAAATGGAAATGAAGTGTTTGTAAATGGGGAGAGGAGGAGGGGGTGAAGGGAGGGCAGGGACAAGGGGGAAAAATGAGAACAAAGACCTGTCATGTAGAGGTACAAGATCCCAATGATGAATGTAACTGTACTGTATACCAAATGTACCAATAAACTCAATGAGAAAAATAATAGTTCTTTTAACAATAGTCTCTGCTTGGTTTCCATTTTGCTTCCTCCTCTCTCCTGAAGCTATTTGCTCCAATCTGATTTGTGCTTCCAACACTGCTGAAAATTATGTCTCAAATTTTCAGACAACCTCTACACCTTTGTCAAACCCAGCGGATAACCCTTAGCATTCATTATGTGGGGAAGATTTGGCTTCAGGTTTTTTATTCATGTCTCCTTAGAATTTTTTTCATCTTCTCCTAGGATACTTTTCTGTTTTTGTCTTACCTTCCTGGCCTCTGCCCTTTATACATGGGGAAAAAAATTAACGTTTTGCAGACTTGAATGCTTGAATAGCTGCAACCCCTATGTCCAAAGAACCAACCGTTCTCCTCTGAGATCCGAATCTCTTGCACTCTGCATCAGAAAATATATGCAAGTTTATTTCTTGCTGCTTCATTTGTAATGGCAAAAGTGAAGACAAAGCAAATGTTTAGAAAATAGACAAATAGAGTTGTGTACTTTAGTGAAGGGTGCTGTACGCATGAGTGAATGAAAATGAATGAACCTTCTCAATAGGCCGCGGCAGGATGACTCCTAGAAATGGAAGGTTGAATCAAAAAAAGCAAGACCAGAAAACTAAACACCACCATATATATTTTATCAGTCTTAACAATTGGCAAAAACAATCATAATTGTTAGAAGTACACTCATACATGACAAGGCTGTACTTTGGGGGCAAAGGAAAAGAATCCAGACTTTGAACAGAACTTGTTACTGTGGTACGATGGTCTTGATAGTAATTTTCTTCATCTCCTGCTCTCCACTCTCCACCCCTCTCCTCTTTTTCCTCCCACTGTTGGGGTTCATACCCAAGGTCTGAAGCATTTTGAGGAAGTCCTCAACCACTGAATTATATCTGCAGTTAGTGTGACAGAATATGTATGCAGCAGAGTTAATTCTGAGCAGCTACTGAGTATCTCCTGTCTTTGTAGAATGCCAGAGATGTGTTAACAGATATAAATGAATTCGCAGAGTTCATCTGGGAAGCCCACTTAAAGATTTTAAGTTATTACATCACTAATATGAAGGTTTCTGTCATTAAGGAACTTATGAGAACCACAAATTTCTTTCTGGGAGAAAAACAAGCATTTCTTGAGACTGCCATTCCCCGGGGAGGAAATGAACGATTATGAGAATTAAGTGACTCTCAGAAGAAATATCACTAACCAATTACATCATGCTTCGTTTGCTTTCAGGATGTCAGTGTCATTTGACTAAAAGCAAACCAACAGAAATAAACCTTTAAACAGATTTGCTATAAAAGAGTGAATAAACATAATCCATAAAACAAAGTCTTCAGACTTGCTTATTGTCATTTTTGTTTCAACTCCAGCTTTAATGATTTAATTTCGTTCATTTTTTTTTCATGGAAAACTATCTCAATTCTTTCTTTGGCATCCTGCCTAGTATAAATAACAAGGAGTTGTTTATACTCTTGAATCCTTGCCTTGCTCAGATTTGAAAGAGCCTTTTATGTTTCCAACAAGATTTAGAAATTCCATGTGTCCTTGAGATCTATCCAATGGTTAATTTCAGTCCTCCAAAGTGAGGAATGGTATCTAAAGAGAAGAGTCATTAACTGCTTAAGGTGCATTGAAATTTTAATTGACTTTGTTTTTTCTAATTCAATTGCGCACCCAGTGGCAAGGCAATAAATCTTTAGTAAGGAGGTTGATATCATAACATAACATCTTTTGCAAAGATAACCATAGAAAAATTTCATTTCTATATTCAACTTTAACATGTTCTGGGGTCAGTGTTTTTCTATATCAACATCTTACTGGACCAAGAGTAAAAATATTTAACTTTTCTAGTTGCTGGATCACCTAAATACTGTAAGTATACAAGGAAATCTTGGAGTTACTTCATACTATTTATTGAGTGAATAATTGTTGATCTCACATATATAAATTCTGCACAGGCACCTACAAAATTCATGAATGCCATTCAGTCAGGCAGGAGAATCTCTGCTTTTGCCAGACTTTCATTGTGTAAGAAAAGTAAACAGAGTTAGTACTGGTAGCACCGGCCTGTAATCCCTGCTCCCCAGGTGGCTAAATCAGGAAGATCCCCAGTTGGAGTCCAGCAGCCTCACATATTTAGTGACTTAATGAGATCTCATCTCAAAATAAAAATAAAAATAAAAACAAAAGGGCTGGGACGTAACTTAGTGCACAGGCCCTACATCCAGTTCACTTCTCTATAGCACACACACACACACACACACACACACACACGAAGAAAAAGGAAAGGAAAAGACAGAAAGATAAGTAGAATAAAAAGACTGGTTCCAGCTCCAAAGGGGGAAATTGTCAGAGTCCAGAAATTGGATGGAGTTGTATGACTCTTAGTCTGAACCTTATGACCACTTAGAAAGAGGTCCCTCAGAAGAAATGTCATCAACAGGAGTTCAATCGCCGACATTCACTGTCATAAATAAACTCTATGGTCATCTGTTTCCATGATCTAATAAGTCATATAGATATTTTCTAATAATTTTGTGGAAAAAACATTCTTTGTCTCATTATATCTTCAGGACAGGAGATAGATGAGTGCCTGACATCAATGGAGTAGAGAATGGAAGAGGGAAAAATTCTATCATGAGCATTAATGGGTTCTCTAGGACGCTCCAGGAGCAAAAGAGAGAAGAAAGAAGACAAGATTAGTCATGTAAGAAATGCACTGTAGTGGCTGCTCAGGAGCATATACAAGACCCTGTGAATATTTTCTGAAGGAAGACATATTTGCAAATTATGCCTGGGGGAATTCAACTACAGATTGCTGCTTGTCCATACTCCTTTCTGTCCCTTGGCTAGGCCCCTTGGCTTACTAATTCTACAGTAATGTCAGAATCCAGTCAGTTTGCAGAATAAATAAGAAATTTTAACAAAATTTATTATATCTTTTATAGCTCTCTCTGAGTTATGAAAAAAATACAGCACTGGGCAAATACTAATTGATACTCAGTACAGCGATAAGTAAAATTCAGTGAATTTAGTCATCATAATGAAGTATCTTCTTTGACCACGGTCAAGAAAGTATAGATTATAGGAAATCACAAAGGGAAAAAAAAAAAAGAAAGAACGATATTGTCATAGAAATCAAGAAAGCTAAATAGAATTTTCTTTAGCAAAATGTAGTTTACCAGCCAAGTTTTAAAGTGTACTTGAAACATGCTTAATTGTAATTATACCCAGAGCCAGCCAACTGGGACTTATAAAGCATTGAGTTTTCATTTCTAGGATTCCCTAAAACGTGTGCCATGGTAATTCTTCACCTTAATATACAAATGGCACAGAAATGCACTAGACTCCTTCACATTTGATGGGATATAGGGCTAACTAACCACAAAGGCTAAGACTCTGACTTCAGAAGAACACTGGTGGATATTTTTCCATCCTTAGATTATGCAAGTATATATCAGACTAGATGTAAAGACACAAAATACATTATTCATAAATTAGACTTGGCTAAAATTAAAAAAAAATTTTAAAAATAGTGGAAGGAAATGAAAAGTCAAATCACAGTAAGAAAAAAAAATGACATGGGTATATTCCCCAAAGAACCAAAGACATGGCATAAAAATGGCACTACAATTTATAATTCAATAAGACCAAGACAAATCAATGTAATTTAAGAAGTCAAATTTTCTCAGTGGATATTTCATAACAGTATATAGATGGATGATTAAGAAGCATCTGCTTGATACAATAGTGAGCACAAAAATGGAAAGAAAATGACAGTAAAGGCTGGCGTCAAATATAGGCTAAGATGTGGGGAAATCAGAACTCTCATGCAATGATGAGGGACTATGAAATGGGGAAGAGCTTTGGAAACCTGTTTGACAGACTTTTAGTTTTAAGAAATTAAATATACATCTACTCAATATCTAAACAGTCCTGCTTCTAGGCATTTAACCAAATGTACAAAGATATATCCACAGAAGATTTGTTCATTAATCTTTTGCATCTTTATTCAGAACTTCAAATCACCTAAATGTTCATTAATAAGAAAATAAATTATTCATAAAATGTAATATTTTGCAGCAATAAAAAGAACAAGCTATTGGAGCACATAAAAATGTGAATGAATTAGACCGTAAATTTGAAAACTTAGAATGCAAAGTTTCATGATACATGTTTGATTCATTTGAAGGTCTCAGTTAATTCAGAATGGTCTTAATCAATGCTTATTTTTATAAGATGAGCAATTTTTTCTAAATTGAAATGTATGTACACTGAATCACTAAATGATGGATATTTGAAAAAAATCACTCAATTACAAAGATATGTAAGAGAATTAAAATACTATTTTTAATCCCATTCAATATTCAAAGTAAAAATATTAAAAGTAAAAGATTGACATAGCAGAGAAAATTAGTACTGTATCACCATGAAATAATCATAGCTGTCATTCAGAATAATAGCCAAGTTAAGAAATGTACAACTTGCTTAAACACTAGGCTTGAAGGATTTTTTTTATGATTGTACAGACTGTTTAGTAACCTATATTTAAAAATTCTAGGCAATATTATGTTTTGAGTACCTTCCTTGTCCATAAAATTCTTTTGAGAGCTGTTTCCTCATTGGAATTCTCTATTTTCTTTGAATGTAACCAATTTACATTTTCACATAAGATAACAAATTCTTTAAATGTAAAGGAAAAAAAATTATATAGTCATATTGAATAGCATATTTCGATACTTGACCTGAACCAAACTGTCTCACAGAATCTACCATATAAAATAAATACTTTTTTGCTAGTCCGCAGAATCTATTTTTCACAAAGAACTTTAAAGTGAAACTTTGATATTGCAACATATAACAGGGTTGTGAATTCTGGAAATTTGAAAAATGTTCCTCGACTGGTAGGAGAAATTGGAAAATCAGAACCTGCTTTTGTGTGTATTACCAAAAAAACCCACAAAACTCTTTTTTTATTTGACTGGCATTACTCATGGAGTGCAAATGTGGCTAAACTAGCACATCCTGGAAAGCGTAACCCAACTGTTTGTAACGACCTGAGCTCTGTCACAGCTCTGCTCACAACCCTTTGATGGCTTCCGAACTCATAGACATTTATTGTCTTCCCAGAGGTCTGCCCGGCCTTGTGTGATCCTGCCTCATTCTGCCTCTTCCTCTGACTCTTGGTTTAATCATTTTCACACGTGTCTTACAGAATTAGAATCTTTGCACTGGCTTATTTCCCTTAAAAGTCTCTCATTTCCATCATCTGCTTGCTGGTGTCACTGGTTCTATGTCAACCTGTCATTGATGACCGTGTTTAAAACAACAAACTCTCACCTCAACCGGCTTTCTATTTCTGTGCAGCTAGGGTTTTGTTATTATGGTGTGCCTCTGCCAAGGAGATTTTTGTACATGTATTTACACTGGTTTTATATCTTTCATTATATTTTTACTCTTAATATTATTAACTCATGGGAATTTTTCAAATATGAAATGATAAAATTTATTTTTAGTCTTTACTGAACTGTGACTATTAACTTTCAAGCTATACTCTTTTCCCTATTACAACTTTAGGAATGGTTTATTAAGATTAAGCATTTTAAAACCCGACTTTAAAACAAAACAAGAAAAAAAAAACCCAAGAACCCTCTGACTTTGATTTAAAATAGCAAAATTTAAAAACTGTAAATAAAAATGTGATACTGGCAAATCTGTGTTACTTGACTGGGTCTCCGCCTTCTCTATGGAACATCATCAATTGAGTTTCCAAGATAAAATGTTCTTTTTCCTGAGTATTTCTCAACAAGTGTTTCTGATGCAAGATGTTCTGGCTGACCAATGATGTTGGAGAAGGGCTTTAAAGGATCTTTGGGAAAGCTTTTGCTCTGCTGACAAACTGCATAAAAATACAGTTATTTTTACCTTAGAAAAACAAAGCTACTTTTATGTCTCTCTCGCTCTCTTTTTTTTTTTTTTTTGCTTTTTTGAGACAGGGTCTCACTATGCAGTGAGAGTGACCTGGAACTCACTATGTAGCCCAGGCTCGTCTCGAACTCACAGTGATCCTCCTGCCTCAGCCTCCCGAGTGCTGGGAATACAGGCGGGCGCCACCACACCAGGCTAAGCTACTTTTATCTTATGTTACTGTAAATATGTTTTCTATTGCAGAAAAACATACTAAATGATATGGCCCTCTCCAAACAGGACTAAGGAGACACAGAGTGATGTGTCAAGACGTGACAACGCATAATGAAAACAGTGAAATATCTGGGTCGATGGCATTCTAAAATTAAAAATAAGGAAAGACTGTAAGAAAAGTATAATGTGCACTACATTGAAAATTAAATCCTTCATTCCTTTGTGTAGAAAATAATAACTTTGAATTAATTGGTCACCAGCAAGCTGGATAATTTTTTGTAACAGAAAAGGATGAATATTTCCATTCTTAAGTATTAATGAATTAAAGTAGTTATGACCTTGATCCTCTATATCAGCTTTGTTGGAATAAGAAAAGCTCAGCAGATCAGAAAGGCATGCACATGAGTGTGTGTGTGGCTCAGGAGGTGTGACTCTGGGTGCAGTAAGTGGTCTCTGGTGCATTTCCTTTCTAATACTGTTTCCCTGCTCTTCTTCCTGGCCTCCGTGTTCTGAGAATCTTGTTTTTTTTCATGCCTTTATATCATCATTTCTGCCTTGGAGCAAGGCCACAGATTGAACCCCCTTAAATCATAGCCCAACTAAATCTCTCATGCAACACCCCTAAATTGCAGTTATTGGATACTGTGTCTTAGCAAAACGAAAGCTAATTATATCAGTCATCAAAAAAAGACAATTATACATAGCTAAAAATAAATTCATAGGATGAAAGTGTCTGTTAAATAAGAAAAAAATTAGATATATAAATAATCAGGTATGTGTAATTAGAATAGGTAATAAAATTAAGAATGAAAGATAAGACCAGTAGCACTAATGAGAAATAAAGTACTGTATTTTTCACTTGTGCTAATATTCAGTCATGTAAGACTTTGCAAAGCAAATCCGTAATATGAACAATGAATGCTATTTGTTTTTTTATATAATCATTCTGTATCTAAGGATCTGTCATGGCTTGTATCTAGCCCCCCACCCCAAAGCCTTGTGAACACTTAGATGGGGCTTTTTGGAACTGGCTGGATTTAGGGCAGTGATTACAAACCTATTCAGGAGCAAAACACATTTGCATTCCAAAGCACATTTGTTTTTAAACTCAAAGCGCCAATACTGCAATTAAACCTGAATACTGAGGTCTTAAGTTTAAAAAAAAAAATCAACTGTAATACGATGGTTGGCTGCTGTCGCAATTTGGCTCTCACGCAGACAGATATATGGCTGCTGCAGCACGTATGCCGTAGGTTCGCCAACACTGATCTAGGGGTGTGAATGTGGATTCAGGGTGTGCTACGGAATTATGGATGTGGATAATGGAAGCCCCACACAGTTTGTGGGTGACACCAGTCAGTAGGGTGGCAGCCTGGATGGAATGCAAAGGGACGGAAAGAAGGCAGGCTGGCTGCTGCTGCTGCTGCTTTGTGGCCCTTTGCTTACCCTGCCATGGACTGTTTCTGCTCCTCATTGCAACCCTGCCTTGGAGCCGGCTGACTGTGGACTGAAGCTTCTACAGAACATGATGCGGAATGAACATTTCTCCTTTCAACTTCATGTTTTGGGTATTTCGTTTCAGCAATGAGAAAAGTAACTAAGACACGAACTAATCTAACAGAAAAAATATATTCACGAAGATGCGGATATTTGAATTAACTAGAAAAGAATAAAACCAGAACATCTTAGAATAATTAAATCAATTATAGTACAGTTTTATGATTAAAGTATAAGGACCAAAAATTAATGTGTGTTAAATTCTAATCACATGTGAAATATGTATAGTGTGGAAAGATGTGAAAGGGTATAAAATTGTGTATCTAGAATGATTGTAACTATTCAAATATATCTGTGTTTTGTGATATGATAGGGGATTTTTCCCCTTATTTTGGTTCACTTTTGGATTGGATAACTTTTAGTTTGAAAGGGATGGAGGTTGTACATTGCATTGTTTTTCAGTCTTCCTCGTGAAAATAGATATACTTTCTTCAAGCTCAAAGACCAATATATACACCTCTACAGTGAACAAAATATTACAGAGTGCATACTAGAATATGGCCTGTGAAAACATACCAAGAATACATTCCTAGTTCATTTTTCTGTTTGTATCAAAATATATTACATATATATGATGTTATTAAGCATATTCATCAAATAGTACTACAAACAGTAAACAGTAATTCATTTCTATATCAGTATGTAAATATTGAGCATTATGTATATATATATGTCTCTGTGTGCAACTGTTTATATAAAACTATAACTATACATTTCAGAGCTTAACTTCTGAACTGAGATAATCCTCTTTTGCAATGATAGACTTGCCTCCTGCTACTTGCAAATAGTATTAACTCTAGGCAACTAATCTAAACCTCTTTTTACCAGTCATAAAATGATCATGGTAATAACAGTAATTATTTCACATTGTTTGGGTGGAGGAGAAGTTAAATACTGTAATGAATACAAAACACTTAGCATAGTATCAGGTACTGAAGAATCACTCAATAAATGCCAAGAACTGGATTTATTGAGCTTCCATTACATTGTAATTCTCATGAAATCTGTAAATTAACTGCTAGTGTTTCTAATTTAAAGATTAGTAAAGAAACAATGAGAACAACAAATTAATTATCCCAATCTCACAATGTCTTTCAAATCCCCAAAGGCTACAGTTGTTTTTAAAAAGGACAGGGGAAAATAAGAATTTGTTTTCTAGTTTTCAAGGGGAGCTAGAGAAAATAGACAGAAACAGTACGATCGGTACATTTATGGAAATACCAGATAAAATTCAGAGAATTACTTTTAAAACTTTCATGCCAATTATATAGCATAGTCTGATGGTGTGACAAAAACACACAAAAGTCATTGTACCTTTGTACACATTTTTTGGCTGTCTTCCGGGTTGTACTTTCCCTTTACTCTTTCTTTGTTTTTGGTACCAGTACCGGGGATCTGGTCCTTGCACTTGTGAGGCAGGTGGCGGCACCACTGAGCCAAATCCCCGGTCTCATTTCCCTTTATTCTTAAGGCCTATAGTCTGACTGCATGGGTGTTGGTGGGATAGATTCCCCGACCACCTCAATACACCAGGATGCTGCAGGCACAAACACTCTCGGGACTTCTGCCTTAAATTAGCGCTGCACGATTAGCAAAAGACGCCCAGCTCTCAATGGTATTAGCAATGACGATGAGAGAACACTGTCAGAACTATAAGCCATGCAGGATATTTTTTAAATAGATAGATGTTGAGAGAGTTTAAGAGTGGAAAAGCAAGAAATTGAAAAGACAGCAAGTCAATGCAGATAAACGGAGGGTGAATGAGAAATAGAGCTACACCTGTAATCCGTGTACTGAAATATTCCTCGCATCAACATAGGATTTGAAACAATTTGAGCGTATTTAACTGTCACTCAGACTAGAAACAGTTCAGCTGTGTAATAACAGGATTTCATACATAAGTACAGCTGTTTCACACCTTATGTGTAAGATCACTGGAACTGTACTCTGCGAAGGATAACTTCCCCTTCGCTTGGCTGAGCAGCACAGATTACTCAAACATGCGGTGGTGAGGCCTTACCTCTGAGTCCATCCTTTTCTGCACTGCATTGTATTTTCATCGCTAAAAGTGGGAGTGCAATAAACCTGGGCATTGCTTTTAACACGGAAACAAGGGAAAACACCCCGGAAGACTGGGGACGCATAAAAAGTCAATGTTGACAATCCGCGTCCACCAGAGCAGGACAGCGAGAGAACAGCGTCAATCGTTGCTAACAGGCAGAGTCACAGAATCAAAACTCAAACACAGCATAGCGTCAGGAGGCTCCGACCTTGACAGACTGCCAGTTTTGAATGTTTTCAATTGGAAGTGCAAGCATGTGTGCTCGACTTAAGAAAATGCATAAATACTATAAATCTAGTCTATATATAATATATCTGAAATTCTCTTTTTGTTTACTTGCTATGGTGAATCTGATTAAAATCAGTTTCTTGTAAGACAGAAAAGGTGCTTCATATTTTTACATAACCTATTTTTCAACAAGAAATTGTGAACAGCTCTTTTAATAATATGGTGTTAGCTGATTTTCACATTTTATCACCCAGCTAAACAATAATTTCACTTGTTAGGACAGAAATGTGAATGTCCCAGTTGAAATGATATACTGTTCAGATATTTATGTAAGTTATCTATAAGTAATATATTCTACTATTATACAAATATTGAATTTAAAGTGTGTTGTACTCTTGCACATTAAAATTGAGTATGTATCCCTAAATACATATTGCACTGTTGAAGTACACTTTCATTTTACCAAAAATTATGCCTATGCTGTTGTGAATGAAGCTTAGAGATCATTGCTTTGCAACACAATAGTCCTTTTTTACTACCTGAAAAGGTCACAATTGAATTTGCATTCACTTTTTATAGAAGTAATAGTGGTATTCTAGTTTTGGGAAGTCAGAGATATGGAGATACTTTGCTCGTGAAATTCTATATTTCCAAATGAGTAACAATGAGGTGGTCGGTATGATTTTAACTGTACTATGTGTTAAGCACCCTTTAAAAATAAATTAATTTTACCCACAAAATATTCACTCTCCCCTTATCAGTTCAAAACACACTAACCTTGTCCTAAAGTTTGTAGGATGAGGGTGTCCATCATACAAGGATAAGTAGTCGTATTCTTCTTCTAGTGCAAATGACTGAAACACAATTTGTATTCTATTTCCTTCTTCTGCTATTATTACCCATGTACAGTTTGCACCATTTGGATATCCGTAGGGGAATCCAGGGCTTTCTACAGTTCCATTGAGTCCTTTTAAAGTTCCACCACACGTATAAATAAACCCTACAACAAAAACAGATAAGCAGATATTAATATTACATATAAAGGTTCAGGGAAGTTAATAATTAGAAAAGTCTTATTTTTCCAAAACAAATGTTAATCTTAGTTTTATAAATGACATTTTAAGAGCAGGATAAAGTATGTGCATATTTCTATACAATATATATTTATTTATTTATGTACCTTAGTTAAGGTCTTACCTTAAATTTAAATGCCAAACTCTATGAATCAGCGACCCTTAGGAACGTGAGGAAGAGAACTCCACAGGATTCGGCCTGTCAGTGTCTGGGATGATTTAGCAGTGAAGGAAATTTGGGACTAATCTCTCTCGGGGAAAGAGTGAGCATAGCTTACATAGAGAGTTAGTCTTGGAAAGTGAGAGAAGCCCTGCTCAGAAGGCGCGAGGCCAGAGCTGCATGTGGTGGAAGAGAGGCTGACTCTGGATGTCACACTCTCTCCTCACAGTTTCCCTCTATGCCCCTCTGGAAGCCACTTTTTTCACTAAACAGCTGCATGTCCTAGAGCAGCTGAGCCAGCGACTCTGGTGGTGAGGACTGTGGTTTAAGACTGGTTCAAAAAACTAAAATCCAATCCTCCGAGCCACATTCATTTTGGGAATGCACCCTTATCATCTTCACATATGGCAGTCTTAAGGGTAGGATGTGACATGACGTTTTTACTATTTTTCTGCTCTTTAAAAACTTAACCAACAATTAGATTGGGTAGAAGTCTGATTTTAAATCAATACTCGTATATATTTATATGTTTTTTTCTCATGCAGTAAAAGGCAAATGGGGCATTTTATGATAATAAATAAATAAATAAACAGTGGTCCCTTAAATTGCTTCTTGCAGAGCAATTACTTTGAAGACTTGGGTTAATTAGCTATCACCCATTTCTATTAGTTTCCTGCCTGAACAGCTTCCAATTTGGACTTCATAACAAATGCAAGTGTGAACCCCTTTAGCTGCAGTCTGATCTATGAGATGCTGGGTGTGTTCTCAAGCCCACAAACCTGACTGCTTTAGAGAAGGGACATATGTCCTAAAGTGACATACTTCTCTTTGTCTGCTAATTCTTTACAGGCCTGATAATTCATGAATTTCACATCCTTTCTTTTTTCCCTTTAGAAAAGTTGAGAATTACATCTACTTGAAGCCATCTTGTCTGTGGTTTTCATTTTATTTTCATTTTTGTTATGATATTATCCATTGTGATGACGTATCTTATTTCCAAGACTAGGTTCACTAAAAACTAAGATCGGAACTGCAGTTTTGAAAAGTAAATAAAGTCTCCCCTTGCAGATGCTTCGTAAGACTCATTTCATAATCAGCTCAGCATTTCCTTTTCTAGGTCTTTTCTAATCATCTACACACATACACATTTTCCATATATTGATATCGTTTCCAAATGGTTTCAGGCATACTACACCTTCACTGATATTATTCTGATTCACATGTATAGTCCCCCTACATTTCCACTTGTTGATCGATTGCAGTGCCAGGGATCGAACCCAGAACCTCATGCATGCTAGGCAAACAGCCTACCACTGTATCTCCCATAGCCTGAGCCTACGACATTCTTTCTCAGTGACTGCACAGACACAGAGCACCTGCGATGCCTCTGTTATCATTTTCTTATCAGCAGCTTCATTTTTATAGTTACCGATGTGTTAAAAATCCCACTAGGCACTTTCTCTTGTGCCCTTGCATATCTTTAAAATGGAATCCGAGAAGATGTATCGCTGATTTTTTAAACTTACATTGATATACTCAAACTGATTTCAATGCATTCAAAAGTTTATGCAGATATCATCATCATGTGAAGTTTCCCACCCCTAACCTCAAGCACATTAGATTCTTTGAAAGCAAATTATATAAGGCAAAAATGTCATACTATTTTATTTTTGAATTCTCAGGGTGCAACTGAGATAAATATCTTGTTATGAAGTTTCCAGTTATTCACAATGTCCTCTAAGGAGTCGCCTATCTGCATCATTTGTATACTTTAAGGGCTACATTGTCGTATTTCCTGAATATTTTAGGCTACAATTGCTGAGGTTTCTATTGCTTCGTTGCTAATCTATATTTGCCTTTGTATACACATTTCTAAAGAAGACAACTCTGCTCCTTCTTCGGAATTCGTTCTTCTCACAAAATTTGGGCAGCTTATTATGCTTTGTGGTTCATGTGGATCCTGATCTCCTCTGCTCGTCTCCTCTGATAACCCTTCCACAGGCCTTCACGTGTGCTGAGCCGCAGTGGTACAATGTTGGGATGTCACTTTGTCCTGTCTTCTGGAACTCCAAGTAAACCATGAGGCAGTGGGGTGGTTATGCTATCACTACAGGCCTCAGTGAGGGTAGGATGCGGATAAGTGTGTCACCCTGGGCACACAGGGAAGCAAACAATCTGCATAAATCACTGTGGGGTGATGGAAAAATCCTTCCTTAAACTTGCGTTGCAACTTTTCACCGATTCAGTCTGGTAGTTTCTGAACGCCTCACGTTGTACTCTTGACATTTTGACTATTAAGGTCCACTTAAAACAGTTGATTTATACTGGAAACGCAATCAAAATTTACATGTTTCAGTCACATTTTCAACCAGAGTTGGATTAACGAAATATTTTTCAACATTTGCCTTATTTTTCTTTGATGCAACATCTCAGCTTTCCTATAGACACAGAGTAAAGCAATGACTATTCGCACAACATTTTAAATTATATCTCAAGCTTTTTTTTTCTTTTGTGCTAACCAAGGTCCGTGACACAGTAACATTCATAACTGTGTTCACTTCCATCGACCATCATCATAAATCACTGTAACTGGCCCGCTACACCCAGTTATGTTGACATGATTCCTACGTCGTCATGAATTTCCCATGATCAAGTCAGTTGTTTTTGATTCTTGTCATTATTATGTATTTGGAACAGTTGATCATTCTCTTTCCTTTGGGAGTCTCCAATGCTTCAGTGATAACAGTCTGCTTCCCCTAAACTTATGGACTTCTGCTTCTAGAAACAAACCTTTGCTAGATTTCTGTCTTCTGTTATTTTTGTACAGGTTCCTCAGCAACCACACACACAGCAGCAAACACCACTGCAACTGTAAACCCGTTACAGGGTACAGTTCACCAGTGTGAACTGTGACCGACACACATCTTCATGTGCATATTATCGCCTCTCTTCTGTATATCTCTATGCAGATACAGTGAACCTTGTCAAAGTTTAGTCATCCCTGGCTTTCAGGAACCTTTCCCTATCCCTTTATCTCATCATTTTATTCTTTAACTGTTTTCTCAAGTCTATCTCTCACTCTTGGTCAATCTTAATTGTTTTTGGATTTAAATCAGTTCTTCCTCACCTCCTGTCTGTCACATTTTGACTCCACCATATCTCTCCTTCATGGCTTTGCCTGTCCACTCAGTTCTCTACACTGCTGCTGAGGTCGTTTTTACAAAGCCCTAACCCTCCACGTCTGACACTTGCCTGTAATCTCAAGCCCTAAGGGAGCCTGACGGGGAAGGATCTTAACTTAGAACTCAACTTGGGAAATTGAGGAAGTTAGCGAGATTCTGATTCAAAATTAAAAAAAGGTTTAGAGATGTAGCTTGGTCTTGGGTTTAATCCCTAGTAATCCCTAGTAAGCCTGGCCTTTCCTCCCTGCACACGCACGCATGCACGCACACACACACACACACACCTTATCATTTCCTAGCTCAAAGTTATTCTCCAGCTACTCCTCAATGTTGAATATCCACTCTTCTCTCTGTGCACCTTACATATCAACTGACAGATTCTTTTTATTGTTTTACCGAACCAGGCCTCATCTTTCATTTTAAACCCACAAATTGGATTCTTAAAATTCTTGGAGGGGACTTGCACAGAGTTCTTCAGGGATGGCTCACAACTGCTTCCGCTGGACAGAGCATACCTGCTGGAGCACGAAGCAGTTCCTCAGGGTTCTGTCACTTCAAACACACTGAGTTGGGGAAATTTTCCAAATAGCTTTGCTTCCCTAGCTACTCCTTTTACTTTTAATATTCACCTCTTGTGATGTAACTTTTTTGTACAATCTGTGTCTTCTGAGTACTTCACAAATTTGTTTTTAAACCTAGTTGACTGGAGACAGGACCTAGCATTTACTAGAAATTCAGTATTTTTTTAAATGAATAAATTCTTATTCCAGTCTTTATTATTATTATTTTTTTACCAAAACCATACAACAACAAATATTTCCCTACTGAGGAATTTTTCAATATTTGCTTTTTATAAATTTGGGTTATGCATAATTTTCTTATAAAACTCATATTAATGGAAAAACACATTTATACATGCATTAGAAGAACGAGTAATACTGTGTAAAAATATTCCTTTACTACAGTGCCCAAAAGCTTTCAGAAAATAGTAGTTTTTTATGTGAAATATCTCACATGACCTCACCTCAAAGATGCTTTCTTTTGATTTTTAATCAAAAAGTGTTTACTTTAAAAAGTGTTTATAAATAATAATAATAATAATAAAGTGTTTATTATAAATACAGTAGATATACAAAGAGTGTGCTAAATAAATGTACATACATGGAAAATTTAATAAACAATCACAAATTTGAAGCATACTTTACCAGTAAGTGCATCCAGAAGTAAAACTACCCTGCTCTTTAAGTTGGAATTATGTTTGCGGTGAGAATATATTTCTTTCCCCCTCAAATTAGCCATTATACTCAGACCAATAGAACTTCCTAAACTTATGCATCTAATTGTATTGTATATTTTTGCTATTTTACCGAACCAGACCTCATCTTTCATTTTGAACCCACAAATTGGATTCTATTGAATTTCTATTCTTCTTCTTCTTCTTCTTCTTCTCCTTCTCCTCCTCCTCCTCCTTCTCCTCCTCTTCCTCTTTCT